>NC_080038.1:73275445-73580187 GCF_030020395.1 Manis pentadactyla
CCTAGACCTAAAAGACGCTTTCTTCAACTTATCGCTAGCCACCTCGAGTCAACCACTGTTTGCTTTTGAATGGAGAGATCCAGAGGACAGATTGAATGGTCAACTAACATGGACCAGGTTGCCTCAGGGATTCAAGAACTCACTGACCATCTTCAATGAGGCCCTCGACAAAGATCTGAAAGAAGTTACCTACTTGGGATGCAAACTCAGGGGGGACTCCAATGGCTATCCCAGGCCAGAAAAGAGACTATTTTCCAGCTACCAAGGCCAGAATGTAGACAGGCTGTCAGAGAGTTCTTGGGGACAATGGGGTTTTGCTGCCTCTGGATTCCTGGCTTCATCGAACTAGGTAGATACCTTTTCTGAATGGGTAGAGAAGCCTTTCCAACCAAAAGAGAAACTGCTGTAGTAGTTGCCAAGAAATTCCTGGAAGACATTATTCCAAGGTATGGCCTTCCCACTTTTATTGGATCAGACAATGGACCAGCTTTCGTCTCTCGGGTAACACAAGGGCTCAGTCATATATTGGGGACTAATTGGAAGCTACACTGTGCATGTCATCCCCAAAGCTTAGGTCAAGTAGAAAGAATGAATCAGACCATTAAGGAGTTAACCAAATTAACCAAATCTAGGGTTAACCAAATTAACCCTAGAAACTGGCGGTGACTGGGTGACTCTCTTCCCCTTTGTTCTGTTCAGGGTCAGGAACACTCCCTATGTTCCTGTTTGACCCCGTTTGAAATCCTGTTTGGCAGGCCTCCCCCGATCCTTCCCAATTTGGGAGCTGATCTGTTAGCTGAGCAAAATGATAAAATCTTTCCTCCCTACAAGCTTTGTTTCAAGTCCAAGAAGCCTTTTCAGTTGGTCCCCATGGCTAACAACTTTATTGTCAACAGTAGCAGGTCCCCTCTTACTTCTGATACTAGCTCTTACATGTGGTCCCTGCCTTATTTGTACAGAAATGGATCTCCACTGTCCAACTCATGGTCCTTAGATCTCAGTACAGGCGCTTGAGTAAGGAAGACCCTATTCCGTTACTTCAAAGATTTGAAGTAGAATAAAACTCAAGGGGGGAATGAAGAGTCCTGACTAAAGAGTCTTAACATAAGCTACTCCATTTTATAAGTGACAAGTTGGGACCAACTGCAGTAAAGGCCAGGTCATATCTAGGTCCGTTCTATGCACAGCCTGCTCTGAGCATGGCCCACTCTGCGCACGGTCCATTCTGCACACAGCCTGCTCTGCGCACGACCCGCTCTGCGCACAACCGCATTCCTGTGTATAAAAGAAGAACAAACTTGTACTTTGGGGTCTCCACCTGCGAGTGTGAGACCCCAGCATGCTGGCTACCCAATAAACGCTCTTGGTTTTGCATCCACGCATCTCCCGGTTATTTGGAGGTCGATTGCACGGACCCAACAATAGTGATTATGGCAGGGAGGTGGATGCTGGAATGAACTGGTTTGTTTATTTTTAAATTCTTAGTGCAACCTTAGTCTGAGCTTTTTCAGAAAATAAGATCCACATATGTTAGACTAGCACTTGTCACAAATATTTGGCTTTGGTATTTGATTATAACTGTTAGTGTGATTTGTTTCAAGGAGGGCTCTTTTTCTTTAAGGGAACTCCCAAAGCTGCCAGAACAGCTTAAAGCACTTTACCCTATTTCCCCCTCAGCACTCGTTTCCTGTGGCCACTTATAGTCACAAGTCACACTTTGTGTTAGCACTTTGGAATGTTTTTTTAAATTCCTTTTTTACTGAAATATAGTTGATATACAATATATTGGTTTCTGGTGTACATATTGATTCAACAATTATATACATTACTAAATGCTCACTGCGATACGTGTGGTTTAACATCTATCAATGTACAAAGATATTACAACATTATTGACTATATTCTCTATGCTGTAATTTCATCTCCATGACTGATGTATTTTATAATTGGAAGTTTGTACCTCTTGGAATGTTCTTAACTTTATTTATCCAAATATATGACAATTTTAAATGGAGATACAACCTTTTATTTGTAAAGGCAATGGACTTCATATGAATTAGTTTCTTCACTGTGATGTCTCACCAAGTCTTAAAGTTTCAGGAGGCTTTTATTGCTTGTGGTGTGTTTCTTTGCTTCATTATCTCAGAACTTCAGAGTGGGAAAGGATGGAAGGGGTCATCTAGGAAAATCTCCCCTATGTATAAAGCCCTTAAAGTAATCAACAGGCTTTCTTACTTTTACTTTAGGCCAAACTTTGGTAATTTAGATTGATACAGAAGAAGTATGAGCCATATCTGCACTCAAAAGAGCCGTAACTGAGAGTCTAATTAGCATGAGATAACAAGCGTGGTAGTGCATTATTTTGTGACTCATACTTAGTGTTTAAGTGTTTTCTTAAATTTTTCTTGACAGATCTTGGGCAAGTGTGTGCTTTGGAGAAAGTTCTTAATCCATTTGAGCATTCTTTTCTTCATCTGTGAATCTGGAATGAAAAATAATATCACCTGCCTCCTAGGATTATTGTGAGAACTAAATAATATAAGCATGCCAAGCACTTAGTATAGTGCCTGGCCCATAGGAAACACTTAATAATAATTATTATATTATACTTTAGGATTAGATTACATTTAATGCAATACAGAGACGGACCTGATACATATAAAATTCTGCAGCCCATTGTTAACTTACCCTAAGGTGGGGTCTGTCTCCCTTTGTTTCCCCTTATTTGCCAAGCTCTAATCTACCTACTTCCTTGCAGCAGAAAGAGGACAGATGTTAAGAGCTAGCTAGATTCCATTGCTTAAATTATCTGCTACTATGGAATTTATTATCCTATAGTTATAATTTGTAAGTTCCTGGAGACCATAAATAATAGCTGTTCTGCTTTATTTTTACTTGTGTCAGGGTAAGAACAATGGCCTTGAGGCCCAGTGTAGATGGAGGAACTGCATTCTTGATTGAATGGTAGCCCCTGTCATTACCTAGGCAGGGGTCCAACACAGCACTTTCCTAGCAGCAGAGGATCCTAAAGTTGGAACTGGGTATTCCAGTCACTTTTTCTTTATAGATGTGGTGATTGATGGTATTTTTTATATATACTCATCTGGATGATAATGGAAGCACAATCATAGTCTGGTAATTAGAATTTAGAATTAAATTATGTAATAAGAGCACATCAAAAAGTAGTATTACTCTTTGTAAGAGTTTGTTGACTATATAAAAATGTCTCGAGAAAAAATGCAAACTGTCATGAAACTGGATAGGGAAATGTAGTAGAACAAACTTAAGCTTTGGATTTAGGGACATCTGTGTTTGAATGCTGGCCCTACCACCCACTAGCTTTGTAACTTTGGGTAAATTTGATGAACCTCTTTGAGCCTCAGTATTCTAATCTGTAGAGAGGAAATAATATCTACCTTACAGGGCTATTATGAACATTAAATGAAATGAAAACACTTACATTAGCTGCTGTCAACTAATTGGCCTTCTATATATAAATGTTTGTTGTAACTGGGTATGAATAAAAAGAAGATAATCTGCCTTCCAGTCTTGTTTGAACATAGTCACAACTTGAAATTCTTGTGAATTTTTGAATAATTACTGAGCACCTTCTGATACCCCAGAGTGTCTCTCTATGCTGGATGAACCCGTAGCTTCTGTGAACCCAGAAGCTCCAAGTCTAATGAAACCTTTGAACTTCAATCCCATGCTTTTCTTAGGGCAGCTGCTGTCTTCCCAACATGAAATGTGTTAGTAGTGAGGTGCTTTGTTAGGCCATGGTGATTTCTATTTGCTCTATCTTCTAATCACTTTTGCTATAGGGATTCCAAGTGGTATTTTGGGGAATAAAGGCTTTTCTAGTTGGGGATGCATGAGAATCTGTATACAAACAGTAAACATCAACAGTATCTCCCTGTAATCAATCCTAGGTAAATTAAATGTATGCAGGCATATTTTACATTCTGAAGTCATCAGTACTTCAAGGGTGTATGTGTTGCGTGTGTGTGTGTGTGTTTGTATAAATAAAATATATACACACACATATATAAATATATTTATTTGATTTATATATATATATATATATATAATTTTTCAATATCAAGTATCTGATTTTTAAAAGGTGGCTAAAACATAACTAAAACCCACTAATAGATGGAGTTTTTCCAGTTCATTTTGGAGAACCCATTAATCTAATTTGATGCATGAGATGTTTAACCCAGGAATTTCATCTGAAGATGTATTTCCAGATAATAGTTAATCTATGAGAAAATCACCCTCAAAGACTCATAGAAAGTCAGCCTCAAGGACTAATTATGTTACTTTTGAATAAACTCTTGTAAGACCCAACGGCCTTATTCCGGTCTGCGCTTCCCCCCCAGTGAGGAGACAAAGGCCACGGCAGATCAATGCAACAAGCAAGAGGTTTATTGTTATTCCAGCTAGCTGGGGTCCAAGTGTCTGCCCTACACAGCGGGTTTCAACAAAGACCCCGAGCAGACAGAACCAAGGGTTTATATAGCATTTTCAAAACACTTAACTCTTAGTAATTTTCTACAGCTGCACATTATCTTTGCAAGACATACATCCTGGGGTTAAGCAAGAGCAAGATAAGACCACTCCTCAATTGTTAAGGAGGTTCTGCACGATAAGCTTGGTATGTAGGATTAACTGACCAAGGTTAGCTGACCGAAGGCCACAGCTGCCCCCATCCCGGTGTTCATGATTAACTTGTTTTCCAAGGCCTTACCCAGTTCCAGTTTTTTTTCTTTTAAGTCACAACTTCAGAAAACTTCTAGGCCCTTAAGATGGCTACTCTTATGCTAACTTATTCTCATTCTTACACTCTCATAGGCTGATTATAGGCATCTGATTTTTCTCACACTTTCCTAGAAAGTATTGTCAGACTCCCAGTATGCTATAAGAGGTTTTAAAATAACACTTTGCTTGCTTTATATGGCTGGACTTTTTTGTCCCCCAGATTTACTGAGGTATAATTGATTTACTAACTTGCTTCCAAAACAAGTGTGGAAATCTAATCAACAGAAAAAATATTAGACTGTTGCCAGCTGAGATGCTGTTTCTCCTAGGATTGTGTCTTGGAGGCAACAAAGAATGAAGCCAGCAGACAAGAGTATGGAGCAACCAGCATAGTTTTTAATGACAAGTGAAAAGAGAAGAATAAAAGACTCCCTCCAAATGGGAGAGGCTCCAAGGGTGGAGGCCATTAGAGGGTAGTCTTTAGCTTGGGTTTTTAAGCCAAAAAGAAGGAAGTTTACAGAATTGGCAGGGGCTTGTTGAGACCCCTTTGTTTTTCAAGCTGAATTCTCCAGATATTCAGGATGCAGCCTCTAGTTTCTCACACTTTCTCTATATGCCTAGGATGTGGCCCCTTGTTTACTGCGAGGCCTTTATCCTAGTTCCCTCTTGCCTTCCCCTTACTGGGGCACAAATTCTAAGGCTGCCTACATCCTACTAATTCCTACATCAAGACAAACTTGAATTGAGGGGCATTCTATAAAATACCTGGCCAGTACTCCTCCATACCGTCAAGATCATGGGAAACAAGAAATGTCTGTGAAACTGTTGGGTAAGAGGCATTGTGTATTTTCCTCAGTTCTTGTCCCCACCACAATAAAGAATTGAAGGGCAGAGACTCAGTAGTGAAGCAGAGTAAAATTTTATTTAAAGTTACTTAGTGCAGGTTACCTCAGAGAGAGAAGAGCACCCTGAAAGTTTGGGGAAAGTTAGTTACGCACTTGGAAAGCACTGGCAACCTCAGAGAGAGAACGCCCTGAAAGGTTGGACAGAGTTTAAGATTAAAGGTTACACACTTAGAAAGTGTGGGCAACCTCTGAGAGAGGAGTGCACTGAACGGTTGGGGGATCCCTCTTTTAAGGATTTTTCAGGAATGTGACACAGAGCTGGGGATGTGGACTTGTTAAGTGGTCTCAAGTATCTTTGATGAGACATTAAGTTTCTTATCAGTCCTCTAGGTAATTCTGCAAAATTAGCTTAACACAAGAAATTTATGGCTCTGGTCCCTTCCGAGGATAGCAGCTTCCTGGTTTGGGAGCATATCAATCAAGACTGTATGCCCTTCCTCCAAGGTGGGCAGAGTTATTTGTTTGCTAAAGAGTATGTTAAGAATCTTTCTTCTTAAACTTCCTGGTTTTTTTTTCAAAATGCAATTTTGGCTTTAAGTTGGGATCGCCCTGTCTTTATTATGTTGTTTATAGGTGGGCCTCTTAGCAGGCTAGAGTAAATCTTACAATGATCTAATTGAGAAAATGAAGACATGGGCTGTGCCCAGATACTTCTCTTTTTCTGGGGAATATTCAAACATTCAAGGCCAAGTTGCTCTTGACCTTTTGAGCTTTAACTGATTAACTCCAACTCTGAGTCTTTTCTGGCTTTCTAGTTTTAACTGGTTAACTGAGTCCTTTCTAGGGGCCTTTATTGACCTTGTTCTCTTTCCACCTCACTCATATCTATTTTCCTGCCTAACAAAACTGTCACAGACCAGAGGAGGCTAAGGAGAAATGACTAAATACAATGTGGTATCCTGAAGGGATCTTTAAACAAAGAAAAGGACATTAATAGAAAAACTGGTGAAATCCAAATAGTCTGGAATTTAGTTAATATAATAGTACTGTATTAATGTTGGTTTCTTAGCTGTGACAAATATACCACTGTGGGGTAAGAGGGTAACAGTAAGGGGAAAGAGAGTGAGGACCTGTATGGGAACTCTGTATTTTATCTGCAAATTTTCTGTAAATCTAAAAGTATTCCAGAATTCATTAAGTTCATTAAAATAAAAAACTAAAAAAAATCATATTAGTGGTATTGAATTTAAAATGAACATTGTGAGATCAATCAGTATTGAGTATTTATTTTGTATCCAGTGTGGCTGTGAGCACTCTGTAGGGAGACATAAGCAAAAGGCATGGCTTTACCTTCTGGGTGGCTTATCAGCTAACTAATTGAAGAGATAAAACTTTAACGTGGGAAAAGAGTAGTACTATTTGATTAAATTCCAAATTGGATCATACAGATCAGAGGGCTGGAGTGGCTACAGGCTTCACCAAGGGAGTGAAGCTGGATGAATAAATTAGAATTGCATGAGTAGAGAGAGAGGAGACTTGCACTTTAAGGGAACAAAGAGAAAAATCATTGAGGTATTGGGTACAACAAGCTTAAGGAAGAATAAAGGCGACCTGATCTGATCTGAACAAAGGTGGGAGGAGAGTGGGTATTTTTAGAGAGGGAGATAGAGTAGGACCTCATTATACAGAACCTTTTAAGTTAAGCAGTAGAAGGTGGGGTTGGAAATGGCCACAGGGAACCAGTATAACAGCAACAGGGTGACAATATATGAACTCTGGCTTTTAGCCTTTTGCCAAATCTGTGTCTATCGCTTATTAATCTGCTAACACCTCTCTAAGCATGTGTATTTGGTAAGACTATATGGGGATGAAGTTCACCTATGACAGGTAAAGTACAGTCATGGTCATTTTCTGGATTAAAAGGCTTTTCTTAACTAAATGAACTATCAGTTCTGAATAATCTCATCTATAATGAGGCCTTTCTTATCTGGAACTTTCTCCACACTTCTACAGAGTAAGAGGGAACTTTAGACCCATTGTCTGTTACTGAGTCAGTTAAAGTTTGTTTTTACTTTCAAATGAGTAGTGCATTGTTTTCAGAACATTTTGCTCTTTGAAAAGGTCGCTGGACTTTTTTTTTTTAGTGATGGGTACATTGCTTATTTAAAAAAAAACAGAGATTGGGAGGAATCTGATGCCTTTGCACTTTGTTATGTTTATTTAAAGTACAAAATGTGAATTTAAACTACAAAATATACTCTCATACTAACTTACCTACCCAGAACTATTGACTGAGCTCTTGACAGAGAGGCATGGGCTTCATTGTTCTCAGGGCAGTCAGTAAGAAACTGAAAGCCTCTTGATACTGCATACGGTTCTCCTGTGTGCATGCTGGTTATGTGCAAATAAGCTCTGTGGGTAAAATTGTCTCACTTCCAGAATATCTCGCCTGGCTTTAGTACATTTGCATATCCTCAGGGGTGTAGAGAAGTTCATCTTCATATCAATGGGTAATTACCTGGGCAATGGAGGGTGTGTCTGAAACTGAGAGTTTAAAGGGAAGGGCTGGCTTCTTCAGGAGCAGAGGAGAGAGACGACTCTGGACTGCAGTTTGTAAGCAATAAACAGGTTTTAAACTTTATTTTTTCCCTTTGACGGATTTCGGTTTTTAGAAGTATTTTGCATCGGGATTTCCTCTCCCCGGACTTACATCTGGCGGCAGTTGGCAGGGTGCCTCTGAACCTGAAATCTGTCATAATGGGTATGATTGGGAAGACTGCTCCTGTGGATGGTGGGGAGGCCTCAGTGGATGCAGTGGCAGAGGGTGCTGATTCACCTGTTATTATACACGAGCTGTGGGGCTTCCAAGTTGGGAACCCCTAGTGGGATTGGTCTAGGGTAAAGTACCTCTTAGAGGGGTGGGGCCTTCCCCAGAACTGGGGAAGGGTGGAAACACCAGAAGCTGCAGAATTAGGCTTCCGTGAGTTGGAAGACTGCTTGGAGACCTTAGGGGGCCCTGTAGTGGCTGGCATTGTAGGGTCTCTTTTCATCGAGATAGTGGAAAATGTTATACAGGAGAGAGGATTAGTGAGGAGAGAGAGGGAATTAGGCGGGAGAGAGACACACTTCAGCATCACTTGGAGGAACTGGGCAATAACCTATGGGATGCTGTTAAAGAAGAGAGACAGTTACTCAAAAGGCACCTCATTCTCCTAGAAGACTCCTTAGCAGCGAGGGAGGAGAGGGCAGGAAAAGCTGCATTGCAGGAGGCTGTGGGGAAGGGGGAGGAAAGAGTGGTGCCTTCAGCCCCAGAAACGGTGGGGGAGGAGCTGTTGGTGTAGAAACCCGAGGGAGAAGAGGAGGAGGCAGGGACATTGGCAGATGTGCTACCCAGGCCACCGCCAGAGGTACCATCTTCTCCTGTTGTAAAGGCCTGCCCAGCTGTAATTAAGAAAATAAAATCTCGACAACCACAGGCTCCTCAGGGGGAGGAACAACCCCATCCTCAGGTTGTGGAGCACTCCATGCTCCATCCCTATACCCAGGATGAGCTGGTGTACATGAGCGTCTGGTATAGGCAGAGGCCATCGGACTCTCTGCCTACATGGCTTTTATGTCTCTGGGATATGGGGGTGGAAAGCATTGTTGTGTCGGGTACTGAGATGAGTAGAATGGCTTCCCTGATGACTCACTCTTCCCTCCAGCAGTGGTTGCAAATGCCCGTCATGCCTCAGGGAATTAGACACTCCTGGAATGGCTGACAGCTGCCATCAGGATAGTTTGGCCTAATCAAGGCGATTTACCATATATTCCAAGTAGTTGGAAAATGTATGCAGAACTCCAACAGGTGCTGTGGAATTGGGTATGAAAAACATCATCTATAATATATACTCTCAGGGCCCTGATGAGTAGGTGTTCACTATAAGAATGAGAAACCTGGTGCTGCATACAGCTCCCGCATCTCTCTTTGGGTCCCTAGTGAATACTCATGCCCTCCCACCTAGGGCAACCCATAAGAGAGGCTACTCATACTTCAGCACATCTGGGTGAGGTTGAAACAATAAGGGCATGGAGGGAAGTACAGGCCATAACTGAAAGGAGAAGTGGAAAGGGCCCCGTGAATGTCTCAAGGACCCAGATGTGGGTTGATTTAATAAAGGCCAGAGTAGTGAAAGAAAAACTTGATGGGCAGCCCAATACAATATTGTCAGAACTATGGCACCAATTAAAGGCAAAGCAGCAGTAACAGCCCCTGAGGTCCAGGACATGGAAACCAGAGTCAAGGCCTCATGCCTGGCCTGTGTCCCTGCAAAACTTTATGGGAGGTAGTACTCGGGATTCGCCTGAGCCCTCACCCCTACAGGAGGATGATTGGGCATTGCGGTTTGACTGAGGGGGTTGTCAAAGTCCCCACCATGGGGGACATGGTGGGGACCAGAGGCCACATGTAGAATTAGCAATTCGTTGGTCCCCTGTGAATGTACAACGTGTCCTGGTGCTGGTGGACTCAACCTGAGTGCACTTTGATTCATGGCAATACTGAGCATTTTCCCTGGACCCCTGCTCTGATAGATGGCTATGGGGCTAAGGCAAAAAGAGTGAAGAAGGCCCAAATCTCATTCGGATAGGGCAATTTACCCACAAAAGAGTATACCGTGTACCTTTCTCCCATCCCTGGATGTATTTTGGGGGTGGATATCCTGCAGGGCCTGTGGTTACAGACTATTGCAGGTGAGTTCAGACTGAGGGTATGTGTGATAAAGGCAGTTCTGAGGGGCATGCTAAGCACCCATCTGTAGCTCTGCCTGTACCTCAGCGGGTGACAAATACTAAGCAGTATAAATTGCCTGATGGGCACAAGGGAATTGGAGAAACTCTATAGGAGTTGGAGAGGGTGGGCATCATAAAGCACACTCATAGTCCTTTTAACTCCCCAATGTGGCCAGTGAGAAAGCCAGATAGCTCCTGGCGTATGACTCTAGACTACAGGGAATTGAATAAAGTCACACCCCCTTTGCATGCTGCTGTCCCCTCTACAGCAGACTCTCTGGACACCCTCAGCCAGGAACTGGGAACATATTATGTAGTAGACCTTGCTAATGCTCTCTTCTCTATTGACGTGGCACAGGAAAGCCAGGAACAGTTTGCCTTCACATGGGAAGGCCGGCAGTGGGCATTCACTGTCCTTCCACTGGGATACCTCCACAGTCCCACCATCTGTCATGGAATTGTACCCCAGGACTTGGCCACATGGAGGAAACTGCACATGGTGCAGTTGTATCACTACACTGATGATACTATGCTCACATCTGATTCTCTTTCAGGTTTAGAAGGGGCAGTTCCTAGACTGTTGCAACATCTATAGGACAAAGGATGGGCTGTGAACAAGCGCCAAGGTTCAGGGACCTGGTTTATCTGTGAACTTCTTGGGGGTTGTCTGGTTGGGTAAAACTAAATTGTTCCTGAAGCAGTTATAGACAAGGTCCAGGCTTTCCCATCCCTACCACTGTGGCAGTACTACGGGAGTTTTTGGGTCTTTTGGGCCACTGAAGAGTGTTTATCCCACACTTGGCACAAATTCTGAAGCCCTTATACCGGTTGGTATGAAAGGGCATCAGGTGGAACTGGGATGAGACATGTGCAGGTGCTTTTACTGCTGTCAGTGAATAGTCAAGGCCATACAGGCCTTGAAGGTAATGGACTCATCAAGGCCCTGTGAACTAGATGTTCATGTAACTGAAGATGGTTATGGATGGGGTCTTTGGCAGCAGCTTGAATGGACAGGCCAACCTATTGGATTCTGGTCACAACTACAGAAAGGAGCAGAGGTCCGGTACACCTTGATAGAGAAGCAACTGGCTGCTGTGTACCATGCCTTGCTGGCTATGGAGCCCATTGCTGGAACAGCTCCGACCAAGGTAATAACCACCTATCTCATTGTGGGGTGGGTGTGAGACTGGACCCAAAGGCCATGGAGTGGTGTGGAACAGACACCTACACTGGCCAAATGGGGTGCATATTTACAGCAGTGCAGCACCTTGTCTAGTAGCCCCTTAAGTGAAGAACTCCAACGCTTATTGGGGCCAATGACATACCAGTGGAAAGCAGGAAGAACTTGCTTTTCAGCCCTTGGTAGCCGAGACTCCTTATCAGGAGGGAAAAGCCCCATACCTGAAGACGCTTGGTATACAGATGGCTCCAGTTGTGGGCAGCCCTCAAAGTGGAGGGCTGTGGCTTTCCATCCTAAGACTGAGACAATATGGTTGGAGGATGGAAAGGGGAAGAGCAGTCAATGGGCCGAGTTGCAGGCAGTATGGCTTGTGATCACCCAGGAGCCCTTACCCCATAATTTTCTGCACTGACAGCTGGGCCATCTGTTGGGGCTTGACCCTGTGGCTACCAGCATGGTATCATGCCAACTAGATGGTTGGTCACCAGCCCCTTTGTGGGAAAGAGTTGTGGCAAGATCTATGGGCCTTTGGTTGGACTAAGACTGTTACGTATATCATGTGACTAGCCATTTGCCTTTGGCATCCCCAGGGAAGGATGAAACAGACACACTGGCCCAGATGTGCTGGCTAGAAGGAAAGCCTGACTCTGATGTGGCCCAATGGCTACACCAGCGTTTGTTTCTCATGGGGCAAAAGACAATGTGGGCTGAAACCCGTAGTTTGGGGCTTGCCCTTAGACCTTTGAACAAGTCAGCAGAGCCTGGAAGGAGTGCCTTGTGTACTCTAAGAGAGCCTTACACCGAGTCTCACAGCAACATGGGACAATAGTAAGGGGACCAGTGCCCCTTGTCAGGTGGCAAATAGACTATATAGGGCCTCTGCCCATATCAGAAGGATATCCTTATGCTATGACATGTGTGGACCCAGCTACTGGACTCTTGGTTGCATTTCCTACATGTTGTGCAGATCAGCACGATACCAAGAGGGGCCTGGAGGGTCTCCTTGTAGCCTATGGCCAGCCACAGGTGATTGAGAGCGATCAAGGCACCCACTTTACTGGACATGGGTTGCAACAATGGATGCAGCAATTAGGAATAAAGTGGAAATTTCATGTATCATATAATCCTACTGGGGCAGGCATGATAGAGAGGTACAACGGTTTGTTGAAATCTGGCCTGAAGTCGGACACCAATAGTCTACAGGGTTGGTCAGTTTGCCTATGGAAAGTGCTGTGGCATTAGAATGAGAAGCAATGTAAAGGAGCTTAGAGCCCTGTGGATATGCTCACACACCTTGCTGCCTCTCCTATACAATTGTACCAAACCAAAGATGAGCTATTGAAGCCAGGATATGGCCAGCAGAGCAACATCCTGCTGCCAGCCCCTACTGAATTAAGCCCTGAAGACACTGTTGAATGGACCTGGCCCTGGACATTTCAACACATGGACCAGCGATGGCTTGCCCTTCTGGCTCCTTGGGGGAAAGGCCTGGAAGCTGGCCTCGTGTGTATTCCTGGAGTAACAGCTGAATGGCCCCCAAAGGTCATGGTAGTATACTCAAAACGTCCAGGAGGTAAGCGCATCTTGGGGGGAAGTTTTGTTTTATCTTTATGGCCAGTGCATGTAACTCCCACAGGGAGGGGTCAAAAATCTGGTATATTAGACCAGGAAGAGATCCCATTCCTGCCACTGTTTTATCGCAAGACCACTCTCTTGCATGTATCCTACCTGATGGACAAGATTTGCCTATGCTGGTGTCATTAAAACATGTATCTTATCACCCCAAGGTTATTTTCTCCTACAGTCCTTGTGGCTTGAATGCATCCCCTGGCTGCAGCTGCTGCATGACGAGCTATGAACTTAATCTGCATAAGACTTTGAACCTTGCTGAATCCTCCAATTTGAGGATTGTCATGATTTTATGCTGTTGCTATTGTATGTCATTAGTCTGGTCACAATGCTCCGGTTTTCTCACCCAGGGACCATTGCAGAAGAAGGGGAACGAGTAGATTGTAAGGTGAGATTTCTGGAGGGGTGGCCTGTGGGTAAAATTGTAACATTTACAGAATATCTCGCCTGGCTTTAGGGCATTTGTATATCATCAGGGGTGGCGAGAGTTTCATCTCCATATCAATAGTTAATTACCTGGGCAACGGAGGGTGTGTGTGAACCTGAGAGTTTAAAGGGAGGGGTTGGCTTTCTTGCTTGCTGGCTTCTTCAGGATCAGAGGAGAGAGACGACCCTGGACTGCAGCTTGTAAGCAATAAATGGATTTTAAATTTTATTTCTCCCTTTGACTGATTTTGGTTTTTAGATGAATTTTGCCCCAGGATTTCCTCTCCCCGGGCTTACAAGCTAAGAAATTGATGGGCATAGAAATTTATTTGGGTCGGTTTAGACTGGTCAATGGGAAAAAGACCATAATAATTAGAAATTCAAATTCACTAAATAGGGCTGTTTAGAAGAGACCATAAGGCATCTCAGCTTTTGTTCTTTCTAATCAGTATCACATAGTTTAGAAGGAACTCTTTTATATATGTCAGTCATCCTCTTAGCTGGATTGGGAATTTCCAGTATGTATTGCATGTAGTGAAAAAAGAACAGGGCTTTGCAGTCATATTTAAATTCGTAATTTGGCACAGGCAATTTACAGCTCTGTCCTCTTGGGAAGGTTTCTTAACCTATTGGAGCCTCAATTTCCTTTGTTGTAAAATGAAAATAATCATAACTAACCTTTCAGAAATGTGATGATTTGAGGGGATATGTGTAAATAGCCCCACAAAGACTTTGATACTCAGCAAGCACTCAACAAACAATTGTTTCCCTTCTCCTTAAAGTTCTTTATCCTGTGCAAATCATAACTGAGTACTAACATATAGTAAGGCTTGGAATTTTCCTTGGGATTGTCCAGGAAGGGCATTCCTGCTGCTTTTTCATGTGATCTTTGATTAGAGATTATATAGGGACAACTCTGGGCAAAATTCTAAGTCAGGCAAAGAAACTTCACTGTCTTCCTTACCTGCATCTCTTCTGGGCATTCCTTTCCTGCACTACAAACATTCATACTGCTTGCCCTGTCTATGAAGACCAAAGTAGTGAATTAGTAATAGTAAGGTTTCAGTCATCAGAAGAATCGAATTTTATTGTAGGTTGGTACTCCCAGTGCTCCTTATTTCACAGCTCCTTGGATCAACACATAAAGCTGTCTCTGAAGGACTGGAAGAGGGGCTAAATTTCCATGCAACTCTGGGAAAAAAGTATGTATAGATAGAACTACCAGATACTAAGTAGGCTGGATAGATGAGGTTATTCAGAAGTGATATTTCATTTAGTCAAGAAAAGCTTTTTTAATCCAGAAAGTGGGCATGACAGTACTTTATTTACTGGGACCTTAATACATAGCTTTTTTTGAGAAACCACTTTAAATACCTACCTTCTCTTTTCACTCTAGGCTCTATTTTTTTTAAGTACATGGGCCTTAACATCTCTTTAGACCCAATGGAGTAGAAGTGCAGATAAAAAAGGAAATAATAACAGTAGATTTTTTTTCTCTTGGCAGCAGCAAAATAGCAAACCTTAGATTGTGCTCTTGTGCTGTCACATCTTGGAACATCTGTCAGAACTCCAGGAGGGGTGGAGGTTCAGATCAACAAGAAAATTGTTAGTAGTCATTTTTGCCCAGATTTGTTGCAGACTTACTGGTAAAGAGATACTAGTTACAAATTTTACATGGCTGATTGTGACCAAAGCATTTTTGAAAATATTTCAAAACAAACCACCTGAAAATAAGTGTCTTGCCACAGTTGTACCATTAGATTAAGCAATAGGGAGCCAGTGGCTTAAGGACTTACGACAATATTCATTTGAAAATGCACACTGATCTCTCTTGTTACCAGATGACTACACAGTGACAACAGTACACTGGTCCAGTGCCAAAGAGACTAACTGGGGATTCACATTTGATTTTCCTTTTAGGAGCATTTTGTAAGTAGATTAGTAAAAGACTGAGAAGGCAGCTTTAAATGCTATTTGTTCACTCCTCCTTTACTCCACTGTTAAATCCTTAGGCAGAGACTAGGCAAAGACATGGTTTTTATTTTCCTACAAAGTAGAGTGGCCCGTTCTTAGGGCAGCATTTGAAATAAGCAGAATGAATTGGAGGGAATCTATGTATCTGATTTATCTCTGCAGAAGTTTACTGGGTCACAAATTATAACCTGTTTAAAAAATACAAAATACACACCTACACAATTGCTTTTTCATTTATAGACTTAAATTTTGTGTAAGAATTTAGTCATAAGAATTGCACAGCATCCATTTAGAATGTTTCCAAGTTTACTTTGTAATACTCTTAACTTCGTTGTTCTAGTGCAGTATGCTGTAACGTTTGTGAACTCAGTTTTCACATCTGACCAGTTATACTAAACTTTACAAAGTACATTGTCTTTTTACTAAAACCATAGATTGCATGCATTATAGATGGATGTAGTATGTAGCGTTTGTGCTATCATTATTAAGCTTAGTCTAAATGGCGTCAATAAAAAAGCAATAAGCACTTTCCCTTCTTAGTTCCCTGCATTCACTTGGTCCCTCTCACCTGACCGCCTTGTATAGTTGTCTTACCCTCATATTTAAATACAATGTTGTAGTTTTTTAACTACCTCCCACTAGATTGTGAGCTTGTGAGGGAATTGCTACTATTTTTCTTTCAACATTTTTATAGAACCTGGTAAAGTTCTTACACACTTAAGTGGCACCCAATAAATATTATTCAATAGCTACTAAATACAGTTTGGTAATAATCTGTTTAATTTTAGTGCAGCTTTAGTGGAAACTTTTTCAATGTTCATTAAAGTGCCAGTTGAGAAAATGTGACAGAAGTTGATTATAAAACAAAACAAAAACCCCACCTTGATTAATTGTTTCATGGTAGGTTGGCACTTTGGTTAAAAAGACTGGTTTTCCTGTTTAAAGCATGATTATGGATGTTTTTTTTCTTCTTTTGGAATTGGAACATTCACAGTAGCACCTCTAAAGCAGAAACCTTGTCAGTTTCCTTCCTTTAAAAGGAACAGTATCCTAAGCATGACAGACAAGCGTACTGAAGCTGGCTAGCTGGAGAGCAGCTGTTGGCTCCAGGCAGCAGTTGTTCATTGGCTCTCCTCGGTGTCTTTAGAGAGAATACCTTGAATCTCAAACCCCGACATATAAGCAGAAATCTCCTGGCATTCTTTGGGTGGAGGTGAGGGGTGATTTGCTCTTTGAAAAATATTGATTTAAATTCCTAGACAGGGCAATTGTCCACTCACAAGTACATTGGATATTCTTGCTGGAAAGGATACTGATAACCTTTTAACTCCAGAGGAACTTTTTTTTTCCTGTAAACTTTAATTTCATTTCTTGGTGAATTCTTAGTGACACCCATTCCTCATTATTCTAGCAGTGTATGGTTTTCTGTCACATTTGTTCAGTGTCAACCCATTTTAAGTCCCATTGGAGAATAGGAAATTAGCATCACCTGAACGAAGCCCCTTTGTCAGGACTTGTAGTGAGCATGTGCCTGTAGGAATATAAGAAAGACAATAACTCTATAGATATAAAATATCCCTCATTGGAAATAAACTTGGTGTGTGAAATTTTGGACTCACAGATATGATCAAGTTAGGAAATAACTTATTTTACCATCCCTAGAGATTCAATGCTGAATAAATGTTCATGTTTGACAGGGCAGAACTTACTTTAAAAAATGTTGTTATGGCCTATTCTGTTCAGTCTTATCGAAACATAGAACACTCTAGTAAGCATGTGTGCTTATTGTCAGGAAGTTCCAGATCATGGGATAAATACTTGTGGTCTGGAGTTGATGGCTAGAGTGTAAAGATATCAGTGAAGGTGTACTATAATGCTCAGTGATACCAGGCCCAGCCACCATCTTAGCTCAGCACAGTGAACAGTATTCTCAACACGTATGCATTTAATTAGGTGGGAAAGGTCTCAAAGAGTCATTTATTTTAAAAGTCCGCTGCCTTTTGTCTGTCATACAAGTAGAAAAGATGACATTCACCAAGGGCCATGTATAATTCTTAGCATGTTAGCTATAACATTAACTCATCATTCATTCAAAATATCTGTTGGAATGCTGAGTGCCTGGAAGTACCGTATTTATGGGATATCTTTACACCCACTTAAATTTGTAAATATGCACATGATGCACAAATTACTTGACACACTTCACACTAACTGAACACCCTCTATTGTACTGAAAAGATTGAAAACCACATATTTCATTTAACCTACCATCAAGTGTGTTGGTTCACTTGATACTCCTGATTATTGACTTTTACACTGATTTTCCTCAAAATTGAAAAGGGGGCCTATGTTATTTTTAGGAGTGAATGTTTGACTTAAAGCTAATAAGGAAATAGGATTCCTGTTAGAAAAATAGTTTTGTTGCAAATTTTGCTGGATTGTAACTGACCTTTGAAGAAGGACATACTGTACCCTGATCTAAATAGCCTGTAGAAATTCTAGTTCCTATTGGGATAACTTGAAAATTTTTTTGGTGGGGGGATAGTGATGAGTGAGAAAATTACCCACAGTCACAAGGAAGTTAGGACAAAAATATAACCTCTGTGTATGCATGAGTGTTTGTTTATTTTGGGGGAGTGTAAATCTAGAGGGGACTTGACTGCATGAAAGTTTTTAATTTTGCATTTTTGTTTCCTCTGGGAAGACGGCTTTTGATTTTATATTTCTGATGCTTCTGCTCCATGTGTCTTTTTAGTGTGACTCCGTGAAAAACTTTGTATTGATTGTGCTCTGCAGTTTCAAAATGTTAAAAAATAGTTTTAAATATGGGCAAATTATCATGGATGTGTAAAGTAAGGTCCTAAAATAAATACATATTAGAGGAAAAACCTAACTAAAAGGTATTAATTAATTTTACTTTTAAAGCTCCCTCATAGGTATGATTAAGAGACAAAATGGATGTATTATTTCTACCTGTTAATTTGGGTGAAGAAGTAGCACAGACATACATCAAAGATAACCTTGTAGCACCATAATGTTCAGGGCCAATGAATAGTACAGGTATATTCCAAACTTAGTATACAGGCAGGCTTAGCTCTTATATATCCTTATTCAGTTTCCATTTTAAACAATGACAACTGAGATGCAAAGTGATTAATTTCTGTTTACTATGTGATGCTTATTAAGACAGGAAGTAGATTCTGGTCAACTGGAAAGACTTTCAACAGGGCTGAAAACACAGCTTCCCACTACTCACACTTTTGAGTTAAGTGCACTTTTAGGTTATTGATATGCCAGAGCTAGCTTTACTCTTGCATCATTAGATGTTGGAATTTTCAATGGAGAAAAGAAAAAGTCAGGTTGATAAAAGGATCTGCGAACTGAAAGATCTTTAATCTGTGAGACATTGTTAATAACAAAATAATAATGAGGGAAAACCACAGTATATCTTCTGTGAAACCACAAATCTTGATTCATGTCTGAATTCATGTCTTCTAGTTCACAACACTGACTTGTTGAATTTGAAAAATAAAAAAAAAGCTATTCAAGAGTACAGTGAGGCAGAGCCAACATGGAGGCGTGAGTAGGACAGTGGGAATCTCCTCCCAAAAACATATATATTTTTGATAATACAACAAATACAACTAATCCTAAAAGAGAGACCAGAAGACACAGGACAACAGCCAGACCACAACTACACCAGCGAGAACCCAGCGCCTGGTGAAAGGGGTAAGATACAAGCCCCAACCTGGCGGGACCCGAGCACACCTCCCCCCAGCTCCCGGCAGGAGAATAGGCAGAGCGGGAGGGATACAGAGCCCAGGACTGCTGAACACCCAGCCCCAGCCATCTGGACCAGAGCACAGACACAGTGCATGCATGGGGTCCTGGATACTAGGGAAATAGGGCAGCAAGACCTCTGAGCGGGTGCTGAAGCTGATGCCCCTGTGACAAAGAAAAGCAGGGACTTTTTTAAACTCTTAAAGGGACAGGGATTTAACAGCTGGACGGAAACAGCATAGGTCACAGCCCAGTGGCTGGAAATTACAGGGAAAACCAGCGCACTAACCCCCTGGGCAACAGCTCCGAGACCCCTCACGGAGGTAAACAGCTAAACAGCTTCCCCCACCCGTCCATTACCCCTCCAGGTGCTCCCTAAGGCAAAACACACCCACAGAAAGGCAGAAAGGAAAATTCTTACACTTCGGCCCGGAAAGACACAAAGACCCAGCCTACACACAATTACACAACACAAGCCACTAGGGGTCGCAGTTGTCCCAGTAAAGAAAGGCCAGTAGCAAGTGAAAGGTTTGGCCCTCCCAGCTGACAGTCAATAGCACCTGTCAACATGAAAAGGCAAAAAAATATGATCCAGACAAGACTAACCCAGACAGCTTCAGCATCTGCTACATCTTCCCCTGAGAAGGAACCTGGGGGGATAGATTTAGGGAGTCTTCCTGAAAAAGAATTCAAAACAAAAGTCATAACCATGCTGATGGACATGCAGAGAAATGTGCAAGAACTAAGGAAGGAGAATACAGAAATAAAACAAGCTCTGGAAGGACTTCAAAACAGAATGGACGAGATGCAAGAGACCATTAATGGACTAGAAAACAGAGAACAGGAACGCAGAGAAGCTGATGCAGAGAGAGATAAAAGGATCTACAGGAATGAAAGAATTTTAAGAGAGCTGAGTGACCAATCAAAAAGGAATAATATACGCATTATACGGATTCCAGAAGAAGAGACAGAAAAAGGGATAGAAAGTGTCTTTGAAGAAATAATTGCTGAAAACTTCCCCAAACTAGGGGAAGAAATGGCCTCTCAGACCACAGAGGTACACAGAACTCCCATGACAAGGGATCCAAGGAGGGCAACACCAAGACACATAATAACTAAAATGGCAAAGATCCAAGACAAGGACAAAGTATTAAAGGCAGCCAGAGAGAAAAAAAAGGTTACCTACAAAGGAAAACCCATCAGGCTATCATCAGACTTCTCAACAGAAACCCTACAGGCCAGAAGAGAATGGCATGATATACTTAATGCAATGAAACAGAAGGGCGTCGAACCAAGACTACTGTATCCAGCACGAATATCATTTAAATATGAAGGAGGGATTAAACAATTCCCAGACAAGGAAAAGTTGAGGAAATTTGCCTCCCACAAACCACCTCTTCAGGGCATCCTACAGGGACTGCTCTAGATGGGAGCACTCCTAAAAAGAGCATAGAACAAAACACCCAACATATGAAGAAGGGAGGAGGAGGAATAAGAAGGGAGAGAAATAAAGAATCATCAGACCACGTTTATAATAGCTCAACAAGCGAGTTAAGTTAGACAGTAAGATAGTAAAGAAGCTAACCCTGAACCTTTGGTAACCACAAACTTAAAGCCTGCAATGGCAATAAATTCATACCTTTCAATAATCACCCTAAATGTAAATGGACTGAATGCACCAATCAAAAGACACAGAGTAATAGAATGGATAAAAAAACAAGATCCATCCATATGCTGCTTACAAGAGACTCGCCTCAAACCCAAAGACATGCACAGACTTAAAGTCAAGGGATGTAAAAAGATATTTCATGCAAACAACAGAGAGAAGAAAGCAGGTGTTGCAATTCTGGTATCAGACAAAACAGACTTCAAAATAAAGTAACAAAAGACAAGGACATTACATAATGATAAAGGGCTCAGTCCAACAAGAGGATATAACCATTATAAATATATATGCACCCAATACAGGAGCACCAAAATACCTGAAACAAATATTAACAGAACTAAAGGAGGAAATAGAATGCAATGATTCATTCTAGGAGACTTCAACACACCACTCACTCCAAAGGACAGATCCACCAGACAGAAAATAAGTAAGGACACAGAGGCACTGAACAACACACTAGAACAGATGGACCTAATAGACATCTACAGAACTCTACATTCAAAAGCAACAGGATACACATTCTTCTCAAGTGCACATGGAACATTCTCCAGAATAGACCACATACTAGGGCACAAAAAAGAGCCTCAGTAAATTCAAAAAGATTGAAATCCTACCAAGCAACTTTTCAGACCACAAAGGTATAGAACTAGAAATAAATTCTACAAAGAAAGCAAACAGGCTCACAAACACATGGAGGCTTAACAACATGCTCCTAAATAATCAATGGATCAATGACCAAATCAAAATGGAGATCCAGCAATATGTGGAAACAAACGACAACAACACTAAGCCCCGACTTCTGTGGGAAGCAGAAACAGCAGTCTTAAGAGGAAAGTATATAGCAATCCAAGCATATTTAAAAAAGGAAGAACAAGCCCAAATGAATGGTCTAATGTCACAATTATTGAAATTGGACAAAGAAGAACAAATGAGGCCTAAGGTCAGCAGAAGGAGGGACATAATAAAGATCAGAGAAGAAATAAATAAAATTGAGAAGAATAAAACAATAGCAAAAATCAATGAAACCAAGAGCTGGTTCTTCGAGAAAATAAACAAAATAGATAAGCCTCTAGCCAGACTTATTAAGAGGAAAAGAGAGTCAACACAAATGAACAGTATCAGAAACAAGAAAGGAAAAATCACGATGGACCCCACAGAAATACAAAGAATTATTAGACAATACTATGAAAACCTATATGCTAACAAGCTAGGAAACCTAGGAGAAATGGACAACTTCCTAGAAAAATACAACCTTCCAAGACTGACCCAGAAAGAAACAGAAAATCTAAACAGACCAATTACCGGCAACGAAATTGAAGCGGTAATCAAAAAACTACCAAAGAACAAAACCCCCGGGCCAGATGGATTTACCTCGGAATTTTATCAGACATACAGGGAAGACATAATACCCATTCTCCTTAAGGTTTTCCAAAAAATAGAGGAGGAGGGAATACTCCCAAACTCATTCTATGAAGCTAACATCACCCTAATACAAAAACCAGGCAAAGACCCCACCAAAAAAGAAAACTACAGACCAATATCCCTGATGAACGTAGATGCAAAAATACTCAACAAAATATCAGCAAACCGAATTCAAAAATACATCAAAAGGATCGTACACCATGACCAAGTGGGATTCATCCCAGGGATGCAAGGATTGCACAACATTCGAAAGTCCATCAACATCATCCACCACATCAACAAAAAGAAAGACAAAAACCACATGATCATCTCCATAGATGCTGAAAAGGCATTTGACAAAGTTCAACACCCATTCATGATAAAAACTCTCAGCAAAATGGTAATAGAGGGCAAGTACCTCAACATAATAAAGGCCATCTTTGAAAAACCCATAGCCAACATTATATTGAACAGCGAGAAGCTGACAGCTTTTCCTCTGAGATCGGGAAGTAGACAGGGATGCCCACTCTCCCCACTGTTATTTAACATAGTACTGGAGGTCCTAGCCACAGCAATCAGACAAAACAAAAAATACAAGGAATCCAGATTGGTAAAGAAGAAGTTAAACTGTCACTATTTGCAGATGACATGATACTGTACATAAAAAACCCTAAAGACTTCACCCCAAAATTACTAGAACTGATATCGGAATACAGCAAAGTTGCAGGATACAAAATCAGCACACAGAAATCTGTGGCTTTTTCTATACACTAACAATGAACGAACAGAAAGAGAATTCCGAAAAACAACTCCATTCACAATTGCATCAAAAAAAATAAAATACCTAGGAATAAACCTAACCAAAGAAGTGAAAGACTTATACTCTGAAAACTACAAGTTACTCTTAAGAGAAATTAAAGGGGACACTAACAGATGGAAACGCATCCCATGCTCGTGGCTAGGAAAATATAGTCAAAATGGCCATCCTGCCCAAAGCAATATACAGATTTGATGCAATCCCTATGAAACTACCAGCAACATTCTTCAATGAACTGGAACAAATAATTCAAAAATTCATATGGAAACACCAAAGACCTCGAATAGCCAAAGCAATCCTGGGAAAGAAGAATAAAGTCGGGGGATCTCACTCCCCAACTTCAAGCTCTATTATAAAGCCATAGTAATCAAGACAATTTGGTACTGGCACAAGAACAGAGCCACAGACCAATGGAACAAACTAGACAATCCAGACATTAACCCAGACACATATGGTCAATTAATATTTGATAAAGGAACCATGGACATACAATGGTGAAATGACAGTCTCTTCAACAGATGGTGCTGGCAAAACTGGACAGCTATATGTAGGAGAATGAAACTGGACCATTGTCTAACCCCATATACAAAAGTAAACTCAAAATGGATCAAAGACCTGAATGGAAGTCATGAAACCATTAAACTCGTGGAAAAAAACATAGGCAAAAACCTCTTAGACATAAACATGAGTGACCTCTTCTTGAACATATCTCCCCGGGCAAGGAAAACAACAGCAAAAATGAATAAGTGGGACTATATTAAGCTGAAAAGCTTCTGTACAGCAAAAGACAGCATCAATAGAACAAATGGGAACCCTACAGTATGGGAGAATATATTTGAAAATGACACATTCGATAAAGGCTTGACGTCCAGAATATATAAAGAGCTCACACGCCTCAACAAACAAAAAACAAATAACCCAATTAAAAAATGGGCAGAGGAACTGAACAGACAGTTCTCCAAAAAAGAAATACAGATGGCCAACAGACACATGAAAAGATGCTCCACATCGCTAATTATCAGAGAAATGCAAATTAAAACTACAATGAGGTATCACCTCACACCAGTAAGGAGTAAGGATGGCTGCCATCCAAAAGACAAACAACAACAAATGCTGGCGAGGCTGTGGAGAAAGGGGAACCCTCCTACACTGCTGGTGGGAATGTAAATTAGTTCAACCACTGTGGAAAGCAGTATGGATGTACATCAAAATGCTCAAAACAGACTTACCATTTGACCCAGGAATTGCACTCCTAGGAATTTGTCCTAAGAATGCAGCAATCAAGTATGAGAAAGACCAATGCACCCCTATGTTTATCGCAGCACTATTTACAATAGCCAAGAATTGTAAGCAACCTAAATGTCCATTGATAGATGAATGGATAAAGAAGAAGTGGTACATATACACAATGGATTACTACTCAGCCATAAGAAAAGGCCAAATCCTACCATTTGCAGCAACATGGATCGAGCTGGAGGGTATTATGCTCAGTGAAACAAGCCAAGCGGAGAAAGAGAAATACCAAATGATCTCACTCATCTGTGGAGTATAAGAACAAAGGAAAAACTGAAGGAACAAAACAGCAGCAGAATCACAGAACTCAAGAATGGACTAACAGGTTCCAAAGGGAAAGGGTCTGGGGAGGATGGGTGGGTAGGGACGGATAAGGGGAGAGAAAAAGGGGGGTATTAAGATTAGCATGCATAGGGGGGTGGGAGAAAGGGGAGGGCTGTACAACACAGAGAAGACAAGTAGTGATTCTACAACATTTTGCTACGCTGATGGACAGTGACTGTAAAGGGGTACATAGGGGGACCTGGTATAGGGGTGAGTCTAGTAAACAAAATATTCATCATATAAGTGTAGATTAATGATAAAAAATAAATAAGCAGTTCCTGTGTGGTGACCTCCAATGAGTTCTACACAATGATATAAAAGGCATATAAAAGTGTAGCCAAACGGTCTGTTTGTGTTTATACAGAGGATCAAAGCCTAATTTGGCTACCCCGAAAATGAACTAAGATACGATATGAAAAAGAACTTCCAACATCAGCACTCTTGGGAAGACTCATGCCAGAAGATGATCATCAAAAAACCCCAACAAAGATCCATGCACTGCTACAGGTGTAGATGCACTCATCCCACCAGTTCCTGGACTTGCGATGGGAATGAAGAAGGAGATATCTAAGCTGGCCTGTGCATACAGTAAAACAACAAATTTGACTGGATCTGTACTGTTGGAACTCTACCAAGAATTAGGAGAAGTGCAAATTGTAGCACTCCAAAATCTTACAACTACAGACTATTTACTGTTAAAAGAACATATGGGAGGTGAACAGTCCCCAGGAATGGGTTGTTTTAATTTGTCTGAATTCTCTCAGACTGTTCAAGTTCAGTTGGACAATATCCACCATATCATAGATAAGTTTTCACAAATGCCTAAGGTGCCTAACTGGTTTTCTTGGTTTCACTGGAGATGGCTGGTAATTACAGGTGTGCTTTGGTTACGTAACTGTACTCCTATTATGTTAATGTGTGTGCGTAATTTAATTAGTAGCTTAAAACCTATACATGCTGAAGTTACTCTCCAAGAAGATATGTCAAAGAAATAATCAAGCTTCCCAGGTTTTCTTCTGCCTGCTACTTCTATAGCTTTTTTTCTTCCTTCCTAATTACATCCCTTAAATAGAATTCATGCCACATATCGATTTTTCCGTGTATCATAATTCCTCCAAGTGGTAAAGACACCTCAAGACAAATGCTGGGCATAGAAGCAACAGGTCATAAATATGCAAAGAAGTAAAAAGCTAGCCTTTTCAAACAATAAGGCTTCTCTCTCACTTACCAACTTTACATTTCCCTGTATGGCCCCGGAAGATGACTGGTTAGCCAGAGACGGGTAAGATTCCTCAAGGGAGGAACAACCTAAGACAGGCACAGTCGCAGGGGGGCCATCAGGTGAGAAATTGGGGATCAACAGAGGTGAGGCTTAGAACCTCACCCCCCCTGTTCTGAGAGAAATCTTCTGCATACGTGGATGTTTTATTGCCCTGGTCTAGCTTGAATTAACACATAGTCTACAGGCACACACCTGATCATCTACATGTGCTCTCTTACAACACTAAACTATGTTTTCTACCTTTATCTTGTATCTACCTACCACTTCAGCATTTTATTAAAAATAATAATAATAAAGAGAGAAATGTGGTATCCACATATAAATCAAGTATAAAAACCAAATGAGTATTCATATTTGAACTGACTGTTTATAGTTCATAATGCATGAGCAAAACCGAAAGTTTCTGTGATGACTGCCCTTGTACTGTTCACTATGTAACTTATTCATTATGTAAGAATTTGTTCTACATGTAAAAACTTGTTTGTTATGCCTCAGAAGATTGGAGACTGACAAAAATTAGGCTTGGGGTGGAATAATGATTGTGCATTGAGCATTGACTCCCCTATACAGAATTTTATTGTCGTTAACAACCATTTGATCAATAAATATGAGAGAGGCCCTCACACACACACACACACACACACACAATATATATATATATATATATATATATATATATATACACTTCCAATTGTATAATAAATAAGTAACCGGGATGTAATGTATAGCATAAGGAATATAGTCAAAATAATGTAACAACTTGGTATGGTTATAGCTGGTACCTAGAATTATCATGTATATAAATGTTGAATCACTGTGTTGTACACCTGAAACTAATGTAATACTGTGTGTCAACTACCCTTCAATAAAAAATAATTATCTAAAAAAAAAACAAAAAAAATAAAGTACAGTGACTTGTCTTTTGGGTTCTAGATTAAGAAGAAACAACAAGATGTGCTTGGTTTCTTAGAAGCTAACAAAATAGGATTTGAAGAAAAAGATATTGCCGCCAATGAAGAGAATCGGAAGTGGATGAGAGAAAATGTACCTGAAAACAGTCGACCAGCCACAGGGTACCCCCTGCCACCTCAGATTTTCAATGAAAGCCAGTACCGTGGGGTAAGGAACTAATTTAAATTTTGTTTTTTTCTAATGAATTGTGTCAAAACCATACTCTCCCTTTTAGCCACCCCAGAATCTGCATACTGCCATTTCTGGTGTTCATCCTCTGTGTCCATCCTAGGTATCTGGGATATTTTGTCTTCTACTAAGAGGCAGATGAATGAGTCATCTGCCAAGCAATTACCTGTAAGTGTATAAATACAAACCCAAACATATTGTTGGCTTTACATTTCTTCATCTTAATTCCAGCCAGAGAAGTTGTATTATTTCTGGTATGTCCATGAAGAAACCTCTGAAAAGAAGTCAGCTAGTCATTTATGTTAAAATTAGTTTAAAAATAATATTTTATTTTCTGCTTGAAGCTAGTAATACTTCTATTTTGATATTGTTAGTGACTTTTCTTAAAACTTTAAGTTAACAAATTGGGCTTACATAAGGAATGAGGGAAACAAAAATAGAGCTTTCCTTTATTACTGGTGCTTTCAAGTATGCCATCTTGTTTAATCTTCATTCAAACCATGGATTATGTTCCTTCATTCTTTAGTCACTGTATAATTTAAGTAACACATGTAGACAATGGCCATTCTAGGCACCATGGTAAGTACAAACAAAACACAGCCTCTTCTCTTAAGGAGCTAGTTGAGAGTGGGATATGGCGAGAATCATACACATCTGAAACAATTAAAAGAGTAGTTATGAAGCCACCTGCATGTGGTGTTGCAGTACAGAAAGTGTATGTGAGGGCTGTAGGAGTTTGCAGTACAGAATTGTTTGCACTGCTTTCTCCTCACAGTTAGCATGATTGAAGAATGAATTGTTTAGAGCCAGAAATCCCAATTTTCTTCCTCATAGGTTTATATGTAAGTGAGAAGGACACTTGGTGGGGATCCTTTCATGAGTCAATTCAGAGTATCTAGGGGAGGGAGTATGGGAGAATTGAGAAGTTTGTTGACACAAAATATTTTCTCTGTGAATTGAATTTGTCAGCTCTGAGGAGGGGCCTGAATGTGTAAAGACATACTCTGTAGGTAAGGAGAAGGCAATCTAAGCCAGTATATATTGTCTTAATCTCTCTTTCTAGCAAAAATTTCAATGTGTTTGATTTTTTGGAACAAACGCATTTTGAGTTATAAGGGTAACGTTTGAGAAACCACATTTAGCTAGTTTATTTCTCCCTTGGAAGCCACACTGCAAGGGAATGATGTATGTTACCGAAATAAGACAAGTGTCACTGAGTAATGAGAAGAAGATAGAAAGGAAGGAGCAGGAGGTGAAACTCAACCTAACAAATAAATATTTGTTAATGGAAAAGGAATCCAACTACTACTGAGTGCCTGCTGTGTGCCAGACACTGGGTTGGAAGTTTAATAACAATAAAAATTTAGACTTGTTCCTATTATACAGACTTTTAGGAAAAGCAATCATTCATAGAAACCATTTTGTATATCAGCTACTGTGCTTTGTGCTTTCTGTGTATTGAATTAGTTCTCATTCTAATGCCATGAGGTGGATATTGTTATTCCTATTTTATAGATGAAGAAATTGAGGTCTAGAAGAGGTTAGCTGACTTCCTAAATTGTACAACTAGTAAGTGATGCAGCTAGGATGTAAATATATATCTGTCTTATTCTGCAGCTCTTACTTTTTACATTGTTCATTTTTCTCTTTGCTAACATATCCCATCTTCATTCTTTCCTTGATCTGTTCTGTGTTATGTGGGGCTGACCTCAGCAAATTACATTTCCCAGTCTCCATTGCCAACCGACTGCCTATTAGGTTTGGCTGATAATCTGAGGCACTGGTTGGAAGAGTGGAGAACAGGAGGAGAGAAAAAGCCAAAGTATCCACCCCTCCTGTTTCTGGATGTGTCCATGGCAGTGGCTATAGCACCTTTGTGTACCAGCTCTACCAGGTGCTCTAACCTCTGGGTTCTATACTTATACCTTCTCCACTTTTCCCTTCAGCCCTAGCTGTGGTAGCAACATCCTGCTGTTGCTACTCTCTGGGTTGCCTCACTATTTCCTGTTGGCCTTTTCACTTTTTAATCCTTTGTGTAAGTAGTTCTTCATATTAAATTCTTTTGTTTGATCTATCTCAGGGTTTCCTAACCTTGGCACTCCCAACATCTTTGTTATGGAGGGACCACCCTGTGCATTGGAGGATGGTCTGTTTCTATCATGTGTGCCAGTAGCACATCACCATTGTGAGAACCCAAAGATGTCTCCAGACTTTGCCAGATATCCCTGAGGGAAAAATTGCCTCCTGTTGCAAACCACTGAACCATGGCTTGGGTTCTTATATCAAGCCTGGATTGTGACTGAAACAACTACTCTACCTACATAGATCAGGATCTGCAAGAAAGATACAAAATTTATAAGGCTAGTCTTTGCTCAAAAAGAGCTTATGCTATGTATGTGAAGAACTAGAACACATTTCCATGAAATACATATGATACTATATATGGTAGAATATATTCTGGATTAATGTTATCTGAATTGAATACCTGAGATGTAAATAAAGTGCCTTTAATTTTACTCTAGAGAATTCCTATAGAAAAAGCAGACTGTGTCACAGTCTGTTTTGTTTACTCTTTTATTCTTAGCCCCAAGAACAGTGATTGTCATATAGCATGTGCTTAATACACATTTGCTAAGAGAAATAATTAATCAGGCTTAAAATTGAGAAACAAGTGTTATTTTTTTCTCAAAGTCACAAACTTGTTTGTCTTTGCTAAGTCCAGGGCTAACAAATGATAATATACTTTGATCCCAAAACACTTGAAACAAACACAACTGGAGTCCCCTACATAGAATTTTTATGATCAGATTTCAGTACAGTTGAAGATCTACTTCCTTTCACATGAATGTAATGACTGATGTGAGTTGGGTTTTTTTTTTTTGTTTGATGGTAGTAAGAAATACCTCTTATACGACTGTTGGATTTTTTTTAACTAGTGATTTGAGGTTACTTCCAAGTGGTTGAATGTAGATATGATCTCTACTGTTTGTTTACCTCAAGTAGCTTTTTAGGTCATGTGTCTCAGTATGGAATCAGTATCAAGGTCCAGTTAGTTTCACTTTTGAGTACAGTGAGCTCAAAGAGCATAGAAGGCTGCTCATACATGCCTGCTGTTTAGGATTTATTCCTTTGTCAGCAGCTGGGATACACAAAAAAGACGCCTGGAGTCAATCCTTGGGGGTAGATTCCACTGACTCTAAATAATTCTAACAATGTAAAAGGATCCCTAAGTAAGAGAGAAATTTTGATGTTTCTTGGGGTGGAATTCAAATTTAGGATCATCAGTGACTGAGAGGGTCTAAACTTTATACCTCCAGGTCTTCCAAGTGCCAGAAATTATACATGCTAGAAAATAACTCTGTAATTGGTGATCCGTTGGTGAGTAATCTCTTGGGAAACCAGCATATTATGGGTGCTTTTCACCCCTAAGGAATCGTCCAAAATGCCAACCTTATTTCTCTGTGTTTTAAACCAAACAAATAAAAGCCAGGTATAGACAATGACTGTGTTTTCTAAGTTGGTGTGTTACTGAGTATATGTCATAGTCAAATTTAAGCAATTCTCTTTGTTACTTTAAGAGTGTGCTAATGGGTTTAGAGGGTTACAGTGGGAGAAGCCCAGCCAAATTTAGTCATGTGAGGCTTTTCTTGGCTCCCTCGGTTGAAACCTTTTAGTGGTTTGTTTACTTTTATGGTCACATTTCATGGAAGTTTTAGTCCCTTTCTCCTAAAACAGCAGATTACTGTTGTTAGGGCATTGGGCATGTCCAGCAAATATCTGGTCTAAAAAATAATGGAAGAGAAATAATGGGAAACTGGAACAACAGCCTCCTACCAGAAATAAGCAACCACTTTCTGGCAAATACTTGGCTCGGTTGGGCTATGGAGAAAGCTGCTTGCCCTGAGGCGGATTTAAATTCTGTGTCATGATGAATAAGCCATTGTGTAGTTTCTACCATACAAAACAATGTATCATCTAACTCACATTAAATGGGATCCAGTAATCCGTTCCTCTTTATTACTCTTGCTAGAATTCTAACATTATGGAAGTTAGCCTGGCTGCCCCCAGGGAGGTTGACAGGCAGGTAATTTTGAATAAATTGACTCTTTTCTTTCCTTTGTTGGTTGCATATTGGTAATTCTTCTTGCCTCCTTTTCACCAAGGACTATGATGCCTTTTTTGAAGCCAGAGAAAATAATGCAGTGTATGCCTTTTTGGGCTTGACAGCCCCACCTGGTTCAAAGGTATGATTCCTTTTTCTCCTGCTTAATAAGCTATTTATTATTGCTGGGCTTTCTAGTCAATGAGATTTCCACCTTTGTTAAGTGCTCAGATTAAAGCCAGAGGCAGTGCAACATAGCCAGAAGGAATTGTCCTTGCTCTGCATGCACTTAATCCCTATAAGTACATAATCAAATACATAAAATATGTGAGCAGGAACTAGGTAGAGTGACTTCCCAATCAAGCTTCTCAGAGCAGCAAATTTGTCATTGAACCATTCACAAGTAAGTGGTTAGCAGTTTTAAAGACTGCATTCTTCCAGCTGACATGCATGCTTCTGCATCTACAGAAAGCATCTTAGTTCATTGTAATCTTGGCAGCGTCTATTGTCTTTGTGTGGGAGTAAATGTTAGAGTCATCCATTCAAATTAATTAAAAGCATTTGAGTTTCAAAACTGGTCTCGAAATCGCTGGCTAAATTTGAGGCTTTTTCTTTGCCAACAAAAAATTAATTTTCAAGTGGCATTGTTCCCAGGGGAGACCATATAAAGGAAGAATCAAAAATTAAATCTCCAATTTAATGAAATGTCTCAAAGCTACCCTGCCTTTTGCCACATAGGTCTTCTCCAAACAGGCTAGGTTAAAATCAGAACATATGTCCCCTGCTCTATCATTTTATGTTTTGCTCTTAGCAACTGATTTTATAGTAAACAGATTCTTTAAATTACAGCTCTTTGTCCAATTTTGAGAGTCTGTGTAATTGTCCATGTTTTCACTAGAGACCATTTACTAGCATTGTTATCTGATTCATTGTGAAATTCTGTTTCCTTCCTAAACTTTCTTTTCCAACAGGTAAAATGTCTTATTTTAGGCTTTGTATAATTTAAGTTGTAGGAAATGTTAGGTAAGGCATTTTTGTTTAAAGTTAGTAAAACCCAGGTTAAGTAATTGATTACAGTGCAGAGTATTAAAGGAAGGGTACTCTGTTTTCCATGACTAATGACTCCCTATCCTTTAATTCAGAGTAGGAGTCATTCATTCATTTATTCATTCATCAAGTCTTTATTAAGGGTCAAGCACTGATTTGACGTTGATGGTGGGGCAAATATAGACAATACAACATGATCCCTACCTTAAGTGTTTATAACCTAGTGAGGGACATATACAAATAATTATATAACAACAAATATGTCTGCAAATAGTTACAATTCAAGACATCCTATAGTAAAGTCTATACGATTGGTGTGAATAAAGTGCCATAGGCATCCAGAGATAATAATCATAAATTCCTACTAAGGAGTTTAGGAAAGGTTTCACAGAGGAAGTGATATTTGAGCTGTTAGAGTTTCCAAAATACTAAAGTGACACTAAAGTGTCTTTCAACAGAGGCAGCAACAGGAACCACTGCATTAGGATATAGGTGCACATGATGTTATGTTTAGGGAACATGAACTCCAGGATAGTGCAGCATAGCTCCAGAATAGGGCATATTAAATAGAGAGGGATGCATTAGGAGGTGAGATGAACTAGCTATTTTGGGGCCACATTATGAATGCTGTGCTGGGTACTTACAGCTTTATCCTCTGGGTATCTAAAAGCCATGGCAATGAACAGCATAAGACAATGATGTGATTACTTCTGTATTTTAAGATATGATTTGATCTATGACTTAAGAAAATACATTTAACAGCTGTATGAATTAGGAAACATTGGAGAAATGAGGTATTAAAGATAGGCTGACCAATTAGAAGGGTACCTTAGGAGTCCAGAAAAACAATGGAGATCACCTCAAGTGGGACAGCAGTCATGTAAAGAAAAAGATGGATTTAGGAGCCATTTAGCAACTTATGAGATATTTATGTATATAAAGAATTGAACCTGTCTCTGGGGCTTCTAACTTTGGTGACTGGGAAATTAAGCAAAGGTCATGGAGGAAAAAGAAAAGTGAGTTATCCAGGGCAAGAGTTAGTCTTGGAAAGAAGGAGATATGCAGTTTTATTTTGAGACTGGAGAGAGTAAGAAAAGGATAAAATTAAAAATTTTTAAATGTAGGGAGGTTAGGGGAAGGTCACCTTTGAATGAGATATGAAGAAAGGTCATCAGGTAGGAGTGATGAGAAATTTAGGACATTAGAACTTTGAGGAGAATTGAAGGATTTGCATTTGTTGAAAATAGGCCATGGAGTAGGTTAAGATCATGAATAGAAGGACGGCTGAGAAAGATGGAGGGCCCACGTGAAGTTAGAGTTAATGAGACCATAGTGGAACCACTCAGCTTGCTTCCAGTGCTTTTTCGTCCTTGTTTAAGCCTGGGAATGGGAAAAACATAAAAGAACAGTGGATGTGATCAATAATTGAACAAGAAAGAGCTGACTGGGATAACTAGAGGTCTTTAATTGACAATTGAGTTGAAGGGTGGATTGGTGATAGGAATATTTTGAATGTTAGTATTTAATACCCTTTTTTTCCAAGACTAAAAATGATAAAGTTGATAATCAGAAACATGGTTTTTCTATCCTTCAGCTCAGTTTCAGAATATTTCCCCTTTAATATTAATAGGACAATAGGCTTTCCAGAAAGAACTGGATGAACAAAAAGGACACAAAATAAGAAATACAACTACTTAACCCAGGCTGGGAAAGTGCACTGATAATAAAAGAAATGTGATAAAATGAGATATACTTTTCATCTGTGAAATTAACAAAGATAAACAAAGTGATAGTACTCTATGCTGAGAAGGACACATTGAAACGGGTATTGCTGGTGATAGTATGACTTGGCAATCCCTTTTGAAAACCAGAATGGCAGATATGTATCAGGAACCTCAAAAATGTTTATAGTCTTTCACCCAGTAATTTCTCATTGGATATTATAGCCTAATGAAATAATTTGATACATGGAAAAAGTTCTATGGATTAAAACATAAATCAAGCGTTACTTCTAATCATAAAACCTTGGAAACAAGTTAACTGTCTAACAGTAGGGTCAAACAAATTAATTCTGAATTTTATGGGTAACTAACACTGAATGAAATTTATGGATAAAAGTATGTGTCAAAGTATTATATATAATCTTGAAACTTTGAAAATGAGTTACATGTCTAAAAATAGGATCCACAGAAGTTTATCCACTAAATGAAGGCCTTCTCTCATTTAAAAAATGATGGTTGGTTAAAATATATGTTATAATGAGCTACAGAATTGTTTTTACTTTATAATTAAAGTTTTAATTAGATACACAATCTATGCATAGGACAAAAAGAGACTTGTTGACAGATAGTAGCTGCACTAGTGGGGGTGAGTATATAATAATATGGGTAACTGTTGGATCACCATGTTATATACTTGAAACTAGTATAAGGTTGTGTATCAACAATACTTAAAATTTAAAAAAAAAAGACTGAAAGGAACCATTGCCAATATATATATTTTTCTCTCTTTCTTTAATTTCCAAATAATTAGCATACCTTCTCTTGACATTTAAAATTACTGAAAACCAATGTGCCAGGGAGCTTTATATTTAAAAGTACCCTATGGCAAATAGTTCCATAAAGCAAGGAATCCTGTGTAAGACAAATGGTTTTTATATTCTTTTGTATATAGAATGCATTTAAAACAAAGCATGCTATTTACTCTATTTTATTAACACAAAAGATCATTTCTTAGCACTAGTATTTCTTACTTTATAGTGGAGATGATGGTTTTGAGATATGAAATAAAGTAACATTTTCACTAAGAAATAAAAATCTGTTGAAGTTCATGTTGAGAGGAAAACCATTCCCCTGGAAAACCCACATTCACTAATATTTTAAAGGAATAGGGGATGCTGGTGGGAACAGTGTTCTCGTTAGCTTTGGTTGAACCACCGTGTTCTAAGTAGGGACCATGGACTCTGTCTCTGCTGTGATATTTGAAGTATTCCAATTTCCCCTAAACCCACCCTATTTCATTGCATCTCTAAGAGAAACTGTATGTTAACAACACTTAGCTGTGCTGTTGGTCTTAGTTACTAGGTAAAAAGTGAGAGAGGAGAAAAGCAGGAAAGGGTAGATGCTTGCAATGGGCCAAACACTGAGCTAGACACTTAACATACATCTCATTTTATCCTTAAGCATCCTTAGGAGTGAGGTGTTCTCAATGGAAACTGACACTCAGATAATTTAAGCAAGTTGTCCAAGGAATTTGAACCCAGAAGTGACTCAAAACCAAGGCATTTATGGAATGATGTTTATATTGAGACTAGACAGGAAAAAAAGACCTCAAATGCCTGTTATAAACTCTCTGGTTGATTATATAATTAATGATTCTATAAATAGTGGCTACTTACTTTTAGGTAACAATGTGGCTTTAAGCCCAATTTATATGTTTGATGAGTAAAACAATTAGAAATGTAGATAATTTACTTTAAATATGTGTTCTAAAATAAATTACAAAGAATTTTGAATTGCTTTTGATTCCAATGTCTGTCAGTAATGTCTTCCATTAAAAGGATAACTGAGAGCTAAGGAATTTGTGACAGCCTACAGCAAATTGATAGGATGTGACTTTAGGTAACTAGGCTCTTTCCAAGATATTAGTTACTCAGAGGCATTAGATGCACATAAGAATGACCTCATATTAAAAAAATGGGTAGAGGATATGAACAGACACTTCTCTGAAGAAGAAATTCAGATGGCCATCAGGCACATGAAAAGATGCTCCACATCGCTAATTATCAGGGAAATGCAAATTAAAACCACAATGAGATATCACCTCACACCAGTTAGGATGGCCAACATAGAAAAGACTAGGAACAACAAATGCTGGTGAGGATGCAGAGAAAGGGGAACCCTCCTACACTGCTGGTGGAAATGTAAAGTAGTTCAACCATTGTGGAAAGCGGTATGGAGGTTCCTCAAAAAACTAAAAATAGAAATACCACTTGACCCAGGAATTCCACTCCTAGGAATTTACCCTAAGAATGTAGGATCCCAGTTTGAAAAAGACATATGCACCCCTATGTTTATCACAGCACTATTTACAATAGCCAAGAAATGGAAGCAACCTAAGTGTCCATCAGTAGATGAATGGATAAAGAAGATGTGGTACATATACACAATGGAATATTATTCAGCCATGAGAAGAAAACAAATCCTACCATTTGCAACAACATGGATGGAGCTAGATGATATTATGCTCAGTAAAATAAGCCAGGTGGAGAAAGACAAATACCAAATGATTTCACTCTTCTGTGGAGCATAAGAACAAAGCAAAAACTGAAGGAACAGAACAGCAGCAGACTCACAGAACCCAAGAATGTACTGGGGAGGGTGGGTGGGAAGGGAGGGAGAAGGGGAATAAAGGGCATTACGATTAGCACACATAATGTAGTGGGGGCATGGGGAAGTCACTATAGCACAGAGAAGGCAAGCAGTGACTCTGTAGCATCTTACTATGCTAATGGACAGTGACTGTAATGGGGTATGTGGTGGGGATTTGATAATGGGGGGAATCTAGTAACTACAGTGTTGCCCATGTGATTTTATGTTAATGATACCAAAATTCAAAAAAAGAGAAAAGAATGACTTCACATTAGGACATATTCACATTTTTATACAACTGCTTCCCCAACTATATGTGCTAGAAATTTTGAGAGGTGCTAGTCTTCCATTACATCTGTTTCTAGGCAGTTTTTATTTTTTTTCTATTAAGAATATTTATTGAAGTATAGTCGATATACAATATTATATTGGTTTCAAGCATACAACATAGTTATTTGACAGTAACCTACATTATTAAATGCTCACCACAACTAGTATAGTTACTGTCTGTTAACAGAAAGATGTTACAGAACTACTTACTATATTCTCTATGCTCTACTTTTATCCCTGTGACTAATTTTTAAGCAGTCTTTTACAGGGTGACATTTTTTCTGCTTTTGAATATTCTTGGCAATTTCAGCTAATAAAGTCTAACCAAATGCACATCAATGTCTGCTTTGTTATATGTAAATCTATCTGTTTCATTTGTTTTTCATTTCAGGAAGCAGAAGCTCAGGCAAAGCAGCAAGCATGAACCTTAAACATCCTGCCTTAAGCATCCTGAAAAAGGAGTCTCCATTGTTTTTATAAATAAAATAGCAAAATTATCTTGGCTTCAAAAGAAATAGGCCTAATGTTGAAATAATAGATTAGTTGGTGTTTTTACATGTAAACAATCAAAATGAATGCATAATTAAAATGTGAGCATTATGATGAGGAGTATGGAAGATGAACATAAAATTTTAAGTAGATGTCATGGAATAGTATTTTTACCTGTCAAAACATTTTATGTACTTTTAATGATTTTAAAAAGAAAACATTTGTCCCCCTTTTTTGGTATCATTATTACAATTTAAGTATATATGTAGCTGCACATTGAGAAATTTAAAAAGGAAAGAGTGAAAGAATATCTCTTGTTTCCTAATTGCATCATTACTTTTAGTGAACAAAAATATGTTCACTTTTTTGATGTGATTTAAAAGTAGTGGCAGGTAACATTTATGATATGTCAGGCATTGCAATTTCCTGTAGTAATTATAACTACCATTGTTTTGTAGTTCAAACTTCCGTGTACTGAACCACAGGTTTTCTAGGTTTCTAAGTGTAGCCTTTCATTGCATATTTCAGTGATCAGAACAGATGACCTCCCACATACACAAAAATGTATTCAGTTGTCAAGTTCCTTGTTTAACCACACAGTTGTGATGGAATCATGTCTCTAAGTTGCTTGCCTCAGTGAAATATGCATATGTATGTTGTAGTAGTGGGATAGCGAGTAAGTTTACAATGGCATCCTTTTGCAAAGAACCTCAGACTTTTACTTAATTATTATAAAATAGCTTGTCATTCATTGCTCAAGACATTTTTCCTCAGAACTTTGCTAAAAAATTCTCAGTGGTTTCTCCACTTAAAAAACCTTATGGTTATGAATACCACTGTCTCTCAGATATTTGACCTTTTTGGTTCAGCTTAGGCATATGTTGTGTGTCTATGTTATTCTAAGTGGAGAATCTTTCCTGTGCCCCGATTTCAGTGAATAGCACAAGGATCAGATAAAAGGCTCAATTTTTAAAATGTTAACTTTGAAAATTTCTAAGAAGACAAGAAACAGTATGGACTAAGTCATTTACCCAGGAGATATACATATCGTACTTTAGCTACATACTACTTTATTACTAATAACAAACACCTTTTACTTTAAATTACTTTATCATATCATTTGATGTGTACAAGTCTGTGCGGTTTGTCAAAATCAACATACAGTGAAGACATGGCTTTGTTTACTGAGATTCAAATTTGATGCTATGCTTTAAAATAAACTCAGTACCTTTAGAAATGTAATTTATGTGTTCCTGGAGTTTCTAAGTAGTGTAATAGCAATTTTTGTTAACTAATATATTCTTTAGAATTTGGGAAAGGAGTAAAGGGAAAATGACAGAAAAAACAGTATTTGAGTGCAATTTCTGAATTTCCTTTGTAGCGTTCTGAATTTTGCGGTACATACTTGAGTCAAACAAAGAGCTATTCCACTGTTTTATGTACAAGAATATGCTGTAGAGAAATCTAGAGAAAACTGGGTGCTTTGTAATAGACTCTGGAAAATGCTGAACAAACAAACAAACTTGGTCAGTATTTTCTCCTAAGGCTTTATAAAGTGTTGGCGATGCTACTTGCAATATTTTATGTGGACATTTTTACATTTATTTTAGCATCAGATAAGTTAACATGGTCAAAAAGAGACATTCTTCAAAAACAGATGACATTATTTAGATGTTTATATCTATTAAAATATACCTTGCAATTAGCATGTATAGATGTTTAAGGTAAAAGTTGGGACTGCGTCTTCCTAAATTGAAATGTTTTATATTGTCAGCTGAGCACTATCTGTCTATAAGAAAGGTAAGTGAAATTCTGAATATTAATGTGAGCCTAAGTATTTTCACAAAATTTGCCTGGACAATATAATCCTTTCTACTTGTTATATTACTTATGGCATCTTTCTATTTGAAATTAACCTGCTACTTTGTTATTTTCCACTTTAAAGCTGATTTGCCCTTAAGAATATATGACCTCCAGGAAGATTTTCATTTTCAACAAACAGTACAAATTGGTTGCTGATCATATTGTTAAATGTCAGCGCTTCTTTGGGAAAAATTTTGAGATTGTGAATTACTTGCTTGGGAAAGTCTAAATACAGAGAATTTTGTGGTGTCAGGTTTCATTTCACATATTCCATTCATTCAGCAGAAGGATAAAGGAAGATTCACATGGTTTTTAAACCTAGTTGTGGATGTTGAAAATATATAAAGATTGGCATTGGTCTCATTTTTCCCTACATAAAATAATAGCTATTTTCTTTTGAAGAATTCCAATAAAACTGATTAAAAGATAATTCACTTTTGATTAATTTGAACCTTCTGGTCTTCATCCCCTGCCTTCTCAACCCCATCCCTGAATATTATGTTACCTCAATCTTTTATTTAGCAAATAAAATGTTGAATTCCTGAGGAAGAGAATCTGGGAGAGATTCAAGATGGCAGCATGACAGGTGAGACAGAGAACTCCTCCCAAATCACATATAGTATGAAAATATAGTTAATACAACTAACCCTGGAACAGCAACAGGAGGGAAGGCTGCACCATACTGCATACAGGCCTCATGAACAGAGCAGACCTCATGAAACAGTAACACACCAAAGCATTGACCTGGTGGGAACAAGCGCTTCCCCCCAACCCCCAAGCTCACCAGCAGGAAGAAGAGAAATGGAGTACGGGGGGGAAGCCTGAGACAGCTGAACACCTAGCCCTGGAGATCAGCTTTGGAGAACAGACCTACATTGTGTGATGCTCTGGAGGTTGGTGGGGTTAGGGAGCTGGGACAGAGATTCGGCTATTTGTGTGTGAAGGATGGGGATCCACATCTGGCTGCTCTGGGACAAAGGAAAGGCAGGCAGTCTGAGAGGCTTACTAGCAGTAAGAGGGCTGCTGAAGGTGCGGGGTTTGCATGGAGCTTGCTGCGCAGGAGAAGGAATAGGTGGACAACGTTGTCTGGATGCGTTCTGCCCAGTTAGTTGGGAACTCTTGAGGGGCTTCAGGCACTCCATCCCCCTGGCTCGCTACAAAGCTCCAAGGCACCCCACCATGACATGCAGCCTGCTGTGCCTTCCTCCTGGCCTCCAGACACTGGCTTGCAAAACCGCCAGTCATGTTGCTGGCATTAGGCCAGCCAGAGGGAGGCCCCACTTAACAGCTAGAGATGCAAATCACAGAGGCTTACACCTGTGTGCTCAGCTCACTGGCTCTGATACTGGAGACAGGCACTGCAGCCAGGATTCAGGAAACATCTTCCCTCACATCAGGAACCGGTGCTGCTCCCCTAGGACACCCAACCTCACCCTAGGGGCTGAGCAGCTCCAGAGACTAGAGCTCTAGCTGTAAGCACTCCTAAGGCTAAACAGATGTTAACAAAATAAAATCACAGAAAAGAAAGCAGAAAAATAGAATACTAACTAAAGGGAAAAAATAAAATAAACTACCGACAAAAGCAGTCAAAGGAAACACAAAAGGGCAAAAAAAAAATAACATAACATACAAAGAATGGAGGATGAGGAATAAGGGAGAGAAAGAATTATCAGACCGTGTTTATAATAGCTAAATAAGTGAGAAGTTTGACAGTAAGATACTAAAGAAGCTAACCTTGAACCTTTGGTAACCACGAACCTAAGCCTCCAATGGCAATGAGCATATCTTCCGATAATCACCCTAAATGTAATTGGACTGAATGCATCAATCAAAATACACAGAGTAATAGATTGGATAAAAAAGCAAGACCTATCTATATGCTGCCTACAAGAGACTCACCTCAAACCCAAAGACATGCACTGACTAAAAGTCAAGGGATGAAAAAAGATATTTCACACAAACAACAAGGAGAAAAAAAGCAGGTGTTGCAGTACTAATATCAGACAAAATAGACTTCAAAACAAAGTCACAAGAGATAAAGAAGGACATTATATAATGATAATGGGGTCAATCCAAACAAGGGGATATAACCATTATAAATATGTGTGCACCCAATAAAGGAGCACCAACATATGTGAAACAAATACTCAGAATTAAAGGAGAAAATAGAATGCAATGCATTTATTTTAGGAGACTTCAACACACCACTCACTCCAAAGGACAGATCCACCAGACAGAAAACAAGTAAGGACACAGAGGCACTGAACAACACACTAGAACAGATGGACCTAATAGACATCTATAGAAATCTACACCCAAAAGTAACAGGATACACATTCTTCTCAAGTGCACATGGAACATTCTCCAAAATAGACAACATACTAGGCCACAAAAAGAGCTTCAGTAAATTCCTAAAGATTGAAATCCTACCAACCAACTTTTCAGACCACAAAGGTATAAAACTAGAAATAAATTGTACAAAGAAAGCAAAAAGGCTCACAAAGACATGGAGGCTTAACAACATGCTCCTAAATAATGGATCAATGACCAAATTAAAATGGAGGTCCAGCAATATATGGAAACAAATGACAACACAAAGCCCCAACTTCTCTGGGATGCAGCGAAAGCAGTCTTAAGAGGAAACTATATAGTAATCCAGGCATTTTTAAAGAAGGAAGAACAATCCCAAATGAATAGTCTAAAGACAATTATTAAAAATCAGTAAAAGAACAAATGGAGCCTAAAGCAATGGAAGGAGGGACATAAGGGAGATCAGAGAAGAAAAATAAAATTGAGAAGAATAAAACAAAAGAAAAAATCAATGAAACCAAGAGCTGGTTCTTTGAGAATATAAACAAAATAGGTAAGCCCATAGCCAGACTTATAAAAAGAAAAAGAGAATCTACACACATCAACAGAATCAGAAATGAGAAAGGAAAAATCACAACGGACCCCACAAAAATACAAAGAATTATTAGAGAATACTACAAAAAACTATATGCTAACAAGCTGGAAAACCTAGAAGAAATGGACAACTTCCTAGAAAAATACAACCTTCCAAGACTGACCAAGGAAGAAACAAAAAATCTAAACAGACCAATTAGCAGCAAAGAAATTGAATCAATAATCAAAAAACTACCCAAGAGCAAAACTCCTGGTCGAGATGGATTTACCACAGAGTTTTATCAGACATACAGAGAATACATAATACCCATTCCCCTTAAAGTTTTCCAAAAAATAGAAGAACACGGAATACTTCCAGACTCATTATATTAGGCCAGCATCACCCTAATACCAAAACCAGGCAAAGACCCCACCAAAAAAGAAAAATTACAGACCAATATTACTGATGAACATAGATGCAAAAATACTCAACAAAATATTAGCAAACAATGCAAAAATACATCAAGAGGATCATATAGCATGATCAAGTGGGATTCATCTCAGGGATGCAAGAATGGGACAACATTAAAAAATCCATCATCATCCACCACATCAGCAAAATGAAGGACAAAAATTACATGATCATCTCCATAGACACTGAAAAAGCATTTGACAAATTTCAACATCCATTCCTGATAAAAACTCTCAGGAAAATGGGCATAGACGGCAAGTAACTCAACATAATAAAGGCCATATATGAAAAACCCACAGCCAAAATCTTACTGAACAGCTAGAAGCTGAAAGCTTTTCCTTTAAGATTGGGAACAAGACAGGGATGTCCACTCTTCCTACTGTTATTCAACATAGTACTGAAGGTCCTAGCCATGGCAATCAGACAATGAAAGAAATACAAGGAATTCAGATTGGTAAGAAGAAGTCAAATTGTCACTATTTGCAGATGACATGATATTGTACATAACAAACCCTAAAGAATCCACTCCAAAACTCCTAGAACTGATATCGGAATATAGCGAAGTTGCAGGATAAAAAATTAATACACAGAAATCTGTGGCTTTTCTATACACTAACAATGAACAAATAGAGAAACCAGGAAAACAATTCCATTCACAACTGCATCAAAAAAGTAAAATACCTCGGAATAAACCAAACCAAGGAAGTGAAAGACCTATACCCCGAAAACTACAAGACATTCTTAAGAGAAATTACAGAGGACACTAACAAATGGAAACTCATCCCATGCTCTTGGCTAGGAAGAAATAATATAGACATAATGGCTATCCTGCCCAAAGCAATCTACAGATTTAATGCAATCCCTATCAAATTACCAAGAGCATTCTTAAACACACTGGAGCAAATAGTTTTAAAATTCATATGGAACCACAGAAGACCCCGAATAGCCAAAGCAATCCTGAGAAGGAAGAATAAAGTGGGAGGGATCTCGCTCCCCAAATTCAAGCTCTTCTACAAAGCCACAGTAATCAAGACAATTTGGTACTGGCACAAGAGCAGACCCATAGACCAGTGGAACAGACTAGAGAGCCCTGATAAAAACCCAAGCATATATGATCAATTAATATATGATAAAGGAGCCATGGACATACAGTGGGGAAATGACAGCCTCTTCAACAGCTGGTTTTTGCAAAACTGGACAGCTACATATAAGAGAATGAAACAATCATTGTCTAACCCCATACACAAAAGAAAACTCAAAATGGATCAAAGACCTGAATGTAAGTCATGAAACCATAAAACTCTTAGAAAAAATCATAGGCAAAAATCTCTTGGACATAAACATGAGCAACTTCTTCATGAACATATCTCCCTGGGCAAGGGAAACAATACCAAAAATGAACAACTGGAACTATATGAAACAAAAAATCTTCTGTACATCAAAGGATACCATCAGTAGAACAAATAGACATCCTACAGTATTGGTGAATATATTTATAGATGACATATCCCATAAGGGGTTGACATCCAAAATATACAAACTACTCAAGAACCTCAACAAGCAAAAAGCAAATAAGCCAAGTAAAAAATGGGCAGAGGAGCTGAACAGACCCTTCTCCAAATAAACTCAGATGGACAACAGGCCCATGAAAAGATTTTCCACATTGCTAATCATCAGAGAAATACAAATTAAAACCATAATGAGATATAAACTCACACCCGTAAGGATGGCCAACATCCAAAAGACACAACAACAAATGTTCGCCTGGATGTGGAAAAAGGGGAACCCTCCTACACTGCTGGTAGGAATGTAAATTAGTTCAACCATTGTGGAGGTTCCTCATAAAACTAAAAATAGAAATACCATTTGACCCAGGGATTCCACTCCTAGGAATTTACCCTAAGAATGCAGTTTGAAAAAGACAGATGCACCCCTATGTTTATCGCAGCATTATTTACAATAGCCAAGAAATGGAAGCAACCTAAGTGTCCATCAGTAGATGAATGGATAAAGAAGAGGTGGTACATATACACAATGGAATATTATTCAACCATAAGAAGAAAACAAATCCTACCATTCAAAACAACATGGATGGAGCTAGAGGGTATTATGCTCAGTGAAATATCCAGGTGTAGAAAGACAAGTATTAAAATGATTTCACTCATCTGTGGAGTATAAGAAAAAAGCAAAAACTGAAGGAACAAAACATCAGCAGACTCACAGAATCCAAGAATGGACTAACATTTACCAAAGGGAAAGGGACTGGGGAGGATGGGCAGGAAAGGAGGGATAATTGTAATAAAGGGGCATTACAATTAGCACACATAATTTAGTGTGGGAGGGACATGGGTAAGGTAGTATAACACAGAGAAGACAAGTAGTGATTCTATAGCATCTTACTACTATGATGGACTGTGACTGTAATGAGGTATGTGGGGTGGAGCTGATAATAGGGGAATTCTAGTAACCATAATGTTGCTCATGTAATTGTACATTAATGATACCAAAATAAATAAAATGAATTCCTATGTAAATAATAACTATACTGTGAATATAGTTATTTCATCTTGATTGCCCTTTAAATGTCTTCATTGATACATAATTCATGTACCATAAAATTCACCCATTTAACTTGCACAATTCAATGGTTTTTAGTATATTCTTACAGTTGTGCAGCCATCACAATTTGAGTTTAGAACATTTCATCACCCAACAAATAAACCCTATCCCTTTTAACAGTCACTGCCCATCTTCCACTCCCTCAGCCTTATGCAAGCACTAATCTACTTTCTGTCTATATGAATTTACTTATGTTGAACATCTCATGTGAACGGAACTATACAGTATGTGGTCTTTTGTGACAGGCTTCTTCCAGGTATCATGTTTTTGAGATGCATACTTGTTGTAGTGTACAGCAGTACTTCATTTTTTATTGCCAAATAATATTCCATTGCATGGATATAACCACATTTTGTTTATGCATAAATCAGTTGATAGACAGTTGGATTGTTTTCACTTTTTGGCTATTATGCATAATTCTGCTTTTGTACAGGGAAGGGTCTTTCTCACCCTTCCTCCATAGCACACAGACAACGAATACATAGTAAGATGAGAAGGCTGGAAGTTTTTATTTAGCAGGGAGAAAGTTTACCCTCCAAAGAGAGCAGGCAACCTGAGAGGTTACTGCTTATCTGAATACTGGTTGGCTTTACAGGAAAGTGTGAGGGTTGGGTTAATAGGTTCAGATTATATAACTGCTCCGGTTCTGCACATGCTCTTACTCATAATGCATTCAAATAGCCCACGGGAAGGGAAAAATTCTAATGATCATGTGAATGGGCCAGGGTTTCTTGGACATGCCTCAGCATTCTTTGTGCAGGTGCCAGCATTGGGGATTTCCTGGGTCTATCTTCTCATTTTAGGCAAAGAGTGGGTGTAACCCTACCTCAAAATGTTACCAGCTTCCACCTCTCCCTTTTGCTGCTCATATTTTACTACCTACCTACTCTAACCCAATGAATATTAGTATAGAAAGTGTTTATGTTTGAACACCTGATTTCAGTTCTTTTGAGTATATATATATACACACACTCTGAGAATATACTAAAAACTATACACACACACACACACACACACACACACACACATATATATATATATATATACATATATATGAGTGGGTCATGTGGTATTACACATTTAACAATCTGAGAATCTGCCAAACTTTTCCAAAATGGCTGCATTATTTTAAATTCCCACCAGCAGTATACAAGAGTTCCAATTTCTTCATTTCCTAACCAACAGTTGTTATTTGTCTTTTTTGGTTATACTCTTTCTAGTGGCTGTAAAGTTGAATCTCATTATAGTTGTAATTTGCATTTCTCTGATGACTAAATATGTTGAGCATCTTTTCATGTGATTAGGATCATTTGTATATCTTTCTTGGAAATATGTCCTTTCAAATATTTGCCGACATTTAAATTGGGTTGATGTCTTTATTGATGAATTGTACATATTCTTTCTATATTTAGAATACAAGTCTTCTCAGATATGTGATTTGCAGACACATCCTCCCATTCCATATATTGTCTTATTATTTTCTTGAGGCTGTCTTTGAAGTAACACAAGTTCTTAATTTTGATGAAAACCAATTTATCTACTTTTTTTCTTTTGTTGCGTGTGCTTTTGCTGTTATATCTAAGAGACATTGCCTAATCCAGGTCATAAATATTTGCTCCTGTTTTCCTCTAATAGTTTTATAGTTTTACTCTGCACACACACTTAGGTCTGTGATCCATTTTGAGTTAGTTTTTTGTATATGATATTAAGTAGGGATTTAACTTCATTTTTTTGGCATGTGGATGTCCACTTATCCAAACATCATTTGCTGAAAACATTATTCGTTCCCCATTGAATTGTCTTGGCACCCTTGTCAAAAATCAGATAACCATAAATGTGGAGGTGTATTATTGGATGCTCAATTCTGTTTCATCAATATGTCTATACTTAGGCCAATACCACAATTTTGATTACTGTAGCTTTGTAGTATGTTTTGAAATAGGGAGCTGTGACTCTTCCAACTTTGTCCTTCTTTTTCAATATTTTTTTTGACTCTTTGAGGTCCCTTGTATTTGTATATGAATCTTAGGGTCAACTTGTCAATATGTGCAAAAATACCAGCTAGGATTTTGAGAGGGATTTCATTGACTCTTTAGTTCAATTTGTGAAGCATTACCACCTTAACAATATTAAGTCTTCTGATCAATAAACATGGGATGCTTTTCCATTTATTTTGGTCTTCTTTAATTGCTTTTAACAGTGGTTTTTAGTTTTCAGAGTAAACATTTTGTACTTTTGCCAAATTTATTCCTAAGTAGTTTATTATTTTTCTATATTGTTATTTTATTGCCTAAAATATGGTCTACCTTAGAAAATATTTTATGTGTCCTTGAGAAGAATGAGCATTCTATTGTCATTTGCTGGAGTATTCTAAGGAGGACTATCAGGACTCAGTGTTTTATAGTTTGTCCAAATCTATTTCCTTGTTGAATATCTGCCTAATTATTCTATCCATTATTGAAAATAGGATGTTGAAGTCTCCAACTATTGTTCAGTTGGCTACTTCTCACTTCAATTCCATCAGTTTTTCCTTAATTTACTCTGAGGATCTTTTGTTAGGTATATATGGTTTTATAGTTGTTTTATCCTCTTCATGAATTGACCTTTTAATCATTATAAAATGTCCCTTTTTTCTCTAATTACATTTTTTGTTGCTTTAAAGTCTATTTTGTGAAATATTAGTATTGTCTCTCCACCCTCTCTTATCATGGTTGTTTTCATACTATATCTTTTCCATTCTTTCACTTTCAAGTAGTTTTTATCTTTGAATCTAAAGTGTGACTCCCATTGACAGTATGATGTTAGATCCTGCTTTTTTAATCCAGTCTGATATTATCAGCCTTTAGATTAAATTATTTAATCTGTTTGCATTTAATACTGTTGATATAGTTGGATTGACATCTGTCATTTTCCTTTTTTTGTTTCATGTCTTTTTTTGTTTTTCTTTAATTGCCTTCTTTTGGATTAATTGGATATTTTCTAGTATAATATTTTAGTTTCTTTGATAATTTTTAAGTTATATTTTAAACTACTTTTTGATGTTTGTCTAGAGCACACAGTATGCATTTTAATTTATCAGTCACCCTCAGATTCACACTGACTTAATTCTGTTGAGATATAGAAGCTTTACTACTACACAGCTCTATTCCATCTCCGTCTTCCCCCTTTTGTGCTATTATTATTATTATATATATTACATCTACTTATGTTACAAATCCAACAGTACATTGTTTGTTAATTTTTATAATTTTATGTCTAAAGACTCTATGAGAAGAGAGGACAGCAGAAATATAGAGATTTTTTAAATACGCCTATCAATGTTATTTACAATTCCAGCTTTCTTTATTCCTGTGGAATTAAGTTACCATCTGGCATCATTTCCTACTCCAGTCTAGCTGTATATCCTTAGGACCACTTCTAGAAACTTTCAATTACTATTAACATAATTTTCTTGGTTAAATTGCTGTTTTGTTGGGACAAGTTCTGCTGTGCCCCTCACTCTACCATTACAAAAGCAGAGAATGATTGTCTTTTATAATAAGATATATCTGATTATTTCTGAAAGAAGAGAAGAGATGCAAACTCAACAGTCCAAGCAGGTTTATTGCTGAACCTGAGAGGGAAGCCCCTTTTCTGGCCAACAGAACAAAGGAAAGAGAGTCTCTAATGGGCCAAGAGGCTTTTTATGGCCAGGGTTTTTGGCAGGCTCTTTGAGGGGAGGGGTCAGGGGAAAGGTGGGCTTGTGACTTGCTGAAGTATCCTCTGGTGACTGCTTGTAGCCTAGGTAAGATGACACCTAGGTCTCTCTGTGATGGTGGGTGGGCTTATTCGAAAGGCAGTACTCAGGTCCGGATTCTATCATTCCTGGCTCTAAAGGGTATAGGAAGATGGTTGCTGCTCTTTTCTTGGCTACTTCCTGCTGAGAGGGGCGATGAAGGGGTTTTCTGATATTTTGAAGGAGGAAACCCATTTGGAGGTGTTCTTGAGTAGCTGCCCGGGATATGGCTGCCATTTGATCCTCTAAAAATCTTTGGAATAGGTTACTTAAGCAGGGAAGGAAAAAAACGAGGAAGGTGATAAAGGCGAATGAGGTCAGAAGAGAGATAGAAAGTAATTGAGGGTTGTACTTATGCCAGGGAGAGAAGGGTTAGAGCCCAGTGGCTGAGAAGGTCAGAGAAGTTGTGTGAAGAGTGTACTTATAGGGACTGATGGAGGGCAATTTTTTGGCTTCAGGGATAAGGAATGCAGCTGATGCTGGAACCTATAGGCAGAGAAGCCAGCCTTTTATCAAAAAGTCAAATTGTTTGGACAAATAGGCAACAGGCTAGAGGGAGTCTCCAGTTGATTGTGCAAGTAGCCCTAATGCTTGTGCCTTTTTTCTGGTTAAGAAAAGAAAGATTTGTTGGGGTTAGGTGAAGTCTAAACAGGTGCCTTGAGGAGTGCTCACTTAAGGGCCCAGAAAGAAGCAGGAATTAAGCCTGTCTCTGGCACCCTTTCTTGGGGATCCCCATGGGAGTCTTTGTAAAGAGGTTTTGCATTGAGTGAGAAATTTTGGATCCACACTCTAAAATAGCTAAGAAACCTTAGAAAGGAAAGAAGATCTTGCTTTGGGGGGGGTTGGAAGGGAGATTATTAATAGCAGCTTGTTTTCAGGAGGTGGTTATGCAGTGAGTGGTAGGGGTAGGTCAAGACCAAGGTAAGTGACCTTTTGCTGTACTAGTTGAGCTTTGTGTTCTGAGACACAGTGTCCCTTTTTCACCAGGATATAGAATCATTTTTTTTGAGGGGCTGCAAAGCAAGAGGTCATCCACATACTGGAGCAGACAGCTAGGGGCAAGGTCGAGAGATTGAAGGTCCTTTTGTAGTGCTTGGTCAAAGTGGGGACATATTAGTTAAGACTGCATGCCCTTAAGATAGGCTGTTCGGCTACTGTCTGACTAACATAGAATATGTTAGGAATCTTACTTCTCAATTCTCTGCTTTTTAAAATGGAATCTTAGCCTTAAGATGGAGTTCCTCCTTTCTTACTATACTGTTTATATCTCAGCGCTTTTCATCATAGGCAGGAAAAGTTAATCACTATGCTTGTCCCATGTCTCTGCCCCACCCCCCCATTCACCCCTCAAGGAACATTGACCCTTGAAATCTTTTAAGGAAAAGTGGGTGTCGATCACTCTTCTGTTACTACTTCCTGCTGAGTAGGCATTGTCCCTGCCTGTGGCTCCAGCACTTCCTTGCTGTTTGTCAGGGAGAGGAGGGGACAGGAGCCATTTTAGCAGAGGTAGACATGGGCAAGGGCACATGAAAGGAGGGTGCAACTAAATTGCATGGTTAGTGATGTGCATCTTCATCAGCATTAGGGTGGATTGAAATCCTCTTCTGAGCAACATCTGGAGTTGGATTTTTGTTCTGGAGGAAACAAACTTGACGAGATTAAGAATGAATGGTTGAGTATGAGGACTAGAAATAGTAAAACTGTAATTGAAATGATGGGAGAAAACTGAAACATCTGGAGTCATAGCCAGGGACTCTGAGGAAACTAGAATCCAGGATCTAGTCTATTTTACAATGAACAGTATTAGAATCTAATAGTGATAAGGTTGCACTATTGAAACAGAACTGTTCTTTCTATCTAAAATTACCCTCATTTTTATTAATATAAAGTAAGTTTAGCTTTAAAACAGTTGGCCTGATTATTTACATAAGTGCAGCAAGAATAGTCATTGATGGCAGAGGCTTTTTTAGATGTGCTTTGCTGGAACTTGTATAAAGAATTTCAGATTGAGCTTTTAAAGGCCTCTCGAGGCCAGAAAGCCAAGCCAGACTTGCCATCAGGTTTTGCCTGCAGTACCTGTAGATTTGGGTGAATTCCTCTTTTGTTGAGGTCCCCAAGATAGTCTGAGGTTCCTGCACCTGCCAGGAAGTGACCTTGCTTACTCACCTAGTAAGGCTGCCGGGAACCCTGTAAGCAAGGTACCAGGCCAGTCCTGCCAAGTAGCTTTGTTGGTTCCATAAAGTCAGCCTTAGTTCCTTAAAGCTGTCTAGTCATATTTGAGTTTATGCATGTGTCTAAAATATGACATTCCATTTAAAGTCTTGGTAACATAAACTGTGTTTTCAATTGGTCCTGTCACAATGAGAACAGATTCTTACTGAACTTATGCAAATAAAAATGTTGCCATAAAATATGAAAATACTCACTGAGACTCTAAATTCTGTAGGGATTAGGTAGAGAGAGAAAGATAAATGTTTCATTTCTGCTTTAAAGGTATAATTTACTAAATGGTTGTAAGCTAGCTTAAGAGAAAAAGGTTGAAACAGACACTTGTTTTTCTGTTTAAGAGATTAACAACATTTGCATAAAATTAAAATCACCTTCCTCAGTTTACTTAATTTTTCATAACTAATTTTTGCTCCACTTGAATCTAGTTCTTTACTTTTTCAGGAGTAAAACAGTAACTATAAATGACCAAAGACTTAGAAATAACAATGGTTAAAGATTTGATGAGAGCTTTAAGACAGTTGATATGAGGATGTTTGGGTATTGCTGTAACATCTGAGTATATATCAGAATTTCTGAAAGTGTATTTCTGGAAGTTTTGGAATACCCAATTTTTACAAGCACTTGTCTTTAAATTAATTAATTTTTAGCAGTACCATCCAGAGGTAGAAAAGTATCTTATCAGTCCTCTGGGTAATTCTCCAAAACTAACATTAGAAATTTACTGCTCTGGTCCCCTCCCAGGACAGCAGCTTCCCTCTAGGAGCATTTCAGTCCAGACAGCCTGCCTTGCCCCGAAGGTGAGCTGAGTTATCTGTTTGCTAAAGAGTATGTTAAGAAGCTTACGTCTTAAATTCCTGGGTTTTAATAACAGAGTGGGTAGGAAAGTAATATGGCCTAATGAACAGTATAAAAGAGGGGTTTTGGCTGGTGTTTCTATTAAGCCTTTCATTTCAACAACCAAGATAGAGGAAGGGAGCAAAGGTCCCAAATATTCAGTGATCACACAGAGGCTGGCTCCTGTGTTGACCAGAAAAGAAACCTGATTTCCTGCCACCACCATTGTTACCCATGGATCCACTGGTGTTGCGGGGCCTTGGGATCTGGGCCGCATCAATTGGTTGCTGAAGACAAGGCCGTGAGGGCCACCAGGTACTCTCTAGATGTGTCTGGCCGCCTGGAGGGGCCAGAACTCAAGGGAGGTGCTGACTTCCCTAGAGGGCAATTCACTCTCCAGAGACCCCGCTGTGCAGTTTGGACACGGCTTTGTAGGAGACCTGGGATTAGGGCAAGCTTTTGCCCAGTGGATGGGATTGGCACAGCAGGAACAGTTGCTAGACAGATGTGGAGTGGAGCCTTTTGCAGGCTTGTCAGTGGGTGGTTGAACTAGGGAGGCCAGAATCTGATATTTGGCTTTAGCCTGTTTTTCTTTCTGAGTTTTTTGTTCCTTATCCTAGTTGTTGAAAACTTTAAAGGCAAGGTATAAAAGCTCTTTTTGGGGTGTTTGGGGTCCATTTTCTAATTTTTAGAGCTTTATACGAATATCTGGGTAAGACTGGGAAATGAAGTAGAAGTGCAGGAGAATACAGCCCACAGGGGAGTGAGTTAGGGCTGGTGTTTGTGTATTTGATCATGGCCTCTGAAAGGTGGCTCATAAAGAGGGCTGGGTTTTCATCTGCCCCCTGGGTAATTTCCCTGAGGTACTCATAGTGGACTTTATCAGGGTTTTATGAGAAGGACCCCATCTTTTGTTCAATATGCTCCAGGTCACTAATCAAAAAGGAGACATGAACATGAAGGGGCTTTTCAGTGCCTGCTACCTCATGGAGGCATAGGATAGGGTGAGAAACAGTCTGGGGAGGTTTTGGGTGGGAAGTGAGAGTGCAAGAGCATGCTTGAGGCTGTGGTGGGGGGTGTTGAGATAGAAGAGGCACATGTACTGGCAGATATCAGAGGAGGAGGGGGAGGGGTGTTCAAGGGAAGCTGATGGTGGGAGGGATTTGGACTTGCTGGCGGATAGGAGGAGGGGGAGGAACAAAGGAAGGGTTGCTCACAGAGGTTGAAGAAGGCTTGGATATAGGGGACCTCTGACCACTTGCCAGCCCTCTGGAGAATGTTATTAAGATCCCAGAGAATTTGGAAATCAAAGTGCCCTCAACTGGCCAGCGTGACCCATTGTTGAGTTTATATTGAGGCCACGTGGAAGTAGAGTAAAAGACCAAATTTTTTGGTGTAATGTCTCCTTTTAATCCTAATTTGGAAAGATTACATAGGAGACAGCTGAGGGGATTGTCTCCCGATGTCTTTGAGGCAGAATTGCCCATTGTGAGAGGGTGAGAAAGGGTGCCTGGGGTTTGGGAAGCACGCCGCTGAGACGACTCCCTGCGATCAGTTTCCCAACCGGATGCTCCTGGAGCCAGATTGTCCTGCACACTGAAAGGAAGCATCCCCCCAGTCAGAGTGCAGGAGGTCCCCTAATGGTGTTCTCAACTCGTGAACAGAGAGGAAGGGAAAGGATAAAAGAAATGGGACCCAGACCAACTTTCTCTCAGTGCCAAGAGAAAGCCGATGAGAGGCCAAAATCTTACCCTCCTGGGAATTGCGGTCACTGGTAGATGTGTAGATTGAGGTCTAGCAAGATTGTCCCTGGAATGGAGTTCGTGAATGGGTGTTGGGTGAGGGAGGGAAGGGAAATGGGGTGAGACACAGGGAGCTCTCAGGATATACGCATTAACCCAGGTTGAGCTGCTTCCCAGGCTGCAAAAGAGTCCCTGCTCTCAGCTTCCCACTCCCAGGTTTTGGCACCATATGAAAGAAGAGATGGGCAGGATACAAATTCAACAATCCAAGCAGGTTTATTGCTGAATCTGAGAGGGACTCCTCTGTCCTGACCAGCAGAACAAAGGAAAAAAGAGAGGGTCTCTAACATGTCAAGAGGCTTTTTATGGCGAGGGCTTTTTGAGAGAAGGGGTCAGTGGAAAAGTGGGCTTCTGGCTTGCTGACGTGTCCTCTGGAAGATGCTTGTAACCTAAGTAAGATGACTCTCTGTGATGGTGGGTGGGCTTATTTGAAAGGTGGTGCTCAGTTCCAGATTCTGTCAATTTCCACAAGTTCAAAAGTTTTAACATACTATTTTCTTTGGCCCTAACCTTCGTAGAATGTACATGGAAATACAGTCTGCCTTCAATCCCTGCAACTTATACCATGAAATTTGTGGGAAAAATAGGTTTCCCAAAATTTCATCAAAATGACTCAGCCTTAAAAGTTAGTGACCTTCCTAGTTTTCTTATTAAAATGTCCATACTATAGAAGGTGAACCTCGTGATGCAGGTTATAAATGAAAAGGCAAAGAGAAAGCCTCAGTTTCAGAAAGTGTCAAATCATTTAATGGATTAAATTCTTGAAGACCTTGAATTATTCATTTGCATTACTACTAGAGTAGTTAATTTGCATTATTACTGGGTTCATACAAAAGAGGCAGAGATAAATGGGCACCTGTTTTTGTAACTTCATTTCCACTCCTCTACTTATAAGTAAAGAAAAAAATGACTCTAGAGTGTAAGATAAATTTTTCTCACGTTAAGACAAGCCTACATTCCTGTGATAAACCCTATGTTTATGATGACTATGTATCTGTCTTTTCTGCTGATTCTCATTTGGCACCAAATGTAAGATAAATTTTAGCCAAAATAAGCAGGCAAAGAGAGGCAACAAAGGGCCAGGTAATTTATTTGAATACCCCTGGGTGAGGTTCCGAGGCCTTCCTGTCACAGGCCAGGGAAGTCATGCGAAAGTAGACAGGCAGCGAGTTTTTAAAGAAGGTAGGGGGAGGCAGAGCTTAGATTTACAGAGGCGCGAGGATTGGCTAGCCTAAGGCACATTTTTCAGGTTGGGAGGGGGCAGCAGCCGGGAACTTTGGCACGTCATCAGTGTCTGACGTGCTCACCCCTCCCCCTAGTGCCTTCAACCTTACATAGAGCACATAGAACACCTTGCCCTTCTTCACTTTTTTTCTCCACTCAAATTCCAATTATTAGATTGTAACCAGACATGATGATGGCTATGGACCTGTGCTGGGCACTCTATTTGGTCCTCTGCCTATGTAATTTAACTTAATCTTCACAAAAGCCATGTAGGTGTAATGGTTCAATTTATGTGACAAATTGTCTAGGATATAATACCCAGATGTTTGGTCAAATACCAGTCTACATATTGCTGTGAAGTTATTTTTTAGATGTGATAAACATTTAAGCCAGTAGACTTTGTGTAAAGCAGATTGACCTTCATTATGTGGGCTGACCTCATCAAATTAGTTGAAGGCCTTAAGAGAAAAATATCTAGTCCCCTTGAGGAAGAAGGAATTTTGCCTCCAGACGGTATTCAGACTCAAGACTGCAACACTAGCTGTTGCTTCAATTTTCAACCTGTTGGCCTGCACTGCAGGCCATCCTATTGGTACTGTTTCTCTGTAGAACTCACTAATGCAATAGGTGTTATCATCTCTATATTTTTGATGGAGAAACTGAAATTATATACCTTGTTCAGGGTCACACAGCTGAGAAATGTCAGTTAACCTAAGTCCTAGTAACTCCAAAATCTGTAGTTTTGCCTCTCATTTTATCACCCTAAAAGTTAGCTTGAAAGGAAACATCTTTTTCTGCCCATCTCTACTTCTAGACACAATATATAAAATTGTTACAGAAAACCGGAAAATCTGCACTGGATCACTGATGGAAGAACCAAGTGGCACTTGGAGGTTTTGGGAGGCAGATGTTTATTTTACGCCAGCGGGCTCAGAGGAGAGTGGGTGATCTCCAAAGGTTTGAGCCCTGAGTACAGCAAGGTCATGCCTTTTATACATTTACTACAAAGCTAAGCAGGTAGTCAGCAACCAGAAACTGTTGCAGTAGGAGCTATTAGGTCACTACACGTGTATTCAGGATTATATTTTAATCCATTTCTGTAAAGGTTTCCCAGATACCTATTATAAACTAATGGGCTTCCATGACTCTGATTAACAAGCTGTGCATACCACTGAATCCCAGTATGAGTGTGTGGGGAATACATTGTTACACTGTTTCAATCTCAGGTACCCAAGCACCTTGTGATTCCTTTATATTCTGGAAGCCTTAACAGAAACTTTGTTTCCTTGACTTTCGTAGCTTTCCTGGCTTCCTACCAAACCTGGAGGGGGGAAGTATTTGAGAACTTTCTGTACATTTCTTAATCAAAATAAATACAGTTCTGAAAATTTGACTATAAAGTAAAACTCTGAGGTTCAAAAACTTCAAAAATTTAGTTACATTTAAAAAGAAGATCCTAGTCCTACTAAATTTTGCTGTTATTAGGGCAGCAGAAAGTCTGCACTGTGAAAATGAAATTTTCAGGCAAATACATACAAGCAATTTAGAAAAACAGGAAATATAGATTTTACCTCAATTTTTAGCTTGTCCAATTTTAATCTCGCTCTTCACTCACAAAACATTTTGATTCTTGTGCTGACTTTATCAGCTCAGTTCGGGAAAAGGCACTGGATTGACAGCCTCTGGCCTGGCTTGAATTAGATAAACCAGTTAAAACAAACATTTATACATGTAGATGGAATTTGGGGGAAATTATGAATAATTCCATTTATTTTCACTTTCCCTCATGATATATAGAGGAAATATATACAGATCATATATGATTTTAAATATTTACAAAGTATTAGTAAAATATTAAGTAAAGTCATTGGGAAAGAACTATATTAAATTTATAATAACTAGCTTGTAGTGGAAGTGAAAAAAAACATAAATTAAGCACCTGGTATAGTGACCGACACCTCAGCAAGTGGTACATCAGTCTATAAAGCTAATGGGAAATAGCCCTGCCAACTCCATTATATTTTTTGTTCCCTACAATGCATTTGGTATGCTCTGAAGAGTAAACAAAAAGGAAAAAGGCATTCTGGGTCATCAAGGAACTCTGTCTTAAAAATCTTTTTCTCTACATTTTATAATGGCTAAATTTTAAAGTGCTACTGTGAATAGTAATTATTATTATTTCTTCAACCCATATTTTTTATCACATACTATATAACAGGCACTTTTTTAGCAGTGAGGATAGTACCATGAAGAAGACATCTACAGCTTCAAGAAATAGTTCAGTGTGGAACAATGGACAAATCACTAGGTATTTCTAATACAGAAAGGTAAATAAATGGTGCTAAGAGAGGATTTAGGAGAGTTACCTTATGTGTTGGTGGTTGTAAGAGGTTTCCTAGAGGAAGTGATATGTAAATTAAGACAAAAAGGCTAAGTAGGAATTAGCTAGGTAAGGAAACAAGAGTAGTGGAGCAGCATGTATCTGGGCTTGGATGAAAGAGACATCACAGAACTTTAAAGAAAGTACAAGTACTTCAGCATGCTTAAGGTACAGAATGTGTCTTATCAGCACACATTACTAATGTGGGGTTGCTTGTGATTAGATAAGAAGCTGGAGAAGTAAGCAAGTCTTTAATACATTTGTGTTCTTTGAAACTTTCCCTACTGCCATTATTTGGCAGTCTGCTTTTGTGGTGGATAATCCATGTCATATTTTTTTTTTACTTTTTAAATTAATTAATATATCAGGTTTTAGAGTAGTTTTAGGTTTAAAGAAAAACTAAGCAGGAAGTAGAGTGAGTTCCCAAACACTCCTCTCCCTCCCTACTTTCCCCTATTATTAACATCTTGCATTAGGGTAGTACATTTGTTATGATTGATGAACCAATATGGAAAAATTATTATTAATTAAAAATCCATAGTTTACAATAGGATTTTCTCTTTGTGTTTTACAGTTCTTTGAATTTTGACAAATGCATAATGTGACATAGCCATCATTATAGAATCATACATAACAGTTTCACTCCTGTAAAAACCCTGTGCTCCTCCTTCCCTGCCCCATCCATGTCATTCAATTGTCAATCTCTGCTCGGAATTTTATTGAATTTTGTCATTTATTCATGTGCTTTACATTTTACTTGATGTGCACTTTCCTTTCTATTTTTAGGCATGTTACATTGTTTAGGATTGGAAAGGATCTTAAGAGATCATCTAGCCAGGGATGTCAATAAATTGCCAAAAGTCTTCTGCTACCTGTTCCTTTGTGGAAGATACTGTTAAAGAGTCACAGAAATCGTTCCTGTTGAGCCTCATAATCCTTCTAAAGGCATCACTTTAGAAAGACAAAAATCTTAAAATCTGACATAAGAGTTAAAAAACTATTTGCTACTTTAGTCTAGGCAAACTTTATTTTACTGAAAAGGGAACTGAAACAGAAAAATCAAATTATTTACCATAGGACAGAAAGCCAGTAACTTGCAAAGTGAGAATAAGTCAAGATTCTGAGTCTCTTTGCTTAATTCAGTGATGTTTCTACCATGCTTCTTTTAAAGTTATGTTGCAAGAGAAGTTTGTAAAGTAATTTTTAAAAAAGCACTATAAATTGAACACTTGAATTTTTTTTAATCACACATTTCTGTTTTCAATACTGATCACTTATGGTTATGAAGCAATCACTAGTTAGTGTTTTTAAAACCTGATCAGTGCAACTCTTTCTTCAAAGAAATTATGATGTGTAGAACCTGAAGAATCAAAAGTTAGCATAAGCACAGCCATCTTAAAGGCTCAAACACCATTTTCTAACCTAGAAGGAGAAAAATTACTAGAACTTTGAAAAACAAGTTAGTCAGCCAGTGTTAATTGTAGTGACCTTTAGTTACCCAACCTCAATCAGTTAAGCTTATCTTGCTAGAACCACCCTAAACATTCCGAAAGTGATTTTATCTAACCAGATCCCCAGGATGAGGCGTCAGCCGAAAATTTATGTGTCTATGAAAAAAAAAAAAAAAAAAAAAAACACTGTATTGTGACTGTAGAAAATACTGCCCCTTTGAAAATGCTATAAAAACTTCTGGCTTTGTGTGTTCGGGGTCCGTGTTGAGACGCGCTGCGTCGACCTAACACATGGACCCCAGCTAGCTGGCCTCTTAATAAATTCCTCTTGCTTGTTGCATCAAGAGACGCCTTCCGTGAGTGATTTGGGGCGGCGTCCTCCTCTGGGAGAATCCAACATTTGGGGGCTCGTCCGGGATAGTGCGCTCACCCCGCTTCACTCCCAAAGCCGTTCTTGGAGGAAGAGGTAAGATTAGTGGCGCCTTGAGTTGTCTGTGTTCTGTGTTCTGTTTTTCAGTGAGACCGGTCGGAGTTCTGAAAAGGGTACCCTCTGTCTGGCAGCCGTCCCGATCCCGTAAGGGGTCGCGACTGCGGTCGGTAGATGTACTTGGAGCACCGCAGGCTGCAACCCTGGGGGACGCCCCGGGGAGTTTGGAGGGCCAGGGACGCCTGGTGGCCTCCCACCTGTTTTTCTGCAAAAGTGAACCGGATGAGATAGGGTTGGTTTTTGGGCGCTGAGAGTATCAGCCCACTGATTCCTTCCGGTTCTTGGTCAGAAATCTGAGGAAGACAAAAAGTGGCCGCTGTGTGTCTAATCTCTGTGTGTCTCTGTTTTATGTGTCCTTTACGTGTCTAATAATTGTTATACTGGCAATGGGACAGACAGTGACGACCCCCCTTAGCCTGACATTAGGTCATTGGACAGAAGTGAGAGCAAGGGCGCATGACTTGTCAGTAGGTTAAAAAAGGGCCATGGCAGACTTTCTGTACCTCCGAGTGGCCCACTTTTAACGTTGGATGGCCCCCGGAGGGGACTTTTGACCTCTCCACTCTGCTTGCAGTAACAGCTGTTGTTTTCCAGAATTCAACTCGGGGAAATCCGGATCAGCAGCCCTACATTGTGGTCTGGCAAGAATTGGTGGAAAATCCACCGCCCTGGGTAAAGCCCTGGGTGCCAAAGAAAGCGAACTCTCGAGTCTTATTGGCTCAGGCTCAACCTCGGGGAAAAGGGAAAGAGACCATCAAAATACACCCTGACACTCAAGACTTGCTCATGGTTGATGATCCCCCTCCTTACCCTCCTGCCTCTGTCCCGGTGCCCGAGGCCCCAGCGCCTCCAGCCCCGGCACCTCCGATGCCTCTAGCCTCTGGTACCGAGGCATCGGGGCCAGCTCCGGGACCGGCCCAGGGAACTCGGCGGCGCCGAGGGACCGCATTGGACCCATCAGGTATTTTTCCCCTCAGGTCTTATTGGGCCCCCATTCTCGGGGAGGAATGAGACCCGCCTTTCCAACCTCTGCAATACTGGCCATTCTCCTCTGCCGATTTATATAATTGGAAAGCTAACCACCCTCCTTTTTCAGAGGAACCGCAGAGACTAATGGGACTGATAGAGTCCCTGATATTCTCTCACCAGCCCACTTGGGATGATTGTCAGCAGCTCTTACAGGTACTCTTCACCACGGAAGAAAGAGAAAGGATCCTCCTGGAAGCACGAAAGAACGTGCCTGGAGCTGACGGACGACCGTCGCAACTCCCTCATGATATAGAAAGGGGGTTCCCACTGACCAGACCCAACTGGGACTTTAATTCTCCAGAAAGTAGGGAGCGACTAACCATCTATCGCCAGGCTCTGGTGGCAGGTCTTCGCGGGGATGCAAGGCGCCCCACCAATTTGGCCAAGGTAAGAGAGGTTAGTCAGGGAGCTGCTGAGGCACCCGCAGTGTTCTTAGAACGCCTGATGGAAGCCTTCAGGCGGTATACTCCTTTTGACCCCACTTCTGAGGAACACAGTGCTTCAGTGGCTCTTGCCTTTATTGGGCAATCAGCGCCTGATATTAGAAAGAAGCTTCAGAGACTAGAAGGCTTACAGGATTTGTCGTTGAGAGATTTGGTGAAAGAAGCTGAGAAAGTTTATCATAAGAGAGAGACTGAGGAAGAGAAGGAATTAAGGAAGGAAAAGGAAAAAGAAAGTAAAGAGGAAAGGAGGGATAGGAAGCATGAGAGAAATTTAACAAAAATCTTGGCCGCAGTAGTAGAAGGTAAGGGACGCCCGCCCTCTAGTGGTAGAACTAGTAAGGCAGGGCACCTGGGCAACCGGCCTCCTTTGGATAAAGATCAATGTGCATACTGCAAAGAGAAAGGACATTGGGTGAAAGAATGCCCTAAAAAGCCACTGCAGAAGCCTCCAAAAAAGGTGTTGTCTCTGCTGGAAGACGAAGATTAGGGAAGACGGGACTCGGAACCCCTCCCCGAGCCCAGGGTAACTCTGAAAGTGGAGGGGCAACCCGTTGATTTCCTAGTAGACACCGGTGCTCAATATTCTGTATTAACTAAAGACAAGGGCCCTCTCTCTGGCAAAAAGTCTTGGGTGATTGGAGCTACAGGTCAGAAACAATATGCATCGACCACCCGAAGAGCAGTAGACTTAGGAGTAGGACGAGTAAGTCACTCGTTCCTCATTATACCGGAATGCCCTACGCCCCTGTTAGGAAGGGACATCTTGACCAAAGTAGGAACCCAAATATCTTTTCAAGCTGAGAAACCTCTGGTGACTAATCAGGAAAATAAGCCTTTGGACTTGAGTATTCTGACTATAAGATTGGAAGACGAATACTGTCTTTTTATGGAACCAGAGCCCTCCCGAATTAGTCAGGAGTGGCTCGACCGATTCCCAGAAGCCTGGGTGGAGACGGCGGGCATGGGGCTCACCAAGAACCAGCACCCTGTAATCATAGAACTAAAAGCTTCAGCCTTGCCAGTGACTGTGAGGCAATATCCAATGAGTAAAGAAGCCAGGGATGGAATTAGGCCACATATCCAGAAGTTTATGGAACAGTGAATATTGGTAAAATGTCAATCCCCATGGAACACCCCCTTGCTGCCTGTAAAAAAGGCAGGAACAGGAGATTACCGACCAGTACAAGATTTAAGAGAAGTTAACAAAAGGACACAGGACATTCACCCCACCGTGCCAAATCCCTATAACCTACTAAGCTCCCTGGACCCAAAAAACATGTGGTATTCAGTTTTAGATCTAAAGGATGCTTTCTTTTGTCTGTGCTTGCACCAGAACAGCCAACCGCTGTTTGCCTTTGAGTGGAAAGATCCCACCACAGGAACTACTGGGCAATTGACCTGGACTCGTTTGCCACAAGGATTCAAGAACTCGCCCACCCTCTTCGATGAGGCTTTACATCAGGACTTGGCTTTCTACCGAGCTTCAAACACACAGGTAACTTTGCTGCAATATGTTGATGACTTATTGATAGCCGCTCCCACCCGGGAGACCTGCCAAGAGGCCACTGAAGCCCTTTTGAATGAACTTGCCAAATTAGGGTATAGAGAATCTGCTAAGAAGGCACAGATCTGCCAACAACAAGTGATTTATTTGGGATATTCCCTGAGAAAAGGGAAAAGGTGGCTTACTGAAGCCCGGAAGCAGACTGTGACGCAGATTCCGGTCCCCACTACAGCACGCCAGGTTCGCGAGTTTCTGGGGACAGCGGGGTTTTGTAGATTGTGGATACCCGGATATGCTTCCTTGGCCGCCCCTCTGTACCCCCTTACCAAGGGGACAGCCCCGTTTGTTTGGGGATCTGAGCAACAACAGGCCTTTGATGATATCAAGAAAGCCCTCCTCTCAGCACCCGCTCTAGCATTGCCAGACGTAACTAAGCCATTTGTCCTTTTCGTGGACAAACGGAGCGGAGTAGCTCGAGGAGTGTTGACCCAACAATGGGGACCTTGGAAGAGACCTGTCGCCTATCTGTCAAAAAAATTAGACCCCGTGAGTAGCGGGTGGTCTGCCTGCCTGAGAGTAGTAGCAGCTGTGGCCCTCCTAGTTAAAGATTCTGACAAACTAACACTGGGACAAAAACTCACTGTGGTTGCTTCACATGCGTTGGAGAGCATAATCCGGCAACCACCCGAAAGATGGATGTCAAATGCCAGAATGACTCACTACCAGGCCTTACTCCTGAATCGTGATCGTGTGGAATTTGCCTCACCCGCCATCCTAAACCCAGCTACTCTGCTCCCCGATTTGGGAAAAGAAGTACTTCATACCTGCCAGGAAATCCTGGCTGAGGAGACGGGGACCCGCCAGGACTTACAAGATCAGCCTTTAGAAGGGCCAGGACTCCTGACTTGGTATACAGACGGGAGCAGTTACATTATGGATGGTAAGAGAATGGCGGGAGCTGCAGTAGTGGATGATAGCCGAATCGTGTGGGCCAGTGGACTTCCAACGGGCACTTCTGCACAGCGAGCAGAGCTCGTCGCTCTGACTCAGGCTCTAAAGATGGCAGAAGGTAAGAGACTTAACGTCTATACCGACAGCCAATACGCTTTTGCCACCGCTCACATACACGGGGCTATTTATAGACAGAGAGGGTTATTGACTTCTGCCGGGAGAGATGTTAAAAACAAACAAGAAATTTTAAATTTGTTAGAAGCCATCCATAGACCTAGAGAAGTGGCAATAATACATTGCTCTGGGCATCAAAAAAGTTTCTCTCTAATAGCTCAAGGAAACAGAAGGGCGGACCAAGCTGCAAAACAAGCAGCCCAGGGAATGAATATCTTACCCCTCCAAGTGTACCCGGAGGCCACTTGTATTAAGAGCTTCTAGTATACACCCGAAGACCTCGCTTGTATAAACAAATTAAGGTTTAAAAATTCCTCACCCCACGAGATATACAAGTCTGAAAAAGGGAGAGTTGTCCTGCCTAAGAGAGAGGCAGAAGAGTACTTAAGGCAATTGCATCAATTGACACATTTGGGAGCAAAAAACCTAAAGACCTTGGTTCAAGACTCCCCTTATCATGTTATTGGATTAGGAAAACTGGCTGACGAGGTTGTAAGAAATTGTGTTCCCTGCCAATTAGTAAATGTGAGTAAAAATCCAGTAACATCCGGGAAAAGACTTCGAGGGGATCGCCCAGGAGCTTACTGGGAAGTTGACTTCACTGAGATCAAGCCTGCTAAGTATGGATATAAGTACCTTCTAGTTTTCCTAGACACATTTTCAGGATGGACAGAGGCGTTCCCCACCAAAACTGAGACAGCTCAGACGGTGTCTAAAAAGATCCTTGAAGAAATATTTCCCAGGTTTAGAATCCCAAAGGTAATCGGCTCCGACAACGGCCCTGCCTTTGTTGCCCAGGTAAGTCAGGGATTGGCCAAGATTTTGGGGACGGATTGGAAATTGCATTGTGCATACAGGCCCCAGAGCTCAGGACAGGTAGAAAGGATGAATAGAACTCTAAAAGAGACCCTGACTAAATTATCCATAGAGACTGGTTTATATGATTGGTTGGTCCTCCTTCCCTTCGCCTTATTCCGAGTTAGAAACACCCCCAGCCGTTTTAGACTAACACCCTTTGAAATAATGTTTGGAGCCCCGGCTCCACTAAATGCAGCTCACCTCCACGTATCCCCTGAATCTGTGACTAATAAGTTTCTGCTTGAAAGGTTACGGGCTCTGGAAGTTGTGCAGAAAGAAGTGTGGGCCTCTATCCGAGAAGCCTATCGGCCAGAGGACATTTCAGTACCTCACCCGTTCCAAGTGGGAGACTCTGTCTACGTAAGGCAACATCGAACGGAAAATCTTGAGCCTCGGTGGAAAGGACCCTTCATCGTCCTTTTGACCACACCTACAGCTGTGAAAGTAGATGGCATCTCTTCCTGGATACATGCTTCACATCTGAAGAAAGCGCCTCAACAAGACCCGGACTGGCGAGTAATTCGAACTGATAACCCTCTTAAATTTCGCTTGTGTAAAAATGATTGTGTCACTAACAATTCTAATTCTAATGACCCAGTTACTTCCCACCTTCCAGAACCCTAATCCCCATGAATCCAGGTTGCTGACATGGCAGGTTTTCTGTCAGACAGGAGAGGCCATGTGGTCTGTTTCTAAGACTGCCCCCCTTAAGACCTGGTGGCCGTCCCTGCACCCTGATGTTTGCGCCCTAGTTGCTGGATTAGATACCTGGGACATACCTAATATACCTTGGAGACAGGCCCACCTAATTCGACCACCAGACCGTGATTATTCTGCAGCCCAGAGCCAGGTTTCCTATGGAGACAGCGGGTGTAGTTATCCCCGAGCACGCAATAGGATAAAAACCACTACCTTCTATGTCTGCCCCCGTGACGGACGAACCCACCAACAAGCCCGACAGTGTGGGGGCTTAGAATCCTTTTATTGTAGCTCTTGGGGCTGTGAAACTACGGGTAATGTTTATTGGAACCCCGTGTCCAGTTGGGACCTCCTTAAAGTAGTCCTGAACCACACAACCCCCAACTGTGAGCAGACAGGGCTATGCAACCCCTTAAATATCACATTCAGTGATAAGGGGCGCCAGTATGAAGGATGGGTCACTGGACGACAGTGGGGGCTCAGACACTATAAATCTGGATATGATAAAGGCCTCATATTTACTATCAGGCACAAAGTTTAGACCCTTCCAGTTGCCCCAGTAGGACCCAACGCTGTCTTGCGGGATCAACCGCGTCTCCCAGCCCCAGCCCCAAAACAGGCCCTAGCCCCACCTATGGACTCTGCCACCACTCCCTCCGCCTCCACTCTTGGCTGAGCCACCTCCTTTCCTGGCACCGGACAACGCCTTCTCAACCTCCTTGAAGGGGCTTTTCAGGTCTTAATTACCACCAACCCTAACACTACTGAATACTGTTGGTTGTGTTTCTCTTCTGGGCCGCCTTATTATGAAGGATTGGGATTGTTAGGCAGTTTTAACAGGACAACCTGTCACGAGATCTGTAGCTGGGGAAGCCACAAGAAGCTAACTCTGACTGAAGTAACTAGAAGAGGAAAATGTTTAAGTTCAGTCCCCCCCCCACCCATAAAGCTTTGTGTAATGAAACCAAAGCTGTGACCTCCTCAGGTGAAAATGAGTATCTAGTCCCTCCTCCCGAAGGGTAGTGGGCTTGTAACACTGGAGTGACCCCATGTGTCTCTACTTCTGCCTTCAACTCCTCCCGCGATTTCTGTATCATGGTTCAACTTGTGCCCAGGTTGATGTATCATGATGACCTCTCATTCGTAGCTGAATTTGAACCTAGGCATAGATATAGGAGGGAGCCGGTCTCGCTGACCTTAGCTGTGTTGTTAGGGATAGGAGTTGCAGCCGGAGTAGGAACAGGGACAGCCGCTATTATCCAAGGGAACCAACATTATGAGGGACTAAGGACAGCTATTGATGAAGACCTAAAAACCATAGAGCAATCCATTACTAAACTTGAAGAATCTCTGACTTCCCTCTCTGAAGTAGTCTTGCAGAACAGACGAGGGCTGGATCTGCTGTTTCTAAAAGAAGGAGGATTGTGTGCAGCTTTAAAGGAAGAATGCTACTTTTATGCAGACCATTCCGGAGTAGTAAGAGATTCAATGTCAAAGCTTAGGGAAAGGCTAGACCAGAGAAAGAGAGAACGAGAAGCCGGCCAAGGGCTATTTGAATCTTGGTTCACTAGGTCACCGTGGTTTACGACCTTGATATCCACTCTGGCTGGGCCCTTACTCATCTTTGTGTTGCTCCTCACTTTGGGACCCTGCATATTAAATCGGCTGATAACTTTTGTTAGAGAAAGAGTGAGTGCCGTTCATGTACTAATGTTGCAGCAACAATATCATTCACTCACCCAACAGGAAGATACAAACATTCCATGATTGGAATGCCCTTAAAGAGAAGTGGGGAAACGTAGAACCTGAAGAATCAAAAGTTAGCATAAGCACAGCCATCTTAAAGGCTCAAACACCATTTTCTAACCTAGAAGGAGAAAAATTACTAGAACTTTGAAAAACAAGTTAGTCAGCCAGTGTTAATTGTAGTGACCTTTAGTTACCCAACCTCAATCAGTTAAGCTTATCTTGCTAGAACCACCCTAAACATTCCGAAAGTGATTTTATCTAATCAGACCCCCAGGATGAGGCGTCAGCCGAAAATATATGTGTCTATGAAAAAAAAACAACAACACTGTATTGTGACTGTAGAAAATACTGCCCCTTTGAAAATGCTATAAAAACTTCTGGCTTTGTGTGTTCGGGGTCCTCGCTGAGACCCACTGCGTCGGGCTAACACATGGACCCCAGCTAGCTGGCCTCTGAATAAATTCCTCTTGCTTGTTGCATCAAGAGACGCCTTCCGTGAGTGATTTGGGGTGGCGTCCTCCTCTGGGAGAATCCAACAGTTCCACGGTATAGTCTATGGGACTTTTATTTTCTTCCCTTGCATAAAATTAATTTAACTGCATAACCTTATTATATTGTATACTCTCAGGGGCCAAGCCTTTCTATTAGAGAGTTTGTATTGAGGCTATGCTTCTGTGCAGAAGATAAAACACTTCTTTTTCAGGGTCTGGGGATCAAAATTGCTCCCAGTTCCTCAGAATGCATGCCAGTGGCATGTCTGGCTTTAACCTTGAAGAGGATGCTCCCATCTGAAAGAGAGAGAAAGATGGGTGTCCAGCACCTGGTCAGCCTCTCTCTCTGTGAGGTTATCCCCTCATCTTGGAGCTTAGGTGATAGTGGTCAATCACCCCCTCTGCCAGGCCTACTGTATTTAACCACTCCTTACCAGCACAGCCTGCTCCTTGCCTTGATTCCCCTCTTGCCTTCCCACAAAGCAAGAGTTGCCTCAGAGCTCTATTTAGTGGGACCTTACCAGTGTGCTCCTACCTACACCTTTTGGGAATTTACCTAGTTTTCTCTGCACGAGCTTTCCTTGAGCACCCCCTGCCTGTCTGATAACTGCAGGGACTGTGTGACTTCTGGCTTCCAGAGCCCTGATCTAAGTCACAAGCCTGTCTTGCTTTCCCAGGGCTGAAGAAAAGGAAATGCCTAGCCCCAGGATGACTGCCTCTAAGGAAAGGAGATCAACAGAAAAGAGCTATTTAAATGTTGGACTCAGATTTCAGCTTGATTACTTTACAAACATCATTTACATTACACAGGAGAAAGTGGTGCAGGCCTAAGAGGACTGCTTTGAATGGAGAGCAAGGGAAGTTTTTGCTAAGGCCACAAATAAAATTCAGGGGCTGCCACGGACATTTATGGGGAGGGGCTGTACTCTCAAAGACTAGTTTCTGCCACTGCCTGGAAATTATCCCTTTAGTCACCCACTGTAAGAAATCTGATCTATGAGAAAAGACATCAGGTGTCATCTGCGACTCTCCCATAGGCAGCAGCCTAGCCGGAGGTTCACTCAGCACCATCAGATCAATGAGCCTGAGCTGAGAACAAGGACCACTGTCTACTAGTCTGGTCTGCCCTCGGAGTCCACAGATTAGGAGAGGAAAGTAGGAAATCAGCTCAGCCACTCCACGACATTCCCATCCATCTGAAGGCGGGGTATCAAGAAGCGGCAGACAGTGGGAAACCCTTAACCTGAGACTTAAGACTGGTAGCTAACGCTAATTGTCTTTTAAGTGGCTAATGGATACCCAGACACATTTTTATGAGATAAAAAGTACAGCATTTAGTTAGGAATAAGAGCTGAGCATAGGTCTCCTACCCTGTGGGGTGAGCAACGGGTTCCATGAAATTGATGAAGTTAAAAGGCAGTTAAGGATGCACTCTGCCTCACTGAGGCCAGGGTGGCCTGAAGAAGCAGGCTGGAAGTCATAGACAGAGAGAGATGCTCCTCACGGATACCCAGTTGGGCTTTCAGGGTCTGATTCCAGACATGTGGGCTTTGAGAAGCCGCTGAAGTGTAGCATCAGCCTAGACTCTCGCAGTTGCCCATGGCCTCCCTCAGTCCCTCGCATTTGAGGAGATGCCTCTGAAAGGGAATCGTGGCCTCCACTCAGGTGACATTTCCAGATCCCAAGGGAGACGGGGGATCCACTGAGGGAGACGCAGGGGAACCTGTCGCTTGAGACTTTGAGGTCGGCAGCCAGGCTAATCCCATTTAAGTGGCTGACAAGCACCCGATTTTGTATGCCATAGATGGCTTCTTTGTATAAGGACAGTGAAAGAAAAGGCAGGCTTGGATGCTGATACTCACCTCCGAAGTTATCCCGGACGAGCCCCCACGGATGATGCCAGGGTTCTTGTTTGTGGAGCTGAAGAATGAGCTTCACAAACAGTCAAGGTAGGAGAGAAAGGTGCAGGCTTTTATTTAGAGATAAAGTGAAAGGACAGAGCTCCTGGCTCACACCAGGAGGTGACAAGAGAATCTGTATTGGTGCGTTGTCTAGGGGGTTTTTTAGGCAGTTGAGGATTTCTCAAGAACATGAAAAAACTTAGGGGTGGGGACTTGTTAAGTGGTACTTGAATATTAAAAATTAACTTGACTGTGAGGAATTTCCTGCCTTGATTTCTCTCTGGGACACCAGCGCCTTGGTCTGGGAGCATATCGAAAGGTTGCCTGCCCAGCCCCCAAGGTAGGCTGAGGTATTGTCTACTTGCTAAAGAATCTTGCCCCTTGAACTTCCTGGGTGTTAAAATGCAATCTTATCTTTAAGATGGAATTCTTCCTGCCTTTTACCATGCCATCCGCAGCTGGGTCTGCATGCTAAGTTAGTTGCTCAGTTTGCAAAATCACCTTGTCAGACCTGAAGGAGAAAAGACAGCACATAGGCCTGGGTCTTTTAGCATGCTAAAGTGAATCTTACACATGGTTACAAATTATTAGCATATTAAAACATGTGCTACTCTTCTTAATCTGGGGAACATTAACTGATGTCACTGAGGAATGATTCTAGAGCTCAATGTTTAACATAGAGTTTTAGTAGGGGAATTTCCTTGCATGTAGTTACATTGCTCTGACTGAAAATATCCCACCCTGCCCCCTCCGGAGGCCCTCACCCTACTCTGACTACATCTATGGTCCCTGTCTCAATATGGCCCCCTAGGGCTCCAATGAGTTGTTCATCAATAGGACTGAGAAATATGGTGCTCCATAAGGCTCCCCCCCACCTCTTTTTGGCTCCCTAGTGACTACTCTTGCCCCCCACATAGGGCAACCCATAGGTGAGGTTACTTGTACTTTAGCAGATATGGGGGAGGTGGAATCAATAAGAGCACAGATGTAAATATGGATTGACTGAAAGAAGTGCAAAGGGCCATGTGAACGTCTTGAGGCTGCAGATATTTGTGGATTTGATAAAGGCAGGGGTACTGAAAGAAAACTTGATGAGCAGCCCATTAGGATCTTGTTAGAACTGTGGCACCATTAAAGCCAGAGCAGCAGTTCCAGCTGCTGAGGTCCAGGAAATAGAAGCTGGAGGCCAAGCCCCATTTTTGGCTTGTGTCCCTGTAGGACTTCCTGGTGGATATTACTCAGGCTCTGCCTGGGCCTTCAACCCCAGAGGAGGATGATTGGGAATTGCAGTTCAACTGAGGGGTGAACCAAGGCCCCCACCTTGGGGGGCAGGAGTCCACATGAAGAATTAGTAATTCATTGGTTGCCTGGGAATATACAATGTGTCCTGGTGCTGGTAGACACAAGAGCTGAGTGTTCTCTAATTTATGGCCACCCTGAGCATTTTCCTTAGATCCCTGTTGTCATACATGGCTATGTGGGTAAGGCAGTTATGATGCTGGGGTTCTTGTTCATGTAGCCAAAGAATGAGCTTCACAAACATTCAAGGTAGGAGAGCAAGGGCCGAGGCTTTTATTTAGAAATAAAGTGAGAGAATAGAGCTCCTGGCTCATGCCAGGAGGGGACAAGAGAACCCTTAGTGGTGCTGCATTGTCTAGGGGAGTTTATAGGCAGTTGAGGATTTTTCGAGAACAAGAAAAAAACTCAGGGGTGTGGACTTTTACCACTTGCCCTGTCTCCAAGTTGGGCTGGGTCAAAGTCTGATTGTTAGGGTTGACAGAGGTGTCATGGGTTATGCTGATACCCTTGCAGAACACTCAAACATTCCAGGCCAAGTTGCTTTTGGCCTTTTGACCTTTAACTGATCTCACTGAAGATGTCTATATTCTTAACTATCTTTCCCTAGAGAATTAGTGTGACTTTGACTTTGCATAATGCTTAACAGAGTTTCAATGGGGACTTCTTTGCCCATTGTTACATTGCTTTGACTGTAAATATTCCACTCTGCTTTTCCCCTGGATGCCCTCATCCTGCTCTGACTACACCCACCATTCCTGTCTCATTCCCCTCTCTACAGATAGAGACCCTAGCTGCTGCTAGGGAAAGGGAGTGATGACCGCTCTGGCTGCTTCATGCTGAGAGGGGACCCAGTAAGGGGTGCAGCTGGGCCTCCATCAGTGGTCAGTTGAGAGGGCCTCAGAAGATTGGTGCTGCTTTTCCAGGTTCCATTTCTATTGCTATTTGCAGTTTTGTGGCTTCTAGGCAAGACAGAACAAATTTTGTTATTATGGTAAGAAGTAATATCTGGAGTTGGATTTTCCATTCTGGAAGGACAAACTTGATGAGATTAAGAATGCATGGTTGAAAATGAGAACTAGAAATAGAAAAACTTTAATTGAAATGGTAGGAGAAAACCAAAACATCTGGAAAATCATAGCCACATATTTTGAAGAAGCTAGAATTCTGGATCTAGTTTATGCCCCAATGACTAGTATTAGGATTTAGTATGGACAAGGCTGCATTATTGAAACAATATTTTTCTCTAAAATAACCCTCATTTTTATTAGAAGTAACCAGGTTAAGAAAGTAATTAACACTTGGCTTTATTATTTGCATAAGTGCAGCAAGAAGAGCAATTGATTACATAGGCTCTTTTAAATGGGCTTTGCTGGAACTTTTTGTAAGGAATTTCAGATTGAACTTTTAAAGGCCTCTCGAGGCCAGACAGTCAAGCCAGACTTGCCATCAGGTTTTTCCTGCAGTACCTGTAGATTTGGACAAATTCCTCTCTTCTTGAAGTTCCTAAGACATTCCTGAGGTTCCTGCACCTGTCAGGAAGTGACCTTTCTTACTCACCTGGTAAGGCTGCTGGGAACCCTGTAAGCAAGGTACCAGGCCAGTTCTTCCAAGGGGTTTGTTGGCTTTATAAATTCAACCTTAGTTCCTTAAAGCTGTTCATATCTGAGTTTATGCACGTGTCTCTCAGGTATGACATTCCAGTCAAAGCCTTGGTAGTATAATCTGTGTTTTTAATTGGTCCTCTTATACGGAAAGCATGTTCTTATTGAACTTATGCAAATAAACATACTGCCATGAAATATAAAAATAGTCACTGAGAGTTTTTAAATTCTGGAGGGATCAGATAGAAAGATAAATGTTTCAATTCTGCTTATAAAGATAGTCATTTAGTAAACTGTTGTCAGCTTAAGAGAAAAAGCTTAAAACACTTTATCAGCAACATTTGAAACAAAAAGCCACAAAATCATCTTTCTTAGTTTACTTAATCCTATGTAATTAATACCTGTTCTGCTGAAATCTTGTTCTTTACTAGTTTAGGAGTAATAATCAGTGACTATAAATGACAAAAGACTTACAAATGACAATGGTTAAAGATCTGATGAGAGCTTACTGTAAGACAGTTGACATAAAGAAATTCGGATATTTCTCTAACACAAAACATTCAGTAACAAAGTTGAGCATCATTCCGTTTGACAGTGCTTTCCAGGTAATTAAGCAGGTAATTATATATCAGATAAATAATCCAAATTAGCAAAATACTTTCTCCAATGAGAAAAATTCCTCTGACATATTCCAGGGGCCCTCTGGAATATATCAGAGTTAACTAGAGGTAAAAGCATCCTTTTGCATTTGATTTTTTTTCTTGGCACTTGATTAAATAGGATCATATGTTGCCATGAAGCAATACTTATCCATTTAACCAGAATGAAAACAAAATACCTCAGAGGCAAATAAATAAGGTTACACAGTTGTTAACAAGTTTAGCTTTTAGTCCTTTTAATATTAATGTAAGATAAATTCTAGCCCAAATAATCAGGTGATGAGAGGCAACAAAGTGCCAGGCAATTTATTTAGCACAATTCCAGGCGAGGTTCCCCAGTCTGGCTATCACAGTCCAGGGAAGTCACACCCAGTAGCAGAAGCAGGGAGTTTTTAAGAGAAGGGGGAAGGGAGGGGAAGTGGGCCACACTAGGGGTAGGTGGGGAATTTTTTGTTGGCTCAGGATTGGGTGATGGACAGCCAGAGGTCTCCTCCTTCTGGATGGAGGGGGTCTGCATCCAGGGTTTTTCAGCACATCATGGGACTGGAATCCAGGAAGAGCTGTTTGTTCCTTCCCCATATGGCACAGAGCTACTTGGTGCTGTCTCTGCTCTGCCTATATTGGCCTCGCCCTTCTCCCTCCAGTGCCTCAAGCCTTACATTCCAGCCTTTTGGTCATAATGGGTGATGACTCGATCTGGCTACTTCTTGCTGACAAGGGGAATTGTGGGGTCGGATGGGGGGTTCTTAGCATGTAGTTACATTGCTCTGACTGCAAATATCCTGCCTTGCTTTCTCCAGAGGCTCTCACCTTATTCTGTCTAAGCTTATGTTCTCTGTCTCATTCTCCCCTCTACAAATAGAGACTCTAGCTGCTGCTAGGGAAAAGGGATGATGACTGCTCTGGCTGCTTCATGCTGAAAGGGGGTGCAGTAAAGGGTGCAGCTAGTTTTCCATCACTGGCCAGTTGAGAGGGCCTTGGAAGGTTGGCGCTTCTATTCCTTGTTTCATTTCTAGTACTATTTGCAGTTTTGTGGCTTCTAGGCAAGATAGAACAAATTGTATTATTAGGTTAAGTAGCAACATCTGGAGTTGGATTTTCTATTCTGGAAGGACAAACTTGATGAAATTAAGAATGCATGGCTGAATATTAGAACTAGAAATATGAAAAGTTTATTTGAGAATCATAGCCAGGTATCATGGGGAAACTAGAATTCTGGATCGAGTTTACATCTCAATGACTAGTATTAGGATTTAGTATAGATAAGACTGCATTATTGAAACAATACTTTTCTGTAAAATCACCCTCATTTTTATTAGAATAAGGCAGATTTAGAAAATCATTAACAGTTGGCTTGATTATTTGCATAAGTGCAGCAAGAAGAGTAATTGATTACATGGGATCTTTTAAATGTGCTTTGCTGGAACTTTTTGTAAGGAATTTCAGATTGAACTTTTAAAGACCTTTCGAGGACAGGAAGCCAAGCCAGACTTGCCATCAGGTTGTGCCTGCAGTGCCTGTACATTTGGGTGAATTCTTCTCTTCTTGAGGTTCTCAAGACATTCCAGAGGTTCTTGCACTTTCCAGGAAGTCACCTTCCTTACTCACCTGGTAAGGCTGCTGGGAACTCTGTAAGCAAGGTACCAGGCTAGTTATTCTAAGGGGCTTTGTTGGCTTTATAAAGTTAATCTTAGTTCCTTAAAGCTGTCTGTTCATATCTGAGTTTACACATGTGTCTCTCAGGCATGACATTCCAGTCAAAGCCTTCATAATATAACCAGTGTTTTTAATTGGTCCTCTTACAAGGGAAGCAGATTTTTATTAAACTTGTGAAAATAAACATGATCATATGAAATATAAAAATAGTCACTGAGAGTTTTTAAATTTTGGAGGGATCAGGTAGAGAGAAAGATAAAGTTTCAATTCATAAAGTTTCAGTTCTGCTTATAAAGGCGGTTATTTACTAAACTTGTCAGCTGAAGAGAAAAAGCTTAAAACACTTTATCAACAACATTTGAAACAAAAAGCCACAAAATCATCTAACTTAGTTTACTTAATCTTATGTAACTAATATCTGTTCTGCTGAAATCTAGTTTTTTTACTTGGTTAGGAGTAATAAAACAGTGAATATAGATGACAAAAGACTTACAAATGACAATGGTTAAAGATCTGATGAGAGCTTACTGTAAGACAATTGACATAAGGAAATTTGGATATTTCTGTAACAGAAAACATTCAGTAACAAAGTTTAGCATCATCCTTTTGACAGTGCTTTCTAGGTAAATATATATCAGATAAATAAGCTAAATTAGCCCAATATTTTTCCGATGAGGAGAAAAATTTCTTCTGACATGTTCTAGGGGCCCTCTGGAAAATATTAGAGTTAAGTAGAGGTAAAAGCACTTTTTATTTTTATTTATTTATTTATTTATTTATTTTTGAGAGGGCATCTCTCATATTTATTGATCATATGGCTGTTAACAACAATAAAATTCTGTATAGGGGACTCAAAGCACAATCATTAATCAACCCCAAGCCTAATTCTCAACAGTCTCCAATCTTCTGAAGCATAACGAACAAGTTTTTACATGGTGAACAAGTTTTTACATAGTGAATAAGTTCTTACATGGTGAACAGTGCAAGGGCAGTCATCACAGAAACTTTCGGTTTTGATCACGCGTCATGAACTATAAACAATCAGGTCAATTATGATTATTCATTTGATTTTTATACTTGATTTATATGTGAATCCCAAATTTCTCCCTTATTATTATTATTATTATTATTATTATTATTTGTTTTAATAAAATGCTGAAGTGGTAGGTAGATGCAAGATAAAGTTAGAAAACATAATTTAGTGCTGTAAGAGGGCAAATGTAGATGATCAGGTGTGCGCCTATAGACTAAGTATTAATTCAAGCTAGACAAGGGCAACAAAACACCCACGGATGCAGAAGATTTCTCTCAAAACAGGGGGGTGAGGTTCTAAGCCTCACCTCTGTTGATCCCCAATTTCTCACCTGATGGCCCCCCTGCGACTGTGCCTGTCTTAGGTTGTTCCTCCCTTGAGGAATCTTACCCGTCTCTGGCTAACCAGTCATCTTCCGGGGCCATACAGGGAAATGTAATGTTGGTAAGTGAGAGAGAAGCAATATTGTTTGAAAAGGTTAGCTTTTTACTTCTTTGCAGATTTATGCCCTGTGGCTTCTATGCCCAGCATTTGTCTTGAGGTATCTCTACCACTTGGAAGAATTATGATACTCAGTAATTTCGATATGAGGCATGAATTCTACTTAAGGGTTGTAATTAGGGAGGAAGAAGAAAAGCTATAGTAGTAGCAGATGGAAGAAAACATGGGAAGATTGATTATTTCTTTGACATATTAAAAGCACTTTTTAAAATTTGATTTTGGAAAGTTGTCAAAAGAAAGTTTCTTTGGCATTTGCTTAAATAAGATTATAGGTTGCCATGAAGAAATACTTATCTATTTAACTAGAATGACAATAAAAGATTTTAAAGACAAATACAGAAGGTTACACAGTTATTAGCAAAGTTTAACATTTACTCCTTTGATATTAGAATCTCATTTTCTTAAATACTCAGACAATTCATTGATATTTTAAGCCTGAGAAACTATTTTGATAAAACAATTAGAAAGCTTTTTGCAATCTTTTAACATTAAGAGCAGAGTAACAGTTTAAGAAAACTGTCTTTTTAACTGAAAACAGAATTCTAATTTTGCTGTGTACTTGATATCAAGACTCACTTGCTTTAATTTCACATAGTATGACTATATCAATTTTCTATAAGCTTTCTACAACTTTCTCTTTACATTCAGTGTTCTCCCCCTTTAAATAAATAACTGTACTTTAGAACAATTACCTTCTTTCACCCTCAACGAAACGAATTTACATTCTTTATACTTTCTCTTATTAAAACACACATCTTTAGCATACAGAAATATTTTCCTTATTATATTAAGTAGTTTTCATTAGAACTTAAAACTATTACTTTAACCTTCAGGGAACACTGAAAAATAGGCCACTGTAAACTGTTATACTGGCATTCTTCAGATTGATACATTTATAAACGTATATTATAATTTTTGGAAATGTGATTTACAGCACAATTTCTCATCAGGCAAACTTTAAGAATTTTGGTTACCACAAAAATTATCAGGGTGTTTGCATATATATACACTGTTATATATTAATACAGTATTATTATTAAGATGTTTATTTGCTACACTTGTTTACTTATTTTTAGCAACCATGCTAGATTACTTACAAAACTTTTACCAAACATTAGAAAAAGTCAAGCTTTTCTTTAAGCATCTTCTTGAAATGTTTAACAGATAACATCAACTTAAATGACTTTAAGTAAACTTTGGAAGATGATAACTATTAGGACATATCTGTTTCAGTTAAACTTAAATTAGCATTAATGATTAATATTTTTTATTAGATTTTCTGGAAGTTTTAGAATGCCCAGTTTTCAGAAGTGCTTGTTTTTATATCAATTTTTATTAATAGCATATGGAGGTAGGAAAATATTTTTCATTTACACACTTAGACACACAACCATACAAATTGAGACATAACGACTACAGTTAGCAACACTTTTCATATAAAAACATATACACAGACAGACAAACTGATATAAAGATTTGAGTTACTTATATTTAATTGCTTCCTGTCTTTTTAGCTTCTTGTCCGTGGCTTCTGCAACCAGAGGGCAGGAGGAGCATGTTCCGGTGGGGGAAGAGGGTGGTGAAGGAGAGTGGGAGGGGGTGTTTCAGCCACCGGAAGAGGAGAGGAGCAGGACGACGACATGGTTGAGAATGTAGGACTTTAAGATGGCAGCAACATGGGGGAGGACAAAGAACTTAAAGATGGTGGTGGAGAGGGGTGGGGGTAGTGAGCTGAGAGAGGTGGGAGACCAAGGTCCTCTGGTGGATCTGAAAAGGAAGAAGGACTGGGAAGAGTAAGAGGCTGACAATCTTTAACTGGAGATTGGGCCAGGAGAACCTGAGTCATTGAACACTTAACATAAATGTCTGGGCAGGAGCGCAAAGTCCAAAAAGCCTGCACATATGGGATTTCACCCTACTCTCCACTCTGGTGGCAATAATTAGTCAAGTCGGTGAGGAGGCCAAAATTGAAAGTTCCCTCAGGGGGACAGTGAGATTGATTGTCCAAGGGATACTGAGGCCCAGCCTCAGAGCAAAGAAAGACTAGCTTCTATTTGCAAACTTCCCAGGACAAATATAGAGTAACCAAATTAGAAATGAGACACCATGGTGGGGTCTGAGCCTGTGATTTTGAGGGCTGGTTCCCCATATCTGTGCCACTCCCCAACTAATCCTGCTGAGAGGAACGCTCAGCGTCCCAAGCATACCAAGTCAGGGGAGACATCCTGGGAGCATGGGAGAGGAATGTCTCCCACACCACAGGGCCAGGAGTGGGCCAGATGCCCAGGGACTGAATTCCCCAACTTGGATGTAGCTATGATTTTGGACAGACCAGGTGAAAATGGGTTAGGAAGGGAAACAGACCAGGGGAAACTGAGGGACTCATCAGAAAATAGTCCACATAGTGGAGAGCAGGCTGAGGTCCCGGGTTGGGGAAGGAGTGGGCAGGGCCGCCGGTGGCCAGTCAGGGCCCTGCACTCATGCTCCTTCCTGGGATTTTGGCACCAAATGTAAGGTAAATTCTAGCCGAAATAAGCAGGTGACGAGAGGCAACAAAGGGCCAGGCAGTTTATTTGATCGCAATTCCTGAGCTAGGTTCCCCAGTCTGGCTATCACAGGCCAGGGAAGTCGCCCCCAGGAGCGGAGGTGGGGAGTTTTTAAGAGAACAGGGAAGGGAGGGGGAAGTGGGCCATGCTAGGGGTCGGTCGGAAATTTTTTATTGCCTCAGAATCAGGTGATGGACAGCCAGAGGTCTCCTCCTTCTTGATGGAGGGTGTCTGCATCCAGAGTTTGTCGGCACATCATGGGACTGGAATCCAGGAAGAGCTGTTCATTCCTTCCCCATACAGCACAGAGCTACTTGGTGCTGTCTCTGCTCCACCTGCATTGTCCTCGCCCTTCTCCCTCCAGTGCCTCCAGCCTTACAAATAAGATCTCATTCTCTTAAATACTCTGACAACTCACTGAGACTTTAAGCATGAGAAGCTGCTTTGATAAAACAATTAGAGAACCCTTTGCAATCTTTCAATATTAAGAGCAGACTAACAGTTAAGAAAACTTTGTCTTTATAACTGAAAACAAAATCCTAATTTTGCTGTGTGATACTGATTCATTTGCTTTAATTTTATATAGAATGACCATATTAAATTCTTCCAAAATTTTCTACAACCTCTTTTTACATTTAGATTTCTCCCTCTAAATAAACAGCTGTACTTCAGAACAAAGTTACTTTCTTCTATCAAAAGACACATTCTTTAGCATGCAGAAATGTTTTCCTTATTACTTTAAGTTGTTTTAATTAGAACTTAAAACCATTAGGTACCTTAATTTTTAGTGAACACCGAGAAGCAGGCTAGTGTAAACTGTTACACTAGTATTCTTTGACAAATTTATGAACACATTTTATAATTTCTGTAACCATGCGCTTTACAGCACAATCTCTCACTAAACACAAAGTATATCTTCTTAACTTAGCAAAACTTTAAGGTTTTAGGTTACCACAAAGATTCTCAGGCTGTAGGTGGGTATACACACTGTAACACACAGTTATTAAGCTGTTCACTTGCAACACTTATTTTGTTCACTCATTCCTAACAACTATGCTGGATTACTTACAAAAGCTTTAGTGAATATTAGACAAAGTCAAGCCTCTAAGTATTTTATTATTGAAAGATTTAACAGACAACATCAAATTAAATGACTAGGTAAACTTAGGCAGCTGATAACCATAAGGACATGTCCGTTTCAGTTCAACTTAAATTAGCATTACTGATTAATATTTTCTATTAGAATTTTCTGGAAGTTTCAGAATGCCCAATTTTCACAAGTGCTTGTCTTTAAATCAATTTTATTAATACCATCTGGAGGTAGAAAAATCTTTCATTTACATGATTAGACACAAACTTACAGATTGAGACATAATGACTACAGTTAGCAACACTTTTCATAAAAGAACATATACACAGACAAATAAACTGATACAGAGATTTGAGTTACTGATATCCAATTGCCTTTCTTTTTAGCTTATTTGACTAAAAGTATCTCAGTTCTCAAGAATACACTCTATGGGCAAGCAATTTATATAACTGGGTTAAGGTTTATATGGCCCAGACTAACAGGGCCAATGAAGGCTCTGAACGGATAGGTACTGTGTGTGTCTGAGACAGGGTCCATGGATGTAGTCAGAGTAGGGTGAGGGCCTCCGGAGGGGGCAGGGCAGGATATTTGCAGTCAGAGCAATGTAACTACATGCAAGGAAACCCCCCTACTAAAACTCAATATTAAACATTAAGCTCTAGAATCATTCTTCAGTGAGATCAGTTAATGTTCCCCAGATAAAGAAGAGTAGCAATGTTTTATTATGTTAACCATTTATAATCATGTGTAAGATTCACTTTAGCATACTAAAAGGCCCAGGCCTATGTGCTGTCTTTCCTCCTTCAGATCTGATGAAGTGATTTTGCAAACTGGGCAACTAATTTAGCAAGTAAGCCCAGGCATAAACAACACAGTATAAGGCAAGAAGAATTCCACCTTAAAGATAAGATTGCATTTTAATACCCAAGAAGTTAAGATGTTAGAAATTCTTAACTTACTCTTTAGCAAACAATACCTCAGCCCACCTTGGGGGTTGGGCAGGCAGCCTTTTGATATGCTCCCAGACCAAGGCTCCGATGTCCCAGAGAGAAATCACGGCAGGAAATTCCTTACGTTATGTTTATTTTTAATATTCAGGGACCACTTAACAAGTCCCCACCCCTAAGTTTTTTCATGTTCTCAAAAAATCCTCAACTGCCTATAAAACCCTCTAGACAACGCACCACTATGGACTCTCTTGTCCCTTCCTGGTGTGAGCCAGCAGCTCTGTCCTTTCACTTTATCTCTAAATAAAAGCCTGTACCTTGCTTTCCTACCTTGACTGTTTGTGAAGTTCATTCTTTGGCTTCGTGAACAAGAACCCCGGCATCATCTTCAGGGGACTGGAAATGAAATGCAAGCACAATTCTAGCACCAGTCATTTAAAGCCAGGCTATATTGCAGAATATAGTTTCTTATGTTTCAGGGAGTCTAGTTTAAAGACCTCTCAATTTTTGAAGATAATGAACCCAATAAGTAGAATAGATTTCTTCCAAAATAATTTAGAAAACTAGTCCCATATTGCAGTAGTTCACGGGGCTTTTGACTATTTTCCTTCCTTGCATTAAAATTAATTTAGCTGCATAACTTTATATTGTATACTTCTCTCAGGTGCCAAGCCTCTCCATTAGAGAGTTTGTATTGAGGCTAGGCTTGTGTGCTGAAGATAAAGCACTTTATCAGTGTCTGGGGATCAAATTTGCTCCCAGTTCTTTAGAATGCATGCCAGAGGCATGTGTAGCTTTCCCTTGAAGAGGAAGCTCCCACCTGGAAGAGAGAAAGACAGGTGTGCAACACCTGGATGGCCTTTCCTCTGGGAGGGCGTCCCCTCACCTTGGAGCCTGGTTGACAGTGGTCAATCACCTCCTCTGCCAGGCCTACTGGATTTAATGACTACTTACCAGCGTGGCCTATACCTTGCCTTGATTCTCCTCTTGCTTTCCTACTAAGCAAGAGTCACCTTGGAGCTCTGGATTTAGTGGGACCTTACCCGTGTCTCCTACTTTATGCCTTCTGGGAGTTTCCCTAGTTTTCTCTGCACGAGCTTTCCTTGAGCGCCCCGTGCCTGCCTGATAAGTGCAGGGACTGTGTGACTTCTTGCTGCTAGAGCCCTGATCTAAATCACAAGCCTGTCTTGTTTTCCCAGGGCTGAAGAAAAGGAAATGCCTAGCCCCAGGATGACTGCCTCTAAGGAAAGGAGATCAACAGAATAGAGCCATTTACATGTTGGTCTCAGGTTTCAGCTTGATTACTTTACAGACTTCATTTACATTACACAGAAGAAAGTGGTGCAGGCCTAAGAGGACTGCTTTGAATGGAGAGCAAGGGAAGTTTTTGCTGAGGCCAGAAATAAAATTCAGGAGTTGCCATGGACATTTATGGGAGGGGGTTGTCTATACTCTGAAACACCAGTTTCTGCCACTGCCTGGGATTTAGCCAGTCACCCACTATAACAAATCTGATCTGTGAAACAAGAGGTGGGTTATCTGCGACTCTCGCATAGGCAGCAGCCTAGTTGGAGGTTCTCTCAGTGCCGTTGGATCAATCAGCTGGAGCTGAGATCCAGGAGCACTGTCTACTAGTCTGGTCTGTCCTCAGAGTCCACAGATTAGGAGAGGAAAGTAGGAAATCGGCTCAGCCATTCCCCAACATTCCCATCCATCCAGAGATGGGGGATCAAGGAAGGAGCAGCAGACACCGGGAAACCTTTCACCTGAGACTTAAGACTGGTAGCTGACGTTGTCTTTTAAGTGGCTAACGGGTGCCCAGACACATTTTTATGAGACAGAAAGTACAGCATTTAGTTAGGAATAACAGTGAAGCGTGGATCTTCTACCTTGCAGTGGTGAGCATCGGGTTCCATGAAATTGATAAAGTTAGAAGGGAGTTAGGGATGCCCTCTGCCTCAGAGTCCAGGGAGGCCTGAAGAAGCCAGCTGTAAGTCAGAGACAGAGAAAGAGACATTCCTCATGGATACCCAGTTGGGCTGTTGGGGTCTGATTCCAGACATGCGGACCTTTGAGAAGCCGCTGAAGTGTAGCCTCAGCCTAGACTCTCGCAGTTGCCCACGGCTTTCCTCAGTCCCTCACATCCAAGGAGATGCCCCTGAAAGAGAATCCTGGCCTCCACTCAGCTGACATTCCAGGCTCCCAAGGGAGATGAGGGATCCACTGAGGGAGATGCAGAGGAACCTGTAGCTTGAGACTTTGAGATCAGCATCCAGGCTAGTCTCATTTAAGTGGCTGACATGCGCCCAATTTTGGGTACCATATATGGCTTCTTTCTATAAGGACAGTGAAAGAAAAGGCAGGCTTGGATGCTGATACTCAGCTCCGAAGTTATCCCAGATGAGCCCCCAAAGATGATGCCGCGGTTCTTGTTCATGAAGCTGAAAAATGAGCTTCACAAACTTTCAAGGTTGGAGAGCAAGGGCAGAGGCTTTTACTTAGAAATAAAGTGAGAGAATAGAGCTCCTGGCTCATACCAAGAGGGGACAAGAGAGCCCTTAGTGGTGCTGCATTGTCTAGGGGGTTTTATAGGCAGTTGAGGATTTTTCGAGAACATGAATAAAACTTAGGGGTGTGGACTTTAACCACCAGCCCTGTCCTCAAGGTGGGCTGGGTCAAAGTCTGATTGTTAGGGTTGACAGAGGAGTCATGGGTTATGCTGATACCCTTGCAGAACACTCAAACATTCCAGGCCAAGTTGCTTCTGGCCTTTTGACCTTTAACTGTTCTCACTGGAGATGTCTATATTCTTCAGTATCTTTCCCTAGTAAATTAGTGTGACTTTGACTTTGCATAATGCTTAACAGAGTTTCAATGGGGACTTCTTTGCCCATTGTTACATTGCTTTGACTATAAATATTCTGCCCTGCTTTTCCCCCCAGAGGCCCTCACCCTGCTCTGACTACACCCACCATTCCTGTCTCAGAATGAAGAAAGCCCAAATATCATTAGAGTGCTTACCTCCAAAAAAGTATACTTGTGTACATTTCTCCCATCCCTGAATATATTTTGGGACAGACATACTGCAGGACCTGTGGTTACAGACCAGTTCATGTGAGTTCAGACTGAGGGTATATGTGGTAAATGCAGTTCAGAGGGGACATGATAGGCACCTACGTATAGCTCTGCCTGTACCTAAGTGATGCCAGGGTTCTTGTTCATGAAGCCGAAGAATGAACTTCACAAACACTCAAGGTAGGAGAACAAGGTACAGGCTTTTATTTAGAAATAAAGTGAGAGAATAGAGCTCCTGGCTCATGTCAGGAGGGGACAAGAGAGCCCGTAGTGGTGCATTGTCTAGGCGGTTTTATAGGCAGTTGAGGATTTTTTGAGAACATGATAAAACTTAGGGGTGTGAACTTGCATCACCTGCCCTGTCCTCAAGGTGTGCTGGGTCATAGTCTGATTGCCAGGGCTCACAGCAGAGTCATGGGTTATGCTGATACCCTTGCAGAACACTCAAACATTCCAGGCCAAGTTGCTTCTGGCCTTTTGACCTTTAACTGATCTCACTGATGATGTCTATATTCTTAGGTATCTTTCCCTAGAGAATTAGTGTGATCTTGACTTTGCATAATGCTTAACAGAGTTTCAATGGAGACATTTGGCCCATTGCTACATTGCTCTGACTGTAAATATTCTGCCCTGCTTTTCCCAGAGACCCTCACCTTACTCTGACTACACCCATGGTCTCTGTCACATAAGCAGGTGGCAAATACTAAGCAGTATAAATTGCCTGGGGGACACAAAGAAATTGGAGAAACTCTACATGAGTTGGAGAAGGTAGGTATTATGAAGCCCACTCATAGTCATTTTAATTCCCCGCTGTGGCCAGTAAAAAGCCAGACAGTTCCTGGCATATGACAGTGGATTACAGGGAACTGAATAATGTCACACCCCTTTGTATGCTCCTTTCTCCTCTATGTCAGCCTTTATGGGCACCATATTGGTCACCAGTCCCCTTGGGGGCAAGGGCTGTGGCAACACCTATGGGCCTCAGGTCAGACTAAGACAGTTACCATATATCATTTGACTGGCCATCTGCTTTTGGCATCCCCAGGGAATGATGGAGCAAACACATTGGCCCAACTGTGCAGGCTAGAAGGAAAGCCTGACTCTGATGGAGCCCAATGGTTACATCAGTGACTGTTGCATGCAGTGCAAAAGACAATGTGGGCTATAGCCCATTGGTGTGGCTTGCCACTGACCTTTGAAGAATTCAGTAGGACCTGGAAGGAGTGCCATGTGTGCTCTAAGAGGAACTTATACCAAATCCTGCAGCAAAATGGGATAGTAAAGGGGTGATACCCTTTGTCAGGTGGAAGGTAGACTATATTGGGCCTCTGCCCATATCAGAAGTATATTGGTATGCCAGGACTTGTGTGGACACAGTTACTGGACTGTTGGTTGCTTTTCCTGCATTTTGTGCTGATAATAAAACCACCAAAAGAGACTCTGTTGAGTGGATATGGCCATGGACATTTCAACACATGAACCAGTGATGTCTGGCCCTTCTTGCACTTTGGGACAAAGGCATGGAAGCTGGCCTCTTGTGTGTTCCTGGAATAAAATCAAAGAGGACCCTGAAGATCATGGTAGTGTACCAAAAATATCCAGGAGATAATAACATCTTATGGGGAAGTTTTGTTTGATCTTAATGGCCAGTGCATGTACCTTTTATGGGCCTATATTTTAACCCATCTGTAAATCTCACAGGGAGGGGGGTGAAAAACTGGTATACTAGACCAGCATGAGATCCCATTCCTGCCACTGTCCTATAACAGGACCATTCTCTCACATGAATCCTACCTGATGGACAAGATTTGCCTATGCTGGTGTCATTAAAACATGTACCCTATAAACTTAAAGTTATTTTATTCTACTGTCCCTGTGGCCTAGACCCACCTCCTGGGTTCAGCTGCCACATGATGATTGCTCTGAATTTCCTACCTGTTCAGCTACTGACCACCTGTGGAATGGGTGAGCTATGGATTAAATCTGTATAGGACTTTGAATTAGCTGAATTCTCTGTCTTGAGGATTATAATGATTTTATTGCTGTTGTTATTGTATGTTAGTCTGGTTACAGTGCTCCAGTTTTCTCATATAGGGGCCATTGCAGAAGCAGGGGAGTGAGCTGATTGTAAAGTGGCATTTCTGAAGGGGTGGGCTGTGGGTAAAATTGCAACATTTCCAGAATATTTCACCTGGCCTTAGTGCATCTCCATATCAATGGGTGTTTCCAAGGAGTGGAGAGAAGTATTCCATTTCCATGTCAATAGATAATTACAAGTGGGAGGGAGGGCACATCTGCACCAGAGAGGTTGGGTGGTGTACCCCTTCTACAGCTGGGTTGTGAGAGACACAGGCAAGCAGAAGTGGATGACTGCTTGTAAGCAATAAATGGGGTTTTCCCACTTCATTTCTCCCTTTGACTGATCTCAGTTTCAAGGGTATTTTGCCCCAGGATTTTCCCTCCAGAGTTGCAGTAGTGAAGTTAGGATTTTAATTCAGATAGTCTGATTCCAGAGCCTATTTCTTAACATTTGCTATTAAAGAAACCCCCACATAAATAGAGATATAAAATAGTAGGCTTATGAGAAGTAAAGCAAATATAACATATTGAGATTTCAAATTTCTTGCCTCTAATTCAATCCCAAGTTCAGTCTGTAAGGTAAACGAAACCAGACCAGGCAAGTGGCAACAAAGGAGCCAAAAACAATGTATTAGTGCAATTCCGGGTGAGGTTCACCATCCATGTATCCACGGGCCAGGGAAGTCATGCCCAGCAGGAGGGGCGACAGACTTATCAAGGGTGCTGGGAGAGCTCTGAGGGTATCGTAGACAGAACTAATTGGCCGGTGTGGGTGTTGTGATCACCGATGATTGGTCATGCTGGGTTGCTGGGGAGAGAGTACTGCGACGCATGTTCTAGGTGGGACCTGCTGCTGAGGACCTTCCATTGAATCATTTGAGTGACATTCGCCATTCTCTTCCTTATTTGGTTCAAGTCAGTTTCCTCCAGTGAGACCCATCCCTTCCTCTGGTACTTCCGGTCTTGCATTCCAGCCTTTTTGTCATAGTGGGCGCCAGCTCGTTCTAGACACTTCCTGCTGAGAAGGGGTGGTGTGGGGAAGTTACAGCTGGTGTGCAGCTGGGGGTAGTTCAGAGAGAAGGGTCAAATACTGGTGTGACAGCATCTGGTTAACCGTAAATTGGGAGATTTCCACCAGTTGCTGTTGAAAAAATCTGAGGAGACAAGGGGCGAATGATAGAAGAATAAGAAGGATGGCTACGGGAGTTAAGATAGGTAGGAGCCAGGTCATTACCTGGGAATTCCACTATTCCGATATCGGGAAACCCAAGCTCTTGGTTCTTTGTCATTTTCTGTCTTGGAGATTTTGTCTCACCATAGCCAGGGTGTCCCGAATTACCCCTGACTAGTTTGCATAAAAGCAGCACGTTTCTCCCAGGGCAACACATAGACCACCTTCCTTCATGAACAGTAGGTCTAGGCCTCTCTGGTTCTGTAAAGCTACTTCTGCTAAGGAGTCTAACTGTTTGGATAGAAAGGCAACTGGTCAGTATGAGGGCCCCACTGGTTGGAGTAGAACTCCAGTTGCCACTCCAGCCTTTTCTTTAGTGAACAGGATGAAAGGCTTGTGAGGATTGGGAAGCATGAGGGGGGTGGGGAAGCAAGGAGGGTTCTCTGCAAATCCTTGAAAGAGTGAGCTACCACTGAGGGGGCAGTGAGGGGCTAGGTGGGGGTCTCTTTGGCTGCAGCATATAGTGGTTTAGCAAGTATAGCCAAGTTGGGCACCAATGTCTGAAGAAGCCCACCAGTCCAAGGAACGACAAGATCTGAGCACCTGAGGTGGGGGGCTGGAGTTCCCTGATGGAGGTGATGCAGTCCACCATGAGGGCCTTGGAGGTGGGGGTTAGGGCCATCCTTAGGTAGGTGATTTGTAGGGTGGAGACTTGAGCTTTGGAAGGGGAGACCATAAATCCCTGTTGTGCCAGGAAGTAAGGAGGGAGGCCCTGTCCTGGAGGGAGATTATCTTTGAGGTGCTGCACAGGAGGAGGTCATCTACATACTGGAGAAGGGTGCTGCACCCAGAGTCATAGAGGGATAGTTCTCCAGCCAATGCCTGGCCAAAATGGTGGGGGCTGTTGCAGAATCCCTGGGGCAGAACGGTCCAGGTTAACTGTTGGTTTCGGTGGGTGTCCAGATCTTCCCAAGTAAGGGCAAAAAGTGGCTGAGAATCGGGATGTAGGTGGATGGTGAAGAAGGCATCTTTAATGTCTAGGACTGTGAAATAAGTGGTAGTCGGGGTATCTGAGATAAAAGAGTATATGGGTTAGGGACCACTGGATGTAGTGGCACTATGGCAGAGTTGATTATCTGTAGATCTTGTACCAATTGATAAGCACCAGATGGTTTTCTGACCGGGAGGATAGGAGTATTGCAAGGGGAATTGGTGGGAACCAGGAGACCCTGGGTGAGAATCTGATTGACAATGGGCTGAAGACCCTTGTGGTGAGTGTGTGTGAAATAGGAAACTGAGGCTGAGAAGGGAAGCAGGAGGAGTCCTCTAGATGAATGAGGACTGGGGTGTGGTGGCTGGCCACTACTGGACTGGAAGTGTCCCAGACCACTGGGTCTACCTTCTCAGGGGAAACAGAGAAGTTGGACGAGGGCTCAGGGGAGGAGACAGCCTGGGATAGGGCGAGGACTGGAGTTGGAGGGGCTCGGTATGAGGAGAGACAGATAGATGCCCCAAGCTTATATAGGATGTCCCTTCCTAGCAAGGGGCCTGGACATGATGGAATTACTAAAAGTGAATGACTGAAGAGGTAGGACACTGGGCCTGTTTCCAGAGGTTTAGAGGGTGTCCCAGAGGCACCCACAACTAAGACCTGGGAAGGATGTAAAGGCCTGTGGAAGGAGGGTAAAACAGAATAGGTAGCCCCTGCATCCACCAAAAGGGAGATGGACTTACCCTCTACTCATAGTGTTCCCTGGGCTCGGCAAGGGTGATAGGGGTGGCCAAGTCCAGTTGGCTTCAGACATGCAGGAGACTTAGGAGTTCTGAGGAGCGGCCCATCAGGGGAGCCAGCCCCCTGTGGAACTCTGTCACTGCAGGATGGCTCATCCCAAGGAGTCACTCTGACTTCCAGTGTCCCTTCTGTCTGCTGACAAGGCAGGGCCAAGTTGGTGGCCTGGGGTTGGGGCATTGATTTGCCCAGGGCCATCCTGGCCACACTTGAAGCAGGCTCCTGGAGGTATGCGGGTCTCGGATTGTTTCCTGAGATGGGAGCCCTGAGGCCCCTGTTGTGCTGGCCACAGGGCAGCAACCAGGGCTTGGATTTGAAAGGCCACCTTCTTTTATAGCCTCTGGGCCCAAACGGCCTCAGTTTCCTCCTCTCGGGCATTATAAACCTTAAAGGCCATATTTACCAGGTCTCGGAGTGGAGTCTGGGGGCCCTATTCCACCTTTTTTAGTTTACACCAGATGTCTGGGGTGGACTGGGTGATAAAGTGGGTAGCTAGGACTGTGGACCCCGGTGGTGAGGAAGGATCCAAATGAGTGTGGAGGATAAGAGCCTCTGTTAAGTGATTAAGGAAAGAGGCTGGGTTTTCATTAGGCTCTTGGGTGACCTCCCTCAGTTTGTCACAGTTAACAATTTTTTGAGCTGCCTTATCCATAACTGCAATAAGATAGCAGACTATCTGATCCCTCCTAGTCCTACCTGCGGCATTATCCTGATAGTTCCATTCTGGTTCTTCGGTGGGCACTGTTGTGGCCCCAACCATTAGAGATTGGTCAGAGTTATGTACCTGGTCAGCATAGTCTCAAGCTGCTGAGGTGACATGATCATGCTCCTCAGGGGTGAGAATGGAGGCTAGAATCACATGGAGGTCATGCTATGTGAGTTCGTATACTTGAGTGAGGTACTGAAACTCCTTGGTATAGGCAGTCGGATTGGCAGAATATAAGCCCAGGTGTTTTTCTATCTGAGACAGGTCTCCCAGGGAGAAGGGGACATGTACTCAAACCAATCCTTCAGCACCAGCCACCTCCCAAAGGGGGGCCAATAATTGGGCCTGGGATCTAGTGACCAGAGGGCTGGCTCAGTAAGGAGGCAGCGTGGAGATATAAGATGGGTAGGAAGTGACGTAGGAGAAGGACAAGATGGTGGCAATGATGGAAGAGGGGGCTATAACTTGTGGGTGGCAGGAGTAAGGCCAGAAATAGAGGAGTTAGATGTGAGGTCAGTAGGACCGGAGGTGGGTGATTGTGTCCCCGTGGTGGGAACAGTAGCAGGTTGGGGAAGGGAACTGACTGAACTTGTGGGGACTGAAGTCAAAGACAAAGGAGGAATTAAAGATGGCAGTTTGGTGGGGGGAGCTGGATAAGGGGGGGGTGAGATGGGAGATGACACAGGGGTAGGTGCAGAAGAGGCATGAATGGAAGAGGTCTGGGCACCGGAAGGTGAATAAAGAGGGGGATGGGAAGGGACAGTTGAGGAGAAGGAGACGGGAAAGAAGAAGGAGGAGGGTAGGGGCTGTAGGGGGGAGGCCAAGGTCTTCTGGGGGATCTGTAAAGGAAGATTCTGGTGCAGTGAGAGGTTGGTAGCCCCTATCGGGGGACTTGGCCAGGAGGACCTGGGCCGAGGAACACTTGACACAGAGGTCTGGGCAGAAGTGCAATGCCCAAAAGGCCTGGACATAGGAATTTCGGACCATTTCCCAGTCCGGTGACAATAGTTGCTGAGAACGGTGAGGAGGACAAAATTAAAAGTTCCCTCAGGGGGCCAGCGAGACTGGTTATCCAGAGGATACTGGGGCCAGGCCCGGGAAAAAAGAAGATGAGCTTCCATTTATGGATATCCTTGGATAAGCCCAGAGTAGTGAGATGGGAAATAAGACACTTCAGTTGGATCTGTGCCTCAGGTTTTGAATGCTGGCTTCCCATGACTATTTCTTCCATCCCCGGGTCCCTAAATGAGTAGGTTCAGTATCCTGGATCCACTCCAGTTAGGGACGGGAAAAACAGGCTTGGCAATCCAGAGATAGGGACGTCTCTGCTATACCGGAGCCAAATTGGCACAGGCCAGAGGGGTGTCCAGACAAGGCCGCAACTTCGGACTGGGTGCCCCATGGAGGGTAGGAGGAGGGAGCAGGGAAGACGAGGGGCTCACCAAGTTGTGTGAGGCCCTGGGATCAGGTCTTGTTCCAGAGAGGGGTCCTGGGTCAGGAGAGGAGGGGGGATCCCGCTGGGGCCCCACACCATCCTCCTGGGTTTTGGCACCAAATGTAAGGTAAATGAAACCAGACCAGGCAAGCAGCAACAAAGGAGCAAAAAAAATTTATTAGTGCAATCCTGGGCGAGGTTCACTGGTCCATGTATCCACGGGCCAGGGAAGTCATCCCTAACAGGAGGGATGACAGGCTTATCAAGGGTGCTAGGAGAGTTCTGATGGTGTGGTGGACAGAACTAATTGCCCAATGTGGGTGTTGTGATCACCGATGATTGGTCATGCTGGGTTGCTGGGGAGAGAGTACTGCGATGTGTGTTCTAGGCGGGACCTGAGCCTAGGGACCATCCGTTGAATCATTTGAGTGACATTCGCTGTTCTCTTCCTTATATGGCTCAAGTCAGGTTCCTCCAGTGAGACCCATCCCTTCCTTTGGTACCTCCGGTCTTGCACAGTCAACATATTTTACATAAACAGCAATATTCACCATTCCTAATGCTTTGTAACTGAAACAAAAAGAGACACTGAAACAAATGTAAGGCAAATTCTATTCATGGATATTTGCAATAGTAGAAATTCCAAAGAAAATGGAAATAAGAGTGTCAACATCAGTGTTTCACATCTCCACAGCATACATGATAGTGCCATGGGACTTCTGAGAAATGCTGGCTTCCACATAGTGTTTCATATTCACAGAACAGGTAATAAATCTAAAGAAAGGGAAAATATGTAAGAGTAATATTTGTATTTAATTTTAAGGGAAGTAATCATATGAATATTATTGAAAACAATCAGAATTTCTGTTACTCAAATTGCCTTACTTTGTTCCAGATATGTAAATTATTCCATTTCCTCAGATTTCATACATTTCGAAGACCATCAAAAGCTTAATTTTCAAAAAATGACAGTTTCTATGCCCTTTTGAGGCAGGGATTGTGGGTGTAGTCAGAGTAAGGTGAGGACCTCTGGAAAAAGCTAAGCAGGATATTTGCAGTCAGAGCAATGTAACTACATGCAGGGAAACCCCCTACTAAAACTCTGTGTTAAACGTTCAGCTCTAGAGTCATTTTTCAGTGAGATCAGTTAATATTTCCCAGATGAAGAAAAGTAGCACATGTTTTTATTATGCTAATCATTTATAATCATGTGTGGGATTCACTTTAGCATGCTAAAAGGCCCAGGCCTATGTGCTGTCTTTCCTTCTTCAGATCTGATGATGTCATTTGCAAACTGGGCAACTAATTTAGCATGCAGGCCCAGCCATAAACAACACAGTAAAAGGCAAGAAGTATTCCACCTTAAAGATAATATTACATTTTAATACCCAAGAAGTTCAGATGTTAGAAATTCTTAACTTACTCTTTAGCAAATAATAACTCAGCCCACCTTGGGGGCTGAGTAGGTGGCCTTGTTTCATATGCTTCCTGATCAAAATGCTGATATCTCAGGGAAAAATCATCAGAGCAGGAAGCTGCTTGTGTTAAATTAATTCTAAATATTCAGGGACCACTTAATAAGTCCACACCCATAAGCTTTTTTTCATGTTCTCAAAAATCCTCAACTGCCTATAAAACCCCTAGACAACACACCACCCCCGACTCTCTTGTCCCCTCCTGGTGTGAGCCAGGAGCTCTGTCATTTCACTTTATCTCTAAATAAAAGCCTGTGCCTTGCTCTCCTACCTTGACTGTTTGTGAAGCTCATTCTTTGGCTTCGTGAACAAGAACTCCAGCATCACTTTTGTGTGCTGAGAATCACCTACTTGCTTTGTAATCTTTAATATTGTCTACTATATTCTCCTTAAGAAGGATTGCACTGACAGATTCTAATCATTTTGGCAGCAAATTATTAAAAGGCAGTGCTAAGAATAAGAAATACATCCTTGTAACCTTTAAGGCCCCTAAATCACCATAGTGCTGTTGGGAGGGTGGGGTCGTTGTGTATTTTCCTTGGTTATTGTCCCCACTGCAACAAATAATTCAAGGGCAGAGACACAGTAGTGAAGCAAAGCAAAAGTTTTATTTAAACTTACTTAGATAAAAAGTGCAGGCAACCTCAGGGAGGACAGGTGCCCTGAAAGATTAAAGAGAGAAAGTTTAAGGTTAAAAGGTTACACAATTAGAAAGTTTGGGCTGCCCCAGAGAGAGGTGTGCACTGAAAAGTTAGGTGTTCCCAATTTTAAGGGTTTTTCAGGTATGTGACAAAGGGATAGGGGGTGTTAAGTGGTCTCAAGATGTTTATTGTTGATGAGACATAAAGTCTCTTCTTATCAGTCTTCCAGGTAGTTCTGCAAAATTAGGTTAACACAAGAAATTTACTGCTCTGGTTCCTTCCTAGGATAGCAGATTCCTGGTCTGGGAGCATATCAGTCAAGACTGCCTGCCCTGCCTCCAAGGTGGGCTGAGTTATTGTCAGTTTGCTAAAGAGTATGTTGTTACTCTTTTTTATTTTTAAATTTAATGATTAAATCAGGTAAGTGATGGTAGTTAAAAATTGTAATTGTTAAGTTACTTCTTAACTTATTGGATTTTAAAATGCAATTTTAGCTTTAAGATGGAATCTTCCTATCTTTATTATGCTGTTTATAGATGGGCCTTTCAGCAGGCTAGAGTAAATCTTACAATGGCATATCTAATTGACACAATGAAGACATGGGCTATGCTCAGATACTTTTCTTTATCTGGGAAATATTCAAACATTCAAAGCCAGTTGCTCCTGACCTTTTGAGCTTTAACTGATTAACTCTAACTCTGCATCTTTTCTGGCTTTCTAGTTTTAACTGGTAATTTTGAGTACTTTCTGGTGGGTTTTACTGACCTTATTCTCTTTCCACTCCACTCATATCTATTTTCCTGCCTAAGAGTGTTATCATTGAAGCAATTTTTGATGTTCAGTTGGGGGGAGTTTAGTGTTTTATTATATTCACTGTGTTTTCAAATTTTTGTTTTTATCCATCTGTTTAATAATCTTTTCCTAGTCTTCCTCAAAAGTATTTCATTGCCCCCAGAAATGAAGATGGTTTCTGGCCTGCAAAATTTTCTTCCTACTTTTACTCATTGTATTTAGATATTTTCTTAGCAAGTGGGAATGGGGCAACTGGGGAGGATGGAGAACATTGTATATCAGATGAGCACCTCTACTGGCACCTCATCCTAAATTATTTAAAAGTATTCTCTACTGAAGATATGGGTAGAGGTGATAGCCATCCATGTATCTACACTGATTTCAGAGAAGACAGTCTCCACCGTGTAACTCTGGGGGTAAAATGTGTTCCCAATAAGCCTTTGAAGCTGAAATCAATCAAACAGAGAAATAAAGTGGGAGAAACCCCTCTATTGCCTATAAGAAGTTGTCTACTCCTGCTCACACATGTCTCTCCCCATTTTAGCTCAAAAGAAACCAAAAAAACACCTCTGATTCAGATGCACACTTGCTCTCCACCCCCCTTATAATCACCTATTGATAGAGAGATGGACTACTTACCCCTGGGAAACATCTATTGATGTGGAGATGCTCTAAGGCCAGGTGAGAGATTCTAGAAATATTGGAATTTTACCTACAAACTCTTACTATAAATTTTTTAAATGCAAAATTTCCATAAAATGATCCACATTAAAAGCCATAGGGTAAGAATGCCAAACTAAGGATCTCGGGTACAGACTCAGGGCATGGATCAGCTTTGTTGTATCATCAGTTTTGCTCAGGATCCCAGACTGAGCAAACAGTTCTAAATCTTGTAATGTGACACTCAAGGCACAAAACTATACCTCACTTATCCTTAAACTAATCTACCCTGGAATTCTACTTTCAAAATGGCCAGAGGATTGCCATATGTAAAACCCAAAGTAGGAGGTTAAGTAGAGATCAGCAGAAACTAGACTCAAATTTCAGCTCGGTTAAGCCCAGATTCACAAAACAGACCTTAAAAGACTGATTTACTTTCAGTTCCTTTAACATCAGTAACAACCAATTGACAGTTTTCCTTAAAGTTACTGCAGGCCCTCTGGGATTGCTTCAGTCCAATTAAATCCATGCAATTCAGTTAGACGCACACCAGCTTAAGACAGTTAATGATTTAAAATGATATTTGACAAGCTTAATTTTTGTTATTTTTGACCTACAGATGAATTAAAATTATACATATTTATACATGTGGATATTTCTCAAGTACTTATTTTGTGATGAATATATCTTCTAAGTGGTTTATCTATTTTATCTCAGTTAATTCACAGATTGACCTCTGTTATTTAGACAGTTATTCTCTCCATGTTATCAGTGATTGAGAACTGCAGAAATAAACAATTTTCTCAAAGTCACTTGACTAGTAAGTAGCAGAGCTGGGACTGAATCTAATACTATCTCCAGAGTTCGTGCTTTTAATCACCTTGATATATATATTTCACATATATACAAGGTATTTTATTTGTATGAACAATGCTTTCCAAGTGTGACATGTTCAATCAACATGTTTTTCCATTTATTGAAAGTTAAAAATTCTTACTTAGTTTTTTTATGTTTTCTTTCATTAATGGGCATTACAATTTTCTGACAGATGGCATCAGCCCAGTACAACGCCCTCCTTTTTTTTTTTTTTAAATAAACACTGGTAAGTGTTCCATTCTGGAAAAGAAGAATTTAAGAAGCTTCTCTGATGTTTTGCCTTATAACAGTTTACAAGGAGACTATTTTAGTTGATTACTTAAATTTTTAAATATGTAATATCAAAGTATTTGTTACACTTAGAATTAAATATTGTTGCTAATGTATATAATTTTCTTTGTCAATCTGCATTTTTCTCTCTACTTAGTTCTAAGAGCTGCCTCTCCTGCCATTGTTATATAGTGTTTCTTCTTTGTTCTCTAAATGGTTTGATATTTCTTCCAGAAACTGGAAGAGTTCCACTATGATGTTCAGTGTTCTAGGACAAACTATTTTAAATGTTTTTAATTGCTTTATTTTCATTTTAGCCTCAGCTCCTTTAAGTAGATAAGCTTTTTCAACTAGGAAGTGCCATATTTCAAAAATGTGAGAGTTAACCATCTGCTCTCAATCTGTTACAGAATTTTTTCTTTCACTTGTTTTGTGAACAAATTTTGAAGGCAAAAGGGGAACTCCTGCAATAAGCAGAGGTGTCTCATGAAAAAAGTTTTATTTGCCTAATGAAAATCTATTTTCTATTATTCAAACCACTTCCTGGATAATATTAAAAATATATTTTAAAATTTCTAAAAATAATGTGGACATCAAAATCCTTCAGTGAACTGTCAAGTGCTAAATAATCACAAGAATTCATTTCCCTAGTATTTTCATTATATTACAATTTCTTTTAAAATGTATTATTTGGTGACTTGATAATTATCATAAATACTTTATTTTCTCACCTGTTCCAAAGAGGTTTTATTCTCATTTCCTAGTTTGTGAACACAAATGTCCATTCTGTTGGGTCAATTTGTGATTGAGAAAAATGGAATAATGAAATCCTCAGGGAGTAAGGTTCACATTGAACATCTGCTGAAATTCCAGAAATACAACATGCTGTCTAGTACCTCTCCATAGAGGAAAAGTTTTTTGTTACATCTTTGAGTATGTTAGAGGAGGTAACATTAAAATATTACCCAGAATATATCATTGCAATACCATAAATGCCCTATGCTCACACAGTCACATTTTTCTAAGGCAATACCCAATTGCTGCTTTTTAATATTTACTGAGCAGTAGAGTACATTGTGTGATTTCGTCCCATATGCGGTTCCTAATATCAATCACTATATGATCTTAAGTGGCATGAATTCAGTCTGGCAGTACATATATCAAGGTAGAAATGCAACTGCATGTACAGTGATTATTTTCAAAATTAATTGTAATTTTTCCTTCTATCCTGTTTTCTAAGTATAGATACATACAATCACATGACTCACAAAGAAAGACAATTACCATATTTTAAAAAATGACATAGCTGTGGTTTTAAAGTGTTATGGAAAATACGGGAACGCCTGGACTGGATCACTGACAGAAGAACCAAGCAGTACTCAGAGGTCTTGGAGTGCTGAGGCTTTGTTTCACACCAGCAGGCTCAGAGGGGAGTAATCTCCCAAAAGTCTGAGCCCCGAACAAAGGCAAAGGGAGCAATATATATCTTTCAGCTTCTGTATCTGTAACATTCCTATGTGCGCGGCAAGTGAGCAGGCAAAGGGGAGGGAGTATAGGGAGTGAACCTAGGGAGTGGGTGCTTGGCAGAGCAGGAAATCAAGGGAATGTTTTTGTTGTTTGTGTTGAGGAGAGAGAGAGAGAGAAAAGGGAGCCAACTGGACTAGACTGGTGTCCTTGTAGATTTTTCTCTACCAAAGGTATCCCCCACTTAGATCATTTCTCTTTTGTGGAAATGACACCAGAAACAGGATTAAGAGAGTTGGGGATGAAAGATCAAAATCTCACAGAACCAGATATATACAAATCCAGGAATATAATTTGGTAATTTCTTTTAGCCAGGGAAAGAACAGTTAATGAAGGTGGCAAGGTAAGGCAAAGAAAAAGTTATTCAAGTGAAGTTTAGGGACAAAGAAGGATTAAAATGTATTTTGGGGAGGGAGGAGACAAGATGGAGGCATGAGTAGGGCAGCAGAAATCTCCTCCCCAAAATATATATATATTTTAAAATACAACAAATGCAACTATTCCTAAAAGAGAGACCAGAGGATACAGTACAACAGCCAGAGTAATCTACATCTGTGAGAATTCAGAGCCTCATGAAGGGAGTAATATATAAGCCATGGCCTGGCAGGACCCAAACACTCCCCCCACCCAAGCTTCCCAGCAGGAGGAGAGGAGTTGGAGCAGGGAGGAAGTAGAAGCCCAGGACTACTAAATACCCATCCCTAGTCATCCACAACTGGAGTGCAGACACACATTGTGTGGTGGGCTGGATATTAGGGAAAAGGAACAGTAAAAACTGTGAGCAGGTCCTACAGCTGGCACCCCTGGGGCAAAAGAAAAATGAGTGCTTTTTGGAAGCCTTAAAGGGACAGGGGCCTCACAAATGGATGGAAGTGTCTTGGCACACTCAGCCCAGCAGCTGGGAATACCAGGGAAATTCAGGGGCTTCAGCCGCCTGGGAGGCAGGACAGCTCTGAAGCCCCTCACAGAGACAAACATCCTCCAGACCATTCCCCCTATGGTGCAGCCCCGCCATAGCAGGGGAGAAGGTGGAGAGCAGCCATGCTCACAGCAACCACCCAGAGCCTTCTCCACAGCTGCCCAGGCCAAACTCAGAGGCACCGCCAGCATGCACAGACAGATGAAGCCAGGACAGGGTGCCAACGGTCACTGTTATGTCAGGAGAGCACACCAGGTGAGCCTGCCCTTCTCTGCAGGGCTCTGAGCTGCCCAGACGGCGGCCCCGCCCACTGTGGCTCAGGAAATAAAACCAGAAGCTGCTCTGAGGAGAACAACGTGACCAGCAAGTAGGAAGGGACTTTGTTCTCCCATCTAACACATGTGCCAACTGCCCACGACTAACTCTATAGCCATGAAAATGCAGAAGAATCAGATCCACTCCAGAATCACCCAAACAACCCCTAAGAGGGAGCCTGGGGAGATATATTTAACCAATCTTAATGAAAAAGAATTCAAAATAAATGTCATAACCATGCTGATAGACCTGCAGAGAAATACGCAAGAGTTAAGGATTAAGATGGGAAGGAAAATACAGAAATAAAACAATCTCTGGAAGGACTTAGGATAGACTGGATAAGGTACAAGAGGCAGTTAAGGGAATAGAAATCAGAGAACAGGAACAGAGGGAAACTGAGGCAGAGAGAGATAAAAGTATCTCCAGGAAAGAAAGAACACTAAGAGAATTCTGTGACCAATCCAAATGGAAAAATATTCACATTATAGGGGCACCAGAAGAAGAAGAGAGAGAAAAAGGAATAGAAAATTATTGGAAAAAATAATTGCTGAAAACCTCCCCAAACTGGGGGAGGAAATAGTTGCTGAGACCAAGGAAGCCCACAGAACTCCCAACACAAGGGACCCAAGGAGGACAACACCAAGACACATAATAATCAAAATGGCAAAGATCAAGGAAAAGGACAGAGTATTAAAGGCAGCCAGAGAGAAAAAAAAAAGGTCACCTACAAAGGAAAACCCATCAGGTTATCATCAGACTTCTCAACAGAAACCTTACAGGCCAGAAGAGAATGGCATGATATGTTTAATACAATGAAACAGAAGGGCCTTGAATCAAGAATACTGTCTCCAGCACAATTATCACTTAAATATGAAGGAGGGATTAAATAATTCCCAGACAAGCAAAAGTTGAGGGAATTTGCCTCCCACAAACCACATCTACAGGATATTTTAAAGGGACTGCTCTAGATGTAAGCACTCCTAAGGCTAAATAGACATCATCAGAGAAAATAAAATCACAGCAAAGAAAGCAGACTCACCTAATACTAAGTAAAGGCAAAAAATAAAATCAACAAATCACAAAAGCAGTCAAAGGAAATGCAAAAGAGAACAAAATAAAACACCTGACATATAAAGAATGTAGAAGGAGGAATAATAAGGGAGAGAAATAAAAAATCATCAGAATGTGTTTATAATAGCTTAAGAAGTGAGTTAAGCTAGACAGTTAGATAGTAAAGAAGCTAAACATGAACCTTTGGTAACCACAAATCTAAAGCCTGCAATGGCAATAAGTACATATCTTTCAATAATCACCCTAAATGTAAATGGACAGAATGCACCAATCAAAAGACACAGAGTAATAGAATGGACAAAAAAGGAAGACCCATCTATATGCTGCTTACAAGAGACTCAACTCAAACACAAAGACATATACAGACTAAAAGTCAAGGGATGGAAAAAGATATTTCATGAAAATAATAGGGAGAAAAAAGTAGGTGTTGTAGTACTACTATCAGACAAAATAGACTTCAAAACAAAGAAAGTAACAAGAGATAAAGAAGGACATTACATAATGATAAAGGGGTCAGCCCAACAAGAAGATATAACCATTATAAATATATATGCACCCAATACAGAAGCACCAACATATGTGAAACAAATACTAAGAATTAAAGGAGGAAATAAAATGCAATGCATACATTTTAGGAGACTTCAAGACACCACTCACTCCAAAGGACAGATCAACCAGACAGAAAATAAACAAGGACACAGAGGCACTGAACAACACATTAGAACAGATGTATCTAACAGACATCTACAGAAGTTTACATCCTAAAGCAGCAGGATACAGATTCTTCTCAAGTGCACATGAAACATTTTCCAGAAGAGACCACATACTAGGCCAAAAAAAGAGCCTCAGGAAATTCAAAAAGATAGAAATTTTACCAACCAATTTATCAGACCACAAAGGTATAAAACAAGAAGTAAATTCCTCAAAGAAAGCAAAAAGGCTCAAAAAACACATTGAGGCTTAACAACATGTTCCTAAATAATCAGTGGATCAATGGAAAAATTAAAATAGAGATCAAGCAATATATGGAAACAAATGACAACAACAGTACAAAGCCCCAACTTCTGTGGGATGCAGCAAAAGCAGTACTAAGAGGAAAGTATGTAGCAACCCAGGCCTATTTATAGGAGGAAACAATCCCAAATGAATAGTCTAAAGCCAAAATCAATGAAATTGGAAAAAGAAGAGCAAATGAGGCCCAAATTCAGCAAAAGGAGGGACATAATAGAGTTCAGAGAAGAAATAAATAAAATTGAGAATAAAAAACAAAAGAAAAAAAATCAATGAAACCAAGAGTTGGTTCTTTGAGAAAATAAACAAAATAGATAAGCCCATAGCCAGACTTATTAAGAGAAAAAGAGAATCTACACACATCAACAGAATCAGAAACAAGAAAGGAAAAATCACAATGGACCCCACAAAAATACAAAGAATCATTAGAGAATACTATGAGAATCTGTATGCTAACAAGCTGGAAAACCTAGAAGAAATGGACAACTTCCTAGGAAAATACAACCTTCCAAGACTGACCAATGAAGAAACAAAATCTAAACAGACCAATTACCAGCAAAGAAATTGAATCGGTAATCAAAAACTACGCAAGAGCAAAACCTCTGGGCCAGATGGATTCACCGCTGAATTTTGTCCAACATACAGAAAAGACATAATACCCATTCTCCTTAATGTTTTACATAAAATAGAAGAGGAGGGAAAACTTCCAGACTCATTCTATGAAGACAGCATCACTCTAATAACAAAACCAGGCAAAGACCTCACCAAAAAAGAAAATTACAGACCAATATCCCTGATGAACATAGATGCAAAAATACTCAACAAAATATTAGCAAACCGAATTCAAAAACACATCAAGAGGATCATAAACCATGAAAAAGTGGGTTTCATCTAAGGTATGCAAGGATGGTACAACATTCAAAAATCCATCAACATCATCCACCACATCAAAAAAAGAGAGAAAGCACATGATCATCGCCACAGATGCTGAAAAAACATTTGACAAAATACAACATTAATTCATGATAAAAACTCACAACATAATGGGTATAGATGGCAAGTACCTCAACATAATAATGGCCATATATGATAAACCCACCGGCAACATCATACTTAACAGTAAGAAGCTGAAAGCTTTTCCTCTAGTATCGGGAACAAAGCATGGAAGCCCACTCTACAAACTGCTATTCAACATAGTACCGGAGGTCCTAGCCACAGCAATCAGACAAAACAAAGAAATACAAGGCATCCAGATTGGTAAAGAGGAAGTCAAACTGTCACTATGTGCAGATGACATGATATTGTACATAAAAAACCCTAAAGACTCCACTCCAAAACTACTAGAACTAATATCGGAATTCAGCAAAGTTGCAGGATACAAAATTAATACACAGAAATCTGTTGCTTTCCTATACACTAACAATGAACTAATAGAAAGAGAAATCAGGAAAATAATTCCATTCACAATTGCATCAAAAAGAATAAAATACTTAGGAACAAACCTAACAAAGGAAGCAAAAGACCTATAACTTGAAAACTACAAGACACTCTTAAGAGAAATTAAAGAGGACACTAACAAATGGAAACTCATCCCATGCTCTTGGCTAGGAAGAATTAATATAGTCAAAATGACCATCCTTACCAAAGCAATATACAGATTCAATGCAATCCCTATCAAATTACCAACAGCCTACTTCAATGAACTGGAACAAATAGTTCAAAAATTCATATGGAACCACCAAAGACCTCAAATAGCCAAAGCAATCCTGAGAAGGAAGAATAAAGTGGGGGGAAATCTTGCTCCCCAACTTCAAGCTCTCCTACAAAGCCACAGTAATCAAGACAATTTGGTACTGGCACAAGAACAGAGCCACAGACCAGTGGAACAGAATAGAGACTCCAGATATTAACCCAAATATATATTGTCAATTAATATATGATAACAGAGCCATGGACATACAATGGGTAAATGACACCCTCTTTAACAGCTGGTGTTGGCAAAACTGGACAGCTGCATGTAAGAGAATGAAACTGGATCCTTGTCTAGACCCATACACAAAAGTAAATTCAAAACGGATCAAAGACCTGAATGTATGTCATGAAACCATAAAACTCTTAGAAAAAAACATATGCAAAAATCTCTTGGACATAAACATGAGCGACTTCTTCATGAACATATCTCCCTGGGCAAGGGAAACAAAAGCAAAAATGAACAAGTGGTACTATATCAAGCTGAAAAGCTTCTGTACAGCAAAGGACACCATCAATAGAACAAAAAGGCATCCTACAGTATGGGAGAATATATTCATAAATCACAGATCTGATAAAGGGTTGACATCCAAAATATATAAGGAGCTCACACACCTCAACAAATAAAAAGCAAATAATCCAATTCAAAAATGCGCAGAGGAGCTGAACAGACAGTTCTCCAAAGAAGAAATTTAGATGACCAACAGACACATGAAAAGATGCTCCGCATCACAGTTATCAGAGAAATACAAATTAAAACCACAATGAGATATCACCTCACACCAGTAAGGATCGCCACCATCCAAAAGACAAACAACAACAAATGTTAGCGAGGTTGTGGAGAAAGGGGAAACTTCCTACACTGCTGGTGGGAATGTAAATTAGTTCAACCATTGTAGAAAGCAGTATGGAGGTTCCTCAAAAAGCTCCAAATAGAAATACCATTTGACCCAGGAATTCCACTTCTAGGAATTTATCCTGAGAATGCAGCAGCCCAGTTTGAAAAAGACAGATGCACGCCTAAGTTTATTGCAGCACTATTTACAATAGCCAAGAAATGGAGGCAACCTATGTGTTCATCAGTAGATGAATGGATAAAGAAGATGTGGTACATATACACAATGGAATATTATTCAGCCATAAGAAGAAAACAAATCCTACCATTTGCAACAACATGGATGGAGCTAGAGGGTATTATGCTCAGTGAAATAAGCCAGGTGGAGAAAGACAAGTACCAAGTAATGTCACTCGTATGTGGAGTATAAAACAAAGGAAAAACTGAAGGAACAAAACAGCAGCAGAATCACAGAACCCAAGAATGGACTAACAGTTACCAAAGGGAAAGGGATTGGTGAGGATGGGTGGAAAGGGAGTTATGTGGGGAGGGAGAATGGGGGCATTACGATTTGCATATATAATGTGTGTGAGCGGCACGGGGAGTGCTGTACAACACAGAGAAGACAAGTAGTGATTGTACAGCATCTTACTATGCTGATGGACAGTGACTGTAATGAGATTTGTGGGGGGGACTTGGTGAAGGGGGGAGTCTTGTAAACATAATGTTCCTCATGTAATTGTAGATTAATGATACCAAAAAAAATAGAGCTGGGGTAGCAATAATACTGTCAGATAACTAAATTTTAATTCAAAAACTGTTACAAGATGCAAATAATGATATTAAACAGTAGCAAGAGGGTGAATATATACAAAATACATTACTGTAAACATACATGCCAAACAATGGAGCCTCAATATACATAAAGGCAGCATCGACAGACTGTAGGGAGAAATCATTCTATAGTAAGAGCTGGAGTTTTCAATGTTCCATTTTCAATAATAGATATAACATCTGTACAGGTGATCAGTAAGGTAATAGGGGACTTTAATAATACTATAACCTAAGTTTAACAGGCATTTAAAGGCTCCAGCCAGCAACAACAGAATACATATTCTTTCCAAGAGCACATGGAATATTCTCTAGTTGAGACTATAGAAGTACAAATAAGTTGGAAGGGATTGGAATCAAACTAAATATTTTCTCTAACCACAATGAAATGAAGTTATGTGTCAATAACAGAAAAAAAACTGGAAACTTCTCAAATATGTGGAAATAAAACACTCTTAAACAACCAGTGGGTCAAACAATAAATCACAAGGTAAATTAGAAAATTATTAAGGATTAATGAAAATGAAAATACAGCAAAATTTACTGGATGCAGTGAAGCCAGTGCTTAGAGAAAAATCTACAGCATTAAATACCTACTGTAAAAAGAAGATTTCAAATCTATAACCTAACTTTCCACATTAGGAATGAAAAGAAGGGAGCTAACTAAATCCAAAGCCAGCAGAAGAAAAGAGGTAAAGACAAGAACAGGGGTAAATAAAAGAAAGAATAGAAAAATAAAGTCTGGTTCTGTGCAAAGATCAACAAAATTTATAAAACTGCAGCTTGACTGACAAAGAAAAAGAGAAAAGATTGAAAGTATAAGGAATGAAGATGGAGGCATTATTATCAATCTTAGAGAAATTAATAGGATTATAAGAGAATACTATTAGTAATTGTGCACTCACAAATTAGATAACCTAGATGAAATGGACAGCTTCTGAGAAACACACAAACTGCTAAAACCAACTCAAGAAGAAATAGAAAACCTGAAGAGAACTATAGAAAGTAAAGAGATTTAACCTGTCATCAAAATCCTACCAACAAAGAAAACTTCAGAACCAAATAATTTTATTGGTCAATTCTACTAAACATTTGAAAAAATAATTAACACCAATCCTTCTCAAATTCATCTGAAAAATAGAATAAGATGGAATGCTTTCTAACTCATTCTATGAGGTCAATATTACCCTGATACCAAAGTCAAGTAAAACTATAACAAGAAGGGACACTTACAGATCAATATCTCTAATGAATATAGGGGTAAACATCTTCAACAAATTACTTGTAAACTGAATGACACAGCATATAAAATGGTTATACACCATAATGAAGTAAGACTTAGCCCACAAATGTGAGGATGGTTGAAGATAAAATCAATTACTGAATAAACATTAATAGAATGAAGGAGAAAAAACCACATGATCATCTCAATGCAGAAAAGCATTTGACAAGATTCAATGTTCTTTCATGATAAAAACAACCAGAAACTAGGAATATAAGGGAATTTCTCCAGTATGAGTAATGCATTTATGAAAAACCCATAGCTGACATCATTATCAATTGGTAAAAGACTAAAAACTTCCTCCCTAAGATAAGGAACAAGACAAAGTTGTCTTTCACCACTGCTTTTTAACATTTCACTGGACGTTCTAGCCAGATAAATTAGATAAGAAAAGAAATAAAAAGCACCTAAATTGGAAAGGATGAGAAGTTATCCCTATTTACAGATGACATGGCCCTATATATAGAAAATCTCAAAGAATCTGTAAGAAGCTACTAGAACTTAAATGAATTCAGCAAAGTTGCAGGATAAAAGATCAACACACAAAAAGCAGTTGTGTCTCTATACAACAGCAAAGATAACTCTGAAATTTTTGGATATTAAGGAATCCGGATATTAAGAAAAAGTTCCATTTACAATAGTATCCCCAAAATAAAATACCTAAGTATGCATTAAACGAAGGAGGTAAAAGACTTACACCCTGAAAGCAAACAATTATTCCTGAAAGAAATTAAAGAATACCTATATAATGGAAAGATATCCTACACTTGTAGATTGGAACACTTAAAAATGTTAACATGGCAATACTACCCAAAGCAATCTATAGATTCAATGAAATCCACATCAAAATTCCAATGTCTTTTTTTTTGCAGAAATGGATAAATCAATCTTAAAATTTATATGGAACTTCAAGGAATCTCAAACAGTCAAAGTAATTTTGAAAAACAAAGTGGGAAGACTCATATTTCCCAATTTCAAAACTTACTACAAAGTACAGTAATCAAAATAGTGTGATATTGGCATAAAGATATATATACTGAGAGCCCATAAATAAACCTATACATTTATTGTCAATTAATTTTTGATGAAGATACCAGGACTATTCACTAGACAAAGGGGTCTTTTCAACAACTGGTTCAGGTACAAGTGGCTACCTACATGGAAAATAATTAATATGGATTTCTATGTCAAATCATGTACAGAAATTAACTGAAATTGAATTAAAGACATAAATGTAAGAGTGGACACTATAAACCTCTTAGAAATAAGCATGCATATAAATCTTTGTATCCTTGGATTATGTAATGGTTTCCTGCACCAAAAGCAGAAGCATCAAATGATGAAAGTTAATTGGGTTTCATCAAAATTTAAATGTTTGTGCAACAAAAAACTATCAATAAAGTGAAGAGACACCATACACAATGGGAAAAAATATTTGTAAATCATGCATCTGATCAGGGTAGAGTACCCAGAATACATAAAGAACCCTAATAATTCAACAACAAAGAAACAAACAATTCAATATAAAAATGGTCAAGGACTTGCATAGACATTTCACCAAAGAAGATATACAATTGACCAACACATACATGGAAAGATGCTAAACATAATTTGTCATTGGGGAAACGCAAATCAAAATCACAATGAGAAACCACTCCATAACCATTAAAATGGCTATTATCAAAACAAACCAAAAACAGATATTAACAAGTATTGGAGAGGACGTGGAGAAATTGGAATCCAGTGCACTGCTGGTGGGAATGCAAAATTGTGAAGCCATGTTGGAAAACACTTCAGCAGGACCTCACAAAGTTAAACATAGAATTATCATATGACCTTGCGTATACACTCCTAAATATATGTACATGCAAACAAGTTTTTTTTTGTTTCTTAAAAATTTTTTTTTTAATTTTGGTATCCTTAGTCTACAATTACATGGGGAACATTACGTTTACTAGACTCCCCGCTTCACCAAGTCCCCCCCACAAACCCCATTACAGTCACTGTCCATTAGCATAGCATGATGCTGTAGAATCACTACTTGTCTTCTCTGTGTTGTACAGCCCTCCCCGGGCCTCCCCCGAGGTTATACATGCTAATTGTAATGCCGCCTTTCTTCTCCCCCCCAGTCCCTTCCTTCCCACCAATCCTCTCCAGTCCTTTTCCCTTTGGTAACTGTTAGCCCATACTTGGGTACTGTGATTTGGCTGCTTTGTTCCTTCAGTTTTTTCTTTCTTCTTATACTCCTCATATGAGTGAAATCATTTGGTACATGTCTTTTTCCAACTGGCTTATTTCAATGAGCATAATACCCTCTACCTCCATCCATGTTGTTGCAAATGGTAGGATTTGTTTTCTCCTTATGGCTGAGTGATATTCCATTGTGTATATGTACCACATCTTCTTTATCCATTCATCTACTGTTGGACACTCAGGTTGCTTCCATTTCTTGGCTATTGTAAATAGTGCTGCGATTAACATAGGGGTGCAACTGTCTTTTTCAAACTGGGCTGCTGCATTCTTAGAGTAAATTCCAAGAAGTGGAACACCTGGGTCAAAAGGTATTTATATTTTGAGCTTTTTGAGGAACCTCCATACTGCTTTCCACAATGGTTGAACTAATATACATTCCCACCAGCAGTGTAGGAGGTTTCCTCTTTCTCCACAACCTCGCTAACATTTGTTGTTTGTCTTTTGGATGGTGGCGATCCTTACTGCTGTGAGGTGATATCTCATTGTGGTTTTAATTTGCATTTCTCTGATGATTAGTGATGTGGAGCATCTTTATATGTGTCTGTTGCCATCTGAATTTCTTCTTTGAAAAATTGTCTGTTCAGGTCCTCTGACCATTTTTTAATTGAATTATTTGCTTTTTGTTTGTTGAGGTGCACGAGCTTTTAATGTATTTTGGATGTCAACCCTTTGTCGGATCTGTCATTTATGAATATATTTTCACATACTGTAGGATGCCTTTTTGTTGTGTTGATGGTGTCCTTTGCTGTAAAGAAGATTTTTTGTTTGATATAGTCCCACTTGTTCATTTTTGCTTTTGTTTCCCTTGCCCAGGGATATATGTTCATGAAGAAGTCGCTCATGTTTATTTCCTAGATATTTTTGCCTATGTTTTTTTCTAAGAGTTTTATGGTTTCATGCCTTACATTCAGGTCTTTGATGCGTTTCGAATTTACTTTTGTGTATGGGGTTAGACAATGATACAGTTTCATTCTCTTACATGTAGCTGTCCAGTTTTGCCAACTCCAGCTGTTGAAGAGGGTGATATTTCCCCATTGCATGTCCATGGCTCCTTTATCGTATATTAATTCACCATATATGTTCAGGTTAATGTCTGGAGATTATTCTGTTCCACTGGTCTGTGGCTCTGTTCTTGTGCCAGTACCAAATTTTCTTGATTACTGTGGCTTTGTAGTAGAGCTTGAAGTTGGGGAGTGAGAACTCCCCCACTTTGTTCTTCCTTCTCAGGATTGCTTTGGCTATTTGAGGTCTTTGGTGGTTCCATATGAATTTTTGAACTATTTGTCCCAGTTCGTTGAAGAATGCTGTTGGTAATTTGATAGGGATTGCATTGAATCTGTGTATTGCTTTGGGCAGGATGGCCATTTTGACAATATTAATTCTTCCTAGCCAAGAGCATGGGATGACTATCCATTTGTTAGTGCCTCTTTAATTTCTCTTAAGAGTGTCTTGTAGTTTTCAGGGTATAGGCCTTTCACATCCATGGTTAGGTTTAGTCTTAGGTATTTTATTCTTTTTGATGCAATTGTGAATGGAATTGTTTTCCTGATTTCTCTTTGTATTAGTTCATTGTTAGTGTATAGGAAAGACACAGATTTCTGTGTGTTAATTTTCTATCCTGCAACTTTGCTGAATTCTGATGTTAGTTCTAGTAGCTTTGGAGTGGAGTCTTTAGGGTTTTTTATGTATAATATCATGTCATCTGCAAACAGTGACAGTTTGACTTCTTTACCAATCTGAATTCCTTTTATTTCTTTGTTTTGTCTAATTGCCGTGGCTAAGACCTCCAGTACTATATTCAATAACAGCGGGGAGAGTGGGCATCCCTGTCTTGTTCCCAATCTTAGAGGAAAAGCTTTCAGCTTCTCTTTGTTAAGTATGATGTTGGCTGTGGATATATCATATATGGCCTTTAATATGTTGAGGTACTTGCCTATTTTGTTGAGAGTTCTTATCATGAATGATGCTGAATTTTGTCAAATGCTTTTTCAGCATCTATGGAGATGATCATGTGGTTTTTGTCCTTTTCGTTGATGTGGTGGATGTTGATGGATTTTCATATGTTGCAACATCCTTGCATCACTGGGTTGAATCCCACTCGGTCTTGGTGTATTATCCTCTTGATGTATTTTTGAATGTGGTTTGCTAATATTTCATAGAGTATTTTTGCATCTATGTTCATCAGGGATATTGGTCTATAATTTTCTTTTTTGTGGGGTCTTTGCCTGATTTTGGTATTAGGGTGATGCTGGCTTCATAGAATGAGTTTGGGAGGCTTCCTTCCTCTTCTGTTTTTGGAAAACTTTAAGCAGAATGGCTATTATGTCTTTTCTGTTTGTCTAATAAAATTCTGCTGTAAATCGATGTGGCCCATGGGTTTTGCTCTTGGGTAGTTTTTAATTACTGTTTCAATTTCTTTGCTGGTAATTGGTTTGTTTAGATTTTCTGTTTCTTCCTTGGTCAGACTTGGAAGGTTGTATTTTTCTAGGAAGTTGTCCATTTTTTCTAGGTTTTCCAGCTTGTTAGCATATAGGTTTTCATAGTAGTCTCTAATAATTCTTTGTATTTCTGTTGGGTCCGTTGTGATGTTTCCTTTCTCATTTCTGATTCTATTGATGTGTGTTGATTCTCTTTTTCTCTTAATAAGTCTGGCTAGAGGCTTATCTACTTTGTTTATTTTCTCGAAGAACCAGCTCTTGCTTTCATTGATTTTTTTTCTACTGTTTTATTCTTCTCAATTTTATTTCTTTCTTCTCTGATCTTTATTATGTCCCTCCTTCTGCTGATTTTAGGCCTCATTTGTTCTTCTTTTTCCAATTTCAATAATTGTGACTTTAGAATATTCATTTGGGATTGTTCTTCCTTCCTTAGATATGCCTGGATTGCTATATACTTTCCTCTTAGAAGTGCTTTCACTGCATCCCATAGAAGTTGGGGCTTTGTGTTGTTCTTGTCATTTGTTTCCATATATTCCTTGATCTCTATTTTAATTTGTTCGTTGACCATTGATTATTTAGAAGTATGTTGTTCAGCCTTCATGTGTTTGTGAGCCTTTTTGCTTTCTTTGTACAATTTCTTTCTAGTTTTATACCTTTGTGGTACGAGAAGCTGGTTGGTAAAACTTCAATCTTTTTGAATTTACTGAGGCTCTTTCTGTGGTGTAGTATGTGGTCTATTCTGGAGAATGTTCCATGTGCACTTGAGAAGATTGTGTATCCTGATGCTTTTGGGTGTAGAGTTCTAGAGATTTCTATTAGGTCCATCTGTCCTAGTGTGTTTTTCAGTGTCTCTGTGTCCTCACTTAATTTCTGTCTGGTGGATCTGTCCTTTGGAGTGAGTGGTGTGTTGAAGTCTCCTAGAATGAATGCATTGCATTCTATTTCCTCCTTTAATTCTGTTAGTATTTGTTTCACATACGTTGGTGCTCCTTTGTGGGGCACATAGATATTTATAATGGTTATATCCTCTTGTTGTACTGACCCCTTTATCATTATGTAATGTCCCTCTTTATATCTTGTTACTTTTTTGTTTTGAAGACTATTTTGTCTGAAAGAAGTACTGCAACACCTGCTTTTTTCTCCCTATTATTTGCATAAATTATGTTTTTTCACCCCTTCAATTTTATTCTGTGCATGTCTTTGGGTTTGAGGTGAGTCTCTTGTAATTAGCATATAGATGGGTCTTGCTTTTTATCCATTCTATTACTCTGTGTCTTTTGATTGGTACATTCCATCCATTTACATTTAGCGTGATTATTGAAAGAAATGTACTTATTGTCATTGCAGACTTTAGATTCGTGGTTACCAATGGTTCAAGGTAACCTTCTTTACTATCTGTCTACCTTAACTCGCTTATTGGGCTATTATAAACACAGTCTGATGATTCTTTATTTCCCTTCCTTCTTATTCCTTCTCCTCCATTCTTTATATGTTAGGTGTTTTGTTCTGTGCTCTTTTGTGTTTCCATTGACTGCTTTTGTGAGTAGTTGATTTAATTTTTTGCCTTTAGTTAGTATTTTGTTGGTGTGCTTTCTTTGCTATGATTTTCTTTTCTCTGGTTACATCTGTTTAGCCTTAGGAGTGCTTACATCTAGAGTAATCCCTCCAAAATACCCTGTAGTGTTCTTTTGTGGGAGCCAAATTTCCTCAACTTTTGCTTTTCTGGGAATTGTTTAATCCCTCCTTTGTATTTAAATAATAATAATGCTATATACAGTATCCTTGGTTCAAGGCCTTCTGGTCCAATGCATTAAATATGTCATGCCATTCTCTTCTGGCTTTCAAGGTTGCTATTGAGAAGTTTGATGATATCCTGATGTGTTGTCCTTTATAGTGACCTTTTCTCTCTCTCTGGTTGCCTTTAATCTGTCCTTGTCTTTAATTTTTTCCATTTTAATTATTATGTCTTGGTGTTTTCCTTCTTGGGTACCTTGTGTTGGGAGTTCTGTCTGCATCTGTGGTCTTAGAGACTATTTCCTCCCCCAGTTTGGGAAAGTTTTCAGCAATTATTTCTTCAAAGATACTTTCTATCCCTTTTCCTCTCTCTTCTTCTTCTGGTACGCCTATAATGTGGATATTGTTCTGTTTTGATTGATCACATAGTTCTCTTAATATTCTTTCATTCCTGGAGATCCATTTGTCTCTCTCTGCATCAGCTTCTCTGCATTTCTGTTCTCTGATTTCTATTCCATTAATGGGCTCTTGCATCTTGTCCATTCTTCTTTTAAGTTCTTCCAGAGTTTGTTTTATTTCTGTATTCCCCCTCCCAACTTTATCCATTAGCTCTTGCATTTTTCTCTGCAGCTCCATCTGCATGATTACGACATTTATTTTGAATTCTTTTTCAGGTAGATTGGTTAAATTTATCTCCCCAGGTTCCTTCTCAGGTGTTGTGTGGACTATTTTGGATTGTATCAAATTCTTCTGCCTTTTCATGGTGATAGAGGTACTGTGGGGCAGTTGGCACATATGTCAGCTAGGAGAAAAAAGTTCCTACTTGCTTGTTGGTCCCCTTCCTTTCCTGTGAGAACAGCAATGCCTAGCAACTTGTCCTGGGCACCTGCACTCTGATGGGGGCCTCTGGGTCTGGCCCTGGTGGCTGCAGAGGCAACTCTGCACAGTTTCTGTGGGAGTGGCTGCTCTCAGTCTTCTGCTCTGCTGTTGCAGAGCCACGACAGAGGGGAAATGGGCTGGAGGCTTTTTATTGCTGTGAGGGGCCTCTGAGCTGCACTGCCTCCCAGGGGGTTGGAGCACCTGAATTCTCCCCTGATTCCCAGCTGCTGGGCTGAGTGTGCCAGGATGCTTCCATCCAGCTGTGGTGCGCTATCCCTTTAAGACTTTCAAAAATCACTCACTTTTCTTTTGTCCTGGGGATGCCAGCTGTGGGGACCTGCTCACAGGTTTTACTGTTCCATTTCCTTAATATCCAGCACCCCTCGCAATGTGTGTCTGCTCTTCCAGTTCAGGTGGCTAGGGCTGGGTATTTAGCAGTCCTGGGCTCCCTCTCCATCCCCACTCTGATTCCTCTCCTCCTGCCGGGGAGCTGGGGTAGGGGTGGCACTCAGGTCCCACCAGGCTGCAGCTTGTATCTTAGCCACTTTGGGAGGCACTGGGTTCTCACAGATGTGGATGTAACCTGGCTGTTGTACTGTATCTTCTAGACTGTCTTTTAGAACTAGTTGTATTTGTTGTATTTTCAAAAATATATATGGTTTTGGGAGGAGATTTCTGCTGAACTACTCATGCCACCATCTTGGCTCCTCCCCTTCAAACGCATGTTTTTTCAGGTCTAATCACAATAGGCAAAAGGTGGACATAGCCCAAATACCCATTAAATAGATTAACAAACAAATAAATTGTGGTATATGCAAACAATGGAATATTATTCAGCAATAAATGATTGAAGTACTGATACCTTCTATATCATGGATGAACCTCCAAAACATTATGCCAATGAGAGAATCCAGACATAAAAATGTAACATATTGTATGATTCCACTTATATAAAATATCAAGAACACATAAATTCACAGAGACAGAATGGAGACTGTCAGTTGCCTGGTGCTTGGAGGAGTGAGATTGGAGAGAAACTGCTTAGTGGATAAGGGGTTTTATTTTGGTAAAACAAAACAACAAACAAGCAAACAAAAAGCTGCAGCATCAACAACTGAGTTTCTAGTTTGCCAATCTGGTCTACAAATTCCAGACTTCCCAGTCCCGATAATCATATAAGTCAGTTCCTTAAAATAATTCAGTATATGCACACAAACACATATATATAGGATTGTATATACGTATGTGTATATATATATGTATATGTAGAGAGAGGGAGAGAGAGAGGACAGATATCCTATTTGTTCCCCTGTTCCCCTAAAGAACCCTTACTGATAGAGATTTTGGTACTGAGATTGGATCAATAGAAAAAGAATGCTAAAGATGAGATTTTACTGATTCAGTTTTGCTTTTCAGGAATCGTTTCTCTAATTTGATTAGACTTAAAGGCATTAATGACTCTATTCCCAATGTTAAAGCGGACATTGATAGCCCAAGACATGTGTCTATAGAGATATGCAAAATATCACCACTGGAAACTTATACCTTGTTAAAAGGCAAGTTTCCAGGTGACCACATGTTTGATGCCTTAGAATATTTTTGTGAAACTCACAAATATAGTAAGATAGGCTGGCTTCTCTTTAACTGCATTAGAGAAAATGGGTAAGGAAAACAATGCTGCTTCGTGAAATTTATTTTTCCATTATAAATACATATGGAGAAATAGATTACATGTATTTAAATACATATATATACAGATCAATGTACATAAAGATGCTATACGTATAGATGTAGGTTTAATTATGATTTAAAGTGCATTTCTCAGTGGAGATCATAACCAAAAAGTTTGAAAACTATTATTCTAATAGACTGAAACACATGACCCAAGCCTAAAGTTAAGGCTTTCTTACATTCTTTATAAGAAACATACATTCTGGGGATCACGGGAAGGTGGCAGCATGAGTAATTCAGAGGAAATCTCCTCCCCAAAACATATATATATATATGAAAATACAATAAATACAACTATTCCTAAAAGAGACACCAGTGGATGCAGTACAACAGCCAGGATACATCTACATCTGTGAGAACTCAACATCACACAAAGGGGGTAAGATACAAGCAATGGCCAGGGGGGACCTGAATGCTCCTCCACCCCAAAACCCAGCAGGAAGAAAGGAGTCAGAACGGGGAGGGAGTGAAAGCCCAGGACTGCTAAACAACTAGCTCTAGAAATCCGCACATGGAACACAGCCACAAGGTGCATGGGGTGCTGGATATTAGAGAAACAGAAAAGCAAAACTGGTGGGCAGGTCCCTGCAACCAGCGCCCCTGAGACAAAAGAAAAGCGAGTGCTTTCTGCAAGTCTTATAGAGACAGGGACCACATAGCTGAACAAACTTGTCCCAGCACACTTAGCCAGTAGCTGGGAATCCCCAGGAAACATAGGCACCCTAAACCCCGGGGAGGCAGTGCAGCTCTGAAGACCCTCACGGCACTAAGCAGCCTTCCAATCATTCCTCCAACTGGTGCAGACCCTGACACACTGGCCCAGTAGTGGGAGAGTGGCAGTGGGTGCCAGGGACAGCGGTGCCGGAAGGGACCGGGAGCAGATTCTTGCACCAACGGCACAGGAAGGGACCAGGCGAGGCTTGTGTGAGTCTGCAGTGGCACAACCGAACAGCCCAGGCATGGTTCACGTGTACCGGTGGCAGTGGAGCCAGAGGAGCCCAGTAGAGGCCCACACAGGTGAGCCCCACGTGACCTGCAGTGGAACCAGAGGGAGCATGTGTACTTCCAGCAACCGACCGGAATCCCAGCTCAACCCACAGCCAACAAGGCTAGACCCAAAGGCTGCTGTTGCCACACAGCTGCCTGGCAGGGTCACTGCTAGCATGGAGGAGCCCACCTGGCATGCCTGTCACTCACCGCATGGCTCTGCGCTGCTCTGACGGAGATCCCACCCATAGCAGCTAAAGGGATTAAGCCCGTGATTGCTCCAGGAGTGCGGGTAGCAGACACAGGCAGCACAGAAGGGCAAGGCATCCAGCAACCAGGAAAGGACTTTCTTCTCCCAGCTGACACACCCGCAACCTGCCTACACCCACCGCTATCACTACGAAAAGGCAAAAAAATTTAGTCCAGTCCAAGATAGTTTAAACAGCACCTGAGAAAGGATCTGCAGAGGTAGACCTAGCCAGTCTCCTTAAAAAAGAATACAAAATAAAAATCACAAACATGCTGACAGAGCTGCAGAGAAATATGCAAGAGCTCAGGGATGAAGTCTGGAGGGAGATTACAGACGTCCGGAGGGAGATTACAGAAGTGAAACAAACTCTGGAAGGATTTATAAGCAGAATGGATAAGATGCAAGAGGTCATTGATGGAATAGAAACCAGAGAAAAGGAACGCATAGAAGCTGACGAAGAGAGAGATAAAAGGAAATCCAGGAATAAAACAATATTAAGAGAACTGTGTGACCAATCCAAAAGGAAAAATATCTGCATTATAGGGGTACCAGACGAAGAAGAGAGAGAAAAAGGGTTAGAAAGTGTCTTTGAAGAAATAATTGTTGAGAACTTCACCAAACTGAGGGAGGAAATGGTTGCTCAGACTACGGAGGCACATAGAACTCCCGAGAGATGGGACCCAAAGAGGACAACACCAAGACACATAAAAATTAAAATGGCAAAGAACAAGGACAAGGACAGAGTATTAAAGGCAGCCAGAGAGAGAAAAAAGGTCACCTACAAAGGAAAAGTCATCAGGCTATCATCATACTTCTCAACAGAAACTATACAGGCCAGAAGAGAATGGCATGATATATTTAATGCAATGAAACAGAAGGGCCTTGAACCAAGGACACTGTATCAAGCAAGATTAACATTTAAATATGAAGCAGGGATTAAACAAATCCCAGATAAGCAAAAGTTGAGGTAATTTGCCTCCCACAAACCACCTCTACAGAGTATCTTAGAGGGACTGCTCTAGATGGGAGCACTCCCAAAGGAGCACAGAACAAAACACCCAACATATGAAGAATGGAAGAGGAGGAAAAAGAAGGGAAAAAAATAATCATCAGACTGAGTTTATAGCAGCACAATAAGCGAGTGAGGTCAGACAGTAAGGTAGTAAACAAGCTAACCTTGAACCTTTGGTAACCACGAATCTAAAGCCTGCAATGTCAATAAGTATATATCTTTCAAAAATCACCCTAAATGTAAATGGACTGAATGCACCAATCAAAAGACACCGAGTAATAGAATGGATTAAAAAGCAAGAACCATCTATATGCTGCTTACAGGAGACTCACCTCAAACCCAAAGACATGCACAGATTAAAAGTCAAGGGATGGAGAAAGATATTTCATGCAAACAACAGAGAGAATGAAGCAGGTGTTGCAATACTAGTATCAGACAAAATAGACCTCAAAATAAAGAAAGTAACAAGAGATAAAGAAGGACATTACATAATGATAAAGGGCTCAGTCCAACAAGAGGATATAACCATTATAAACATATATGCACCCAATACAGGAGCACCAATATATGTGAAACAAATACTAACAAAATTAAAGGAGGAAATAGAATGCAATGAATTCATTTTGGGAGACTTTAAGACACCACCCACTCCAAAGGACAGATCCACCAGACAGAAAATAAGTAAGGACACAGTGGCACTGAACAACACACTAGAACAGATGAAACTAATAGACATCTATAGAACTCTACATCCAAAAGCAACAGGATACACATTCTTCTCAAGTGCACATGGAACATTCTCCAGAATAGACCACATACTAGGGCACAAAAAGAGCCTCAGTAAATTCAAAAAGATTGAAATCCTACCTAGCAACTTTTCAGACCACAAAGGTATAGAACTAGAAATAAATTCTACAAAGAAAGCAAAAAGGCTCACCAACACATGGAGGCTTAACAACATGCTCCTAAATAATCAATGGATCAACGACCAAATTAAAATGGAGATCCAGCAATATATGGAAACAAATGACAACAACAACACAAAGCCTCAGCTTCTGTGGGACACAGCAAAAGCAGTCTTAAGAGGAAAGTATATAGCAATCCAGGCATATTTAAAGAAGGAAGAACAATCCCAAATGAATAGTCTAATGTCACAATTATTGAAATTGGAAAAAGAAAAATGAGGCCTAAGGTCAGCAGACGGAGGGACATAATAAACATCAGAGAAGAAATAAATAAAATTGAGAAGAATAAAACAATAGAAAAAATCAATGAAACCAAGAGCTGGTTCTTCAAGAAAATAAACAAAAAAGTTAAGCCTCTAGCCAGACTTATTAAGACAAAAATTGAGTCAACACATATCAACATAATCAGAAACAAGAAAGGAAAAATCACGATGGACCCAACAGAAATACAAAGAATCATTAGAGAATACTATGAAAACCTATATGCTAACAAGCTGGAAAACCTAGGGGAAATGGACAACTTCCTAGAAAAATACAACCTTCCAAGACTGACCCAGAAAGAAACAGAAAACCTAAACAGACCAATTACCAGCAACAAAATGAATCGGTAATCAAAAAACTACCCAAGAACAAAATCCCCGGGCCAGTTGGATTTACCTTGGAATTTTATCAGACATGCAGAGAAGACAGGACACCCATTCTCCTTAAAGTTTTCCAAAAAATAGAAGAGAAGGCAATACTCCCAAGCTCATTCTATGAAGCCAACATCACCCTAATACAAAAACCAGGCAAAGACCCCACCAAAAAAGAAAACTACAGACCAATATCACTGATGAATGCAGATGCAAAAATACTCAACAAAATATTAGCAAACCAAATTCAAAAATACATCAAGAGGATTGTACACCATGACTAAGTGGGATTCATCCCAGGGATGGAAGGATGGTAAAACATTCAAAAATCCATCAACATCATACAGCACATTAACAAAAAGAAGGACAAAAACCACATGATCATCTCCATAGATGCTGAAAAAGCATTCGACAAAATTCAATATCCATTCATGATAAAAACTCTCAACAAAATGGGCATAGAGGGCAAGTACCTCAATATAATAAAGGCCATATATGATAAACCCACAGCTAACATCATACTGAACAGCAAGAGGCTGAAAGCTCTTCCTCTGAGATCGGGAACAAGACAGGTATGCCCACTCTCCCTACTGTTATTCAACATAGTACTGGAGGTCTTAGCCATGGCAATCAGACAAAGCAAAGAAATACAATGATCCAGATTGGTAAAGAAGAAGTCAAACTGTCACTATTTGCAGATGACAAGATTTTGTACATAAAAAAACCCTAAAGACTCCACTCCAAAGCTACTAGAACTAACATCAGAATTCAGCAAATTTGCAGGATACAAAATTAACACACAGAAATCTGTAGCCTTCTTATTCACTAACAATGAACTAATAGAAAAAGAAATCAGGAAAACAATTCCATTCATAATTGCATCAAAAAGAGTAAAATACCTAAGAATAAACCTAACCAAAGAAGTGAAAGACTTATACTCTGAAAACTACAAGACACTCTTAAGAAAAATTAAAGATGTCACTAACAAATGGAAACTCATCCCATGCTCCTAGCTAGGAAGAATTAATATCGTCAATATGGCCATCCCGCCCAAAGCAGTATACAGATTCGATGCAATCCCTATCAAATTACCAACTGCATTCTTCAATGAACTGGAACAAATAGTTCAAAAATTCATATGGAAGCATCAAAGACCCCGAATAGCCAAAGCAATCCTGAGAAGGAAGAATAAAGTTTGGGGGGGGATCTCGCTCCCCAACTTCACACTCTCCTACAAAGCCACAGTAATCAAGACAATTTGGTACTGGCACAGGAACAGACCCACAGACCAGTGGAACAGAATAGAGAGTCCAGATATTAACCCTAATATATATTGTCAATTAATATTTGATAAAGGAGCCATGGACATACAATATGGAAATGACACCCTCTTCAACAGCTGGTGTTGGCAAAACTGGACAGCTGCATGTTCGAGAATGAAACTGGATCCTTGTCTAGACCCATACACAAAAGTAAATTCAAAATGGATCAAAGACCTGAATGTAAGTCATGAAACCATAAAACTCTTAGAAAAAAACATAGGCAAAAATCTCATGGACATAAACATGAATGACTTCTTCATGAACATATCTCCCCAGGCAAGGGAAACAAAGGCAAAAATGAACAAGTGGGACTATATCAAGCTAAAAAATCTTCTGTACAGCAAAGGACACCATCAGTAGCACAAAAAGGTATCCTACAGTATGGGAGATCATATTCATAAATGAAAGATCTGATAAAGGAAAGAGCTCACACGCCTCAAGAAACAAAAAGCAAATAATCCAATTAAAAAATGGGCAGAGGCGCTGAATAGACATTTCTCTAAAGAAATCCAGATGGCCAATAGACACATGAAAAGATGCTTCACATCGCTAATCATCAGAGAAATGCAAATTAAAACCACAATGAGATATCACCTCACACCAGTAAGGATCGCCATCATCGAAAAGACAAACAACGACAAATGTTGGTGAGGTTGTGGAGAAAGGGGAACCCTCGTACACTGCTGGTGGGAAAGTAAATTAGTTCAAGCATTGTGGAAAGCAGTATGGACGTTCCTCAGAATGCTCAAAATAGAAATGCCATTTGACCCAAGAATTCCAATTCTAGGATTTTACCCTAAGAATGCAGCACTCCAGTTTGAAAACCACATATGCACCCCTATGTTTATCGCTGCACTATTTACAATAGCCAAGATATGGAAGCAACGTAAATGTCCATCAGTAGATGAATGGATAAAGAAGATGTGGTACATATACACAATGGAATATTACTCAGACATAAGAAAAAAACAGATCCTACCATTCACAACAACATGGATGGAGCTATAGGGTATTATGCTCAGTGAAATCAGCCAGGCGGAGAAAGACAAGTACCAAATGATTTCACTCATATGTGGAGTATAAGAACAAAGGAAAACTGAAGGAACAAAACAGCAGCAGAATCACAGAACCCAAGAATTGACTAGAAGTTACCAAAGGGAAAGGGACTGGGGAGGATAGGTGGGAAGGGAGGGATAAGGGGGGAAAAAGAAAGAGGGCATTACGATTAGCATGTGTAGTGCGTGTGGGGCATGGGGAGGGCTGTGCAACACAGAGAAGACAAGTAGTGATTTTACAGCATCTTACTACGCAGATGTACAGTGACTGTGAAGGGGTATGTGGGGGTGACTTGGTGAAGGGGGGAGCCTAGTAAACATAATGTTCTTCATGTAGTTGTAGACTAATGATACCAAAATTTAAAAAAATTAATAAAAAAAAAGAAAAGAAAAATACATTGTTTTTAGACTGTATGTGTTTGAGAGGTAAGGTGTGTGTAATGGCCTAAAGAACATTTAGATTGTTGTGTTTCTTCCTTCAATAAAATGGTTTTAATATTTAGATTAGAATATATTTCAGGTAGTTTTGAAAAATAGAAGCACTGCGTATAACATATCCAACATAGAAAAAGTGCCTAAAATGTGAACAGTCCAAAGCATAAGTAACCAAGGCATATTTCAATAATTTTACCCTACTTATAAGGAGATAGTCTCCTATAGCAGCATTTGTCAGATAATTATAGAAAATGAAGTCTACTTATTAGGTCAAGCATATTATAAAAATGAGTCACTAGATTCTGTTGAAATGTTTTCATTAGGATAGGTAAGCCCTCTGCTTCCCAGTCTGTGTGGAAGGATAGTCATAACTGAAAATTGCGAGCTAACAAACCATATTTATACTGAACACCCCCTGTACCTTTCACTTCTCTAGCTCGGCTGCAGCTGCAGGCCCTCCCAAATTCTCTTTTTAATCATCTTTAATCTTTCAAACCACCTCTACACTAATCAGAATGGAGCTATCAGCTCTTCTCCTACTCTTAATAGTTGCTGAATAAAATCTTTTTTTGCCACTTTAAAATATTAAATAAAAATAAAAATGGGTCACTAATAATTTGTTATGTATATCCAGAAGATTGTTATAATTTTGGGGGATAACTGATACACCAGTCTATGAACTTTTGTGTTAAGAAAAGATATATGGCATCTGATGTGAAAATGTATTGTAAAGTATGAATATATAAAATGAATAATTCCTTAGGTAGAAACATTTGTTCCTCAAGTGCAGTGGTATTCAAATTATTCTTAGAAGAGCCTTAAGGGAATTCTAGAGTTATTTGATGCTTGGCAAGTGGCTGAGAAGAGAATACAGCTAAACAGACTCACACTCTTCCAAATACACATAGACACAAACCAATCTCAAGCAGAAAACTCCACTTACATGTCTTCCATACTGGGTACTTGCATCTGTTGGATTCTCCCAGAGGAGGACGCCACCCCAAATCACTCACGGAAGGCGTCTCTTGATGCAACAAGCAAGAGGAATTTATTCAGAGGCCAGCTAGCTGGGGTCCATGTGTTAGCCCGACGCAGCGGGTCTCAACACGGACCCCGAACACACAAAGCCAGGAGTTTTTATAGCATTTTCAAAGGGGCAGTATTTTCTACAGTCACAATACAGTGTTTTTTTTTTTTTGTTTTTTTTTTCATAGACACATAAATTTTCGGCTGACGCCACATCCTGGGGATCTGGTTAGATAAAATCACTTTCGGAATGTTTAGGGTGGTTCTAGCAAGATAAGCTTAACTGATTGAGGTTGGGTAACTAAAGGTCACTACAATTAACACTGGCTGACTAACTTGTTTTTCAAAGTTCTAGTAATTTTTCTCCTTCTAGGTTAGAAAATGGTGTTTGAGCCTTTAAGATGGCTGTGCTTATGCTAACTTTTGATTCTTCAGGTTCTACGTTTCCCCACTTCTCTTTAAGGGCATTCCAATCATGGAATGTTTGTATCTTCCTGTTGGGTGAGTGAATGATATTGTTGCTGCAACATTAGTACATGAACGGCACTCACTCTTTCTCTAACAAAAGTTATCAGCCGATTTAATATGCAGGGTCCCAAAGTGAGGAGCAACACAAAGATGAGTAAGGGCCCAGTAAGAGTGGATATCAAGGTCGTAAACCACGGTGACCTAGTGAACCAAGATTCAAATAGCCCTTGGCCGGCTTCTCGTTCTCTCTTTCTCTGGTCTAGCCTTTCCCTAAGCTTTGACATTGAATCTCTTACTACTCCGGAATGGTCTGCATAAAAGTAGCATTCTTCCTTTAAAGCTGCACACAATCCTCCTTCTTTTAGAAACAGCAGATCCAGCCCTCGTCTGTTCTGCAAGACTACTTCAGAGAGGGAAGTCAGAGATTCTTCAAGTTTAGTAATGGATTGCTCTATGGTTTTTAGGTCTTCATCAATAGCTGTCCTTAGTCCCTCATAATGTTGGTTCCCTTGGATAATAGCGGCTGTCCCTGTTCCTACTCCGGCTGCAACTCCTATCCCTAACAACACAGCTAAGGTCAGCGAGACCGGCTCCCTCCTATATCTATGCATAGGTTCAAATTCAGCTACGAATGAGAGGTCATCATGATACATCAACCTGGGCACAAGTTGAACCATGATACAGAAATCGCGGGAGGAGTTGAAGGCAGAAGTAGAGACACATGGGGTCACTCCAGTATTACAAGCCCACTACCCTTCGGGAGGAGGGACTAGATACTCATTTTCACCTGAGGAGGTCACAGCTTTGGTTTCATTACACAAAGCTTTATGGGTGGGGGGGGGACTGAACTTAAACATTTTCCTCTTCTAGTTACTTCAGTCAGAGTTAGCTTCTTGTGGCTTCCCCAGCTACAGATCTCGTGACAGGTTGTCCTGTTAAAACTGCCTAACAATCCCAATCCTTCATAATAAGGCGGCCCAGAAGAGAAACACAACCAACAGTATTCAGTAGTGTTAGGGTTGGTGGTAATTAAGACCTGAAAAGCCCCTTCAAGGAGGTTGAGAAGGCGTTGTCCGGTGCCAGGAAAGGAGGTGGCTCAGCCAAGAGTGGAGGCGGAGGGAGTGGTGGCAGAGTCCATAGGTGGGGCTAGGGCCTGTTTTGGGGCTGGGGCTGGGAGACGCGGTTGATCCCGCAAGACAGCGTTGGGTCCTACTGGGGCAACTGGAAGGGTCTAAACTTTGTGCCTGATAGTAAATATGAGGCCTTTATCATATCCAGATTTATAGTGTCTGAGCCCCCACTGTCGTCCAGTGACCCATCCTTCATACTGGCGCCCCTTATCACTGAATGTGATATTTAAGGGGTTGCATAGCCCTGTCTGCTCACAGTTGGGGGTTGTGTGGTTCAGGACTACTTTAAGGAGGTCCCAACTGGACACGGGGTTCCAATAAACATTACCCGTAGTTTCACAGCCCCAAGAGCTACAATAAAAGGATTCTAAGCCCCCACACTGTCGGGCTTGTTGGTGGGTTCGTCCGTCACGGGGGCAGACATAGAAGGTAGTGGTTTTTATCCTATTGCGTGCTCGGGGATAACTACACCCGCTGTCTCCATAGGAAACCTGGCTCTGGGCTGCAGAATAATCGCGGTCTGGTGGTCGAATTAGGTGGGCCTGTCTCCAAGGTATATTAGGTATGTCCCAGGTATCTAATCCAGCAACTAGGGCGCAAACATCAGGGTGCAGGGACGGCCACCAGGTCTTAAGGGGGGCAGTCTTAGAAACAGACCACATGGCCTCTCCTGTCTGACAGAAAACCTGCCATGTCAGCAACCTGGATTCATGGGGATTAGGGTTCTGGAAGGTGGGAAGTAACTGGGTCATTAGAATTAGAATTGTTAGTGACACAATCATTTTTACACAAGCGAAATTTAAGAGGGTTATCAGTTCGAATTACTCGCCAGTCCGGGTCTTGTTGAGGCGCTTTCTTCAGATGTGAAGCATGTATCCAGGAAGAGATGCCATCTACTTTCACAGCTGTAGGTGTGGTCAAAAGGACGATGAAGGGTCCTTTCCACCGAGGCTCAAGATTTTCCATTCGATGTTGCCTTACGTAGACAGAGTCTCCCACTTGGAACGGGTGAGGTACTGAAATGTCCTCTGGCCGATAGGCTTCTCGGATAGAGGCCCACACTTCTTTCTGCACAACTTCCAGAGCCCGTAACCTTTCAAGCAGAAACTTATTAGTCACAGATTCAGGGGATACGTGGAGGTGAGCTGCATTTAGTGGAGCCGGGGCTCCAAACATTATTTCAAAGGGTGTTAGTCTAAAACGGCTGGGGGTGTTTCTAACTCGGAATAAGGCGAAGGGAAGGAGGACCAACCAATCATATAAACCAGTCTCTATGGATAATTTAGTCAGGGTCTCTTTTAGAGTTCTATTCATCCTTTCTACCTGTCCTGAGCTCTGGGGCCTGTATGCACAATGCAATTTCCAATCCGTCCCCAAAATCTTGGCCAATCCCTGACTTACCTGGGCAACAAAGGCAGGGCCGTTGTCGGAGCCGATTACCTTTGGGATTCTAAACCTGGGAAATATTTCTTCAAGGATCTTTTTAGACACCGTCTGAGCTGTCTCAGTTTTGGTGGGGAACGCCTCTGTCCATCCTGAAAATGTGTCTAGGAAAACTAGAAGGTACTTATATCCATACTTAGCAGGCTTGATCTCAGTGAAGTCAACTTCCCAGTAAGCTCCTGGGCGATCCCCTCGAAGTCTTTTCCCGGATGTTACTGGATTTTTACTCACATTTACTAATTGGCAGGGAACACGATTTCTTACAACCTCGTCAGCCAGTTTTCCTAATCCAATAACATGATAAGGGGAGTCTTGAACCAAGGTCTTTAGGTTTTTTGCTCCCAAATGTGTCAATTGATGCAATTGCCTTAAGTACTCTTCTGCCTCTCTCTTAGGCAGGACAACTCTCCCTTTTTCAGACTTGTATATCTCGTGGGATGAGGAATTTTTAAACCCTAATTTGTTTATACAAGCGAGGTCTTTGGGTGTATACTAGAAGCTCTTAATACAAGTGGCCTCCGGGTACACTTGGAGGGGTAAGATATTCATTCCCTGGGCTGCTTGTTTTGCAGCTTGGTCCGCCCTTCTGTTTCCTTGAGCTATTAGAGAGAAACTTTTTTGATGCCCAGAGCAATGTATTATTGCCACTTCTCTAGGTCTATGGATGGCTTCTAACAAATTTAAAATTTCTTGTTTGTTTTTAACATCTCTCCCGGCAGAAGTCAATAACCCTCTCTGTCTATAAATAGCCCCGTGTATGTGAGCGGTGGCAAAAGCGTATCGGCTGTCGGTATAGACGTTAAGTCTCTTACCTTCTGCCATCTTTAGAGCCTGAGTCAGAGCGACGAGCTCTGCTCGCTGTGCAGAAGTGCCCGTTGGAAGTCCACTGGCCCACACGATTCGGCTATCATCCACTACTGCAGCTCCCGCCATTCTCTTACCATCCATAATGTAACTGCTCCCGTCTGTATACCAAGTCAGGAGTCCTGGCCCTTCTAAAGGCTAATCTTGTAAGTCCTGGCGGGTCCCCGTCTCCTCAGCCAGGATTTCCTGGCAGGTATGAAGTACTTCTTTTCCCAAATCGGGGAGCAGAGTAGCTGGGTTTAGGATGGCGGGTGAGGCAAATTCCACACGATCACGATTCAGGAGTAAGGCCTGGTAGTGAGTCATTCTGGCATTTGACATCCATCTTTCGGGTGGTTGCCGGATTATGCTCTCCAACGCATGTGAAGCAACCACAGTGAGTTTTTGTCCCAGTGTTAGTTTGTCAGAATCTTTAACTAGGAGGGCCACAGCTGCTACTACTCTCAGGCAGGCAGACCACCCGCTACTCACGGGGTCTAATTTTTTTGACAGATAGGCGACAGGTCTCTTCCAAGGTCCCCATTGTTGGGTCAACACTCCTCGAGCTACTCCGCTCCGTTTGTCCACGAAAAGGACAAATGGCTTAGTTACGTCTGGCAATGCTAGAGCGGGTGCTGAGAGGAGGGCTTTCTTGATATCATCAAAGGCCTGTTGTTGCTCAGATCCCCAAACAAACGGGGCTGTCCCCTTGGTAAGGGGGTACAGAGGGGCGGCCAAGGAAGCATATCCGGGTATCCACAATCTACAAAACCCCGCTGTCCCCAGAAACTCGCGAACCTGGCGTGCTGTAGTGGGGACCGGAATCTGCGTCACAGTCTGCTTCCGGGCTTCAGTAAGCCACCTTTTCCCTTTTCTCAGGGAATATCCCAAATAAATCACTTGTTGTTGGCAGATCTGTGCCTTCTTAGCAGATTCTCTATACCCTAATTTGGCAAGTTCATTCAAAAGGGCTTCAGTGGCCTCTTGGCAGGTCTCCCGGGTGGGAGCGGCTATCAATAAGTCATCAACATATTGCAGCAAAGTTACCTGTGTGTTTGAAGCTCGGTAGAAAGCCAAGTCCTGATGTAAAGCCTCATCGAAGAGGGTGGGCGAGTTCTTGAATCCTTGTGGCAAACGAGTCCAGGTCAATTGCCCAGTAGTTCCTGTGGTGGGATCTTTCCACTCAAAGGCAAACAGCGGTTGGCTGTTCTGGTGCAAGCACAGACAAAAGAAAGCATCCTTTAGATCTAAAACTGAATACCACATGTTTTTTGGGTCCAGGGAGCTTAGTAGGTTATAGGGATTTGGCACGGTGGGGTGAAAGTCCTGTGTCCTTTTGTTAACTTCTCTTAAATCTTGTACTGGTCGGTAATCTCCTGTTCCTGCCTTTTTTACAGGCAGCAAGGGGGTGTTCCATGGGGATTGACATTTTACCAATATTCACTGTTCCAGAAAATTCTGGATATGTGGCATAATTCCATACCTGGCTTCTTTACTTATTGGATATTGCCTCACAGTCACTGGCAAGGCTGAAGCTTTTAGTTCTATGATTACAGGGGGCTGGTTCTTGGTGAGCCCCATGCCCGCCGTCTCCGCCCTGGCTCCTGGGAATCGGTCGAGCCACTCCTGACTAATTCGGGAGGGCTCTGGTTCCATAAAAAGACAGTATTCATCTTCCAATCTTATGGTCAGAATACTCAAGTTCAAAGGCTTATTTTCCTGATTAATCACCAGAGTTTTCTCAGCTTGAAAAGATATTTGGGCTCCTACTTTGGTCAAGATATCCCTTCCTAACAGGGGCGTAGGGCATTCCGGTATAATGATTAACGAGTGACTTACTCGTCCTACTCCTAAGTCTACTGCCCTTCGGGTGGTCCATGCATATTGTTTCCGGCCTGTAGCTCCAATCACCCAAGACTTTTTGCCGGAGAGAGGGCCCTTGTCTTTAGTTAATACAGAATGTTGAGCACCGGTGTCTACTAGGAACTCAACGGGTTGCCCCTCCACTTTCAGACTTACCCTGGGCTCGGGGAGGGGTTCTGAGCCCAGTCTTCCCTAATCTTCGTCTGCCAGCAGAGACAACACCTTTTTTGGAGGCTTCTGCAGTGGCTTTTTAGGGCATTCTTTCACCCAATGTCCTTTCTCTTTGCAGTATGCACATTGATCTTTATCCAAAGGAGGCCAGTTGCCCAGGTGCCCTGCCTTACTAGTTCTACCACTAGAGGGCGGGCGTCCCTTACCTTCTACTACTGCGGCCAAGATTTTTGTTAAATTTCTCTCATGCTTCCTATCCCTCTTTTCCTCTTTACTTTCTTTTTCCTTTTCCTTCCTTAATTCCTTCTCTTCCTCAGTCTCTCTCTTATGATAAACTTTCTCAGCTTCTTTCACCAAATCTCTCAACGACAAATCCTGTAAGCCTTCTAGTCTCTGAAGCTTCTTTCTAATATCAGGCGCTGATTGTCCAATAAAGGCAAGAGCCACTGAAGCACTGTGTTCCTCAGAAGTGGGGTCAAAAGGAGTATACCGCGTGAAGGCTTCCATCAGGCGTTCTAAGAACACTACGGGTGCCTCAGCGGCTCCCTGACTAACCTCTCTTACCTTGGCCAAATTGGTGGGGCGTCTTGCAGCCCCGCGAAGACCTGCCACCAGAGCCTGGCGATAGATGGTTAATCGCTCCCTACCTTCTGGAGAATTAAAGTCCCAGTTGGGTCTGGTCAGTGGGAACCCCCTTTCTATATCATGAGGGAGTTGCGACGGTCGTCCGTCAGCTCCAGGCACATTCTTTCGCGCTTCCAGGAGGATCCTTTCTCTTTCTTCCTTGGTGAAGAGTACCTGTAAGAGCTGCTGACAATCATCCCAAGTGGGCTGGTGAGAGAACATCAGGGACTCTATCAGTCCCATTATTCTCTGCGGTTCCTCTGAAAAAGGAGGGTGGTTAGCTTTCCAATTATATAAATCGGCAGAGGAGAATGGCCAGTATTGCAGAGGTTGGAAAGGCGGGTCTCATTCCTCCCCGAGAATGGGGGCCCAATAAGACCTGAGGGGAAAAATACCTGATGGGTCCAATGCGGCCCCTCGGCGCCGCCGTGTTCCCTGGGCCGGTCCCGGAGCTGGCCCCGATGCCTCGGTACCAGAGGCTAGAGGCATCGGAGGTGCCGGGGCCGGAGGCACAGGGGCCTCGGCCGCCAGGGCCTCGGGCGCCAGGGCACAGGCAGGAGGTTAAGGAGGGTGATCATCAACCATGAGCAAGTCTTGAGTGTCAGGGTGTATTTTGATGGTCTCTTTCCCTTTTCCCCGAGGTTGAGCCTGAGCCAATAAGACTCGAGAGTTCGCTTTCTTTGGCACCCAGGGCTTTACCCAGGGCGGTGGATTTTCCACCAATTCTTGCCAGGGCTTTACCCAGGGCGGTGGATTTTCCACCAATTCTTGCCAGACCACAATGTAGGGCTGCTGTCCCCGAGTTGAATTCTGGAAAACAATAGCTTTTACTGAAGGCAGAGTGGAGAGGTCATAAGTCCCCTCCGGGGGCCATCCAACGTTAAAAGTGGGCCACTCGGAGGTACAGAAAGTCTGCCACAGATCTTTTTTAACTTCTACCGACAAGTCATGCACCCTTGCTCTAACTTCTGTCCAATGACCTAACGTCAGGCTAAGGGGGGTCGTCACGGTCTATGCCATTGCCAGTATAACAATTATTAGACACGTAAAGGACACATAAAACAGAGACACACGGAAATTAAACACGCAGCGGCCGCTTTTTGTCTTCCTCAGATTTCTGACCAAGAACCGGAAGGAATCAGTGGGCTGATACTCTCGGTGCCCAAAAACCAACCCTATCTCATCCGGTTCACTTTTGCAGAAAAACAGGTGGGAGGCCACCAGGCGTCCCTGGCCCTCCAAACTCCCCGGGGCGTCCCCCAGGGTTGCAGCCTGCGGTGCTCCAAGTACGTCTACCGACCACAGTCGCGACCCCTTACGGGACCGGGACGGCTGCCAGACAGAAGGTACCCTTTTCAGAACACCGACCGGTCTCACTGAAATGCAGAACACAGAACACAGACAACTCAAGGCGCCACTAATCTTACCTCTTCCTCCAAGAACGGCTTTGGGAGTGAAGCGGGGTGAGCGCACGATCCCGGACGAGCCCCCAAATGTTGGATTCTCCCAGAGGAGGACGCCACCCCAAATCACTCACGGAAGGCGTCTCTTGATGCAACAAGCAAGAGGAATTTATTCAGAGGCCAGCTAGCTGGGGTGCATGCGTTAGCCCGATGCAGCGGGTCTCAACGAGGACCCCGAACTCCCAAAGCCAGAAGTTTTTATAGCATTTTCAAAGGGGCAGTACTTTCTACAGTCACAATACAGTGTTTTTTTTTTTCATAGACACATAAAGTTTCGGCTGACGTCTCATCCTGGGGGTCTGATTAGATAAAATCTCTTTCGGAATGTTTTGGGTGGTTCTAGCAAGATAAGCTTAACTGATTGAGGTTGGCTAACTAAAGGTCACTACAATTAACATTGGCTGACTAACTTGTTTTTCAAAGTTCTAGTAATTTTTCTCCTTCTAGGTTAGAAAATGGTGTTTGTGCCTTTAAGATGGCTGTGCTTATGCTAACTTTTGATTCTTCAGGTTCTAAAGAACTAGTTTTCTAAATTATTTTGGTGTAAATCTATTCTGCTTATTGGTTTCATTATCTTCAAAAATTGAGAGGTTTTTAAACTAGACTCTCTGAAACAGAAGAAATGTATCTTCTGCAATACAGCCTGGCTTTAAACAACCGGAGCTAGAATTGTGCTTGCATTTCATTTCCAGCCCCCTGGACACACAGTCCCTATCAGTTCAGCGCTTTCATCGGCTCTGTTAGTCTGGGGCCATCTAAACGTTAACCCAGTTATATAAACTGCTTGCCTGTAGAGTGTATTCTTGAAAACTGAGATACTTTTAGTCAAACAAGCTAAAAGGAAAGGCATTGGATATCAGTAACTCAAGTCTCTGTGTCAGTTTATCTGTCTGTGTATATGTTCTTTTTATGAAGAGTGTTGCTAACTGTAGTCATTATGTCTCAGTCTGTACGTTTGTGTGTCTAAGCACGTAGATGAAAGATTTTTCAACCTCCGGATGGTATTATGAAATTGATTTAAAGACAAGCCTTTGTGAAAATTGGGCATTCTAAAACTTCCAGAGAATTCTAATAGAAAATATTAAGCATTAATGCTAATTTAAGTTGAACTGAAACAGAAATGTTCTTATGGTTATCAGCTGCCTAAGTTTACCTGAAATCATTTAAGTTGATGTTATCTGCTAAATCTTTCAAGAATAAAGTGCTTAGAGCCTTGACTTTGTCTAATATACAGAAAAGGTTTTGTAAGTAGTCTAGCATAGTTGTTAAGAATGAATAAACTAAATGTAGCAAGTGAACTTCTTAATAATAATTGTGTGTTACAGTGTGTATACCTACCTAGAACCTGAGAATCTTTGTGGTAACCTAAAACCTTAAAGTTTTGCTAAATTAAGAAGATATACTTTGTGCTTAGTGAGAAATTGTGTTGTAAAGCTCATGGTTACAGAAATTATAAAATATTCATATATTTGTCAATCCAAAGCATGCTAGTGTACCAGCCTGCTTCTCAGTGTTCACTAAAAATTAAGGTACCTAATGGTTTTAAGTTCTAATTAAAACTACTTACAGTAATAAGGAAAATATTTCTGCATGCTAAAGAATGTGTCTTTTGGTAAAAAAAAAAAAGTAACTTTGTTCTAAAGTATAGCTGTTTATTTAGAGGGAAAAATCTAAATGTAAGAAGAAGGTTGTAGAAAGTTTGTGGAAGAATTTAATATGGTCATGCTGTATAAAAGTAAAGCAAATGAGTCTTGGTATCAAGTACACAGCAAAATTAGAATTTTGTGTCCAGTTAAAAAGACAAAGTTTTCTTACCTGTTAGTCTGCTCTGAATATTGAAAGATTGCAAAGTGTTCTCTGTTTTATCAAAGCAGTTTCTCATGCTTAAAGTCTCAGTGAGTTGTCAGAGTATTTAAGAAAATGAAATCTTAATATTGAAAGGACTAAAAGCTGAACTTTGCTAGCAACTGTGTAACCTTCTTCATTTGCCTTTGAGATATTTTGTTGTCATTCTGGTTAAATGGATAAGTATTCCTTCATGGCTGCTGTTTATGCTGCTTTAACTGCTAGTTGGTTCCCCTGCATTAAAGGGTTGTTTTCATTATGGTGTTCTTTGCAATGCAGAATTGCTACTTTTTTATGTATGAAGAGATTGAAGGGCTTTTTTATATCTGGCAGGCCTAAGGCTGGTGCCTGTTCTGAAGCAGTTTTATTTCCAGGAAGGTGGCTCTTGCCTCTTTTGTCCAGACAGGGGGCTTTCAGTCTGCCCCCCATCCCTAGGAGGCTGTAGAGGGGTCTTGCCATTGGTGAGTCTGGGAATCCAGATTCTGCAGAACCCGGAGGCCCCCAGGAACTCTTCACATGCCTTTCTTTGTCTGGGGCTGGGGTAAGGAGATAATGACCTTTTCCCTCTCAGGTCCTAGTGCCCTTTCTCCCTAGGTGAGGAGGAAGCCCAAGTACTGGACTTGGTGCTGGCAGATTTGTGCCTTTTTCCATGAGGCTCAGTATCCTGATTCTGACAGAAGTTGCAAGGTCTTTGTGCCTTTTTCACAATTTTTATGGGTGTCACTGGCAAGGAGGATTTTGTCTACATACTGGAGGTGGGCACAGCATGTGGCTTCCCTCAGAAAGCTGGACAGGTCTGCAGCCAATGCCTCTCTAAGTAGAGTGGGTGAGTTCTTGAACCCTTGTGGAAGGAGCCTCCATGTTAACTGCATCTGCTGCCCTGTATCTGGTTCATTCCATTCAAAGGCAAATAAGAGCTGGCTTTGGGGTGCCAGGTGGAGGCAGAAAAAGACATCTTTTAAGTCTAGGCAAGTGAACCATTTGGTAGGCCTTGGGATCTGGCTGAGGAGTGTGTATGGATTTGGGACCACTGGGTGTAAAGAAACAGTCACTTTTTAATGGCTCGCAAGTCTTGAACAGGCCGGTACCCTCCTCGTCGCTTTTTGACTGGAAGAAGCAGGGTGTTCCAGGGAGAGTGACACTGGATTAGAATGCCTGCCTCTCTGAGTCTGATCAGGTGTTCCTGGATGCCTGCTCTCGCCTCTTGTGAGAGGGATTACTGCCGCTGTCTTTGTGGCTCCAAGAACAGTTGCAGTCCTTTTACTGAAGGAGGCTACAGGGAGAGTGACCACAGAGTGTTCTGCCACTGTGTCAACCATAAAAGTCATGTTTTGGCACCCCACTTTCCCATGGGCTCATGGGGGCCAAGCATGAGACAGCCCTGTTCTTGTCAATCTGAGTCTGTTCCTGCCTGGCCAATAAGCCTTTCCCTGTGAGGCTCCTCCCAGTAGTGACTGGGCTCTGGAGCTTTGCCTCAGTTTGGGCATTTGTTCTTCCAATTCTCCTTCTCTTTACAGAAAGCACACTGGTTTCTGGCTCAGGGGTTCCTAGGCTTCCCCCTCTTGGTGGCCAGATTTTCTCTGCAGTTTGGCCATCTTTTTCTTTTAGGGCAGCTCCTAGGAGGCTGGCTTTTTTTTTTTTTTTCATTTTTCTTTCAGCCTCCCTGTCAGCCTGAATGTCTCTGTTTAGATACTTTGTTGGCAATTTTAATCAGCTGAGTGATATTCATCCTGGCACAGCCTTCAAGTTTTTGGAGCTTTCCTCTGATGTCTGGGCAGCTTGAGCTATGAATGATGTGTAGACCATTGGTGGGCTCTCTCGTGCCTCAGGGTCAAAAGGGACATAGATGCAATAAGCTTCACACAGTCTTTCTTAATAGTCCCCAGGAGAGTCTCCTGGTTGGTGAGTGACTGAAGAAACTTTGGTCATGTTCATAGGCTTTTTGGACCTGACTTTGATCCCCTGTAGGAGGGCATCCTGATATCAGCGGATATGGTGCTGTCTGTCAGGAGTGGTGAAGTCCCACTTGGGGCACTCTTCAGGGACAGCAATTTCAGCCCATGCACCCCAATCAAGGACCCCAGCTGCCTCCTCTCTTCCATTGTGAACAGGGTGTAGAGAAACTGTTGGCAGTCTTTCTAGGTCGGCCGATGGATTTGGAAGAGGGATTTCATGAGATTAACCAGGGCTTCTGGCCTTTCTGACAGAGTGTGTGTTTTTAATTGAGGAAATTAGTCATGGAGAAGGGCTGATAGTAAAGCATGGACCGGCCTGGCTGGGTGGTCCCATCCTCATCATGCCTCTCAGGTCCCTGTGTCTCTTGCACCAGCATCTACAGGGTGCTTTCTCCTGGCTGAGGGCTCAGTCTGGCTGCTGGTCCAGGGGAGAGTGGGTCCACTGATTCTGGAGTTGGTAGGGAGGCTGACAGTGGCAGGGTGTCTGGGACTGGGAGCCAGGTGCTGATGGTCTTGGGGGCACATAAGGTGGGGGCAATATTAACTCTTCCTGTGGGTCACCAGCAAGAATATGTGGAGGCTCAGGCTTCTGTTGATTCTTTGTAGGCTTCTTTGTTGAGGCAACTAAGACCCTACACTGTCCCTGCCTATTACAAGTGAATCGTACACAAGGGGGAAGTGTCTGGGTGATTCCTAACCAGGAGTTAATATATGGGAACCAATCAGGGTGACCTGGATCTCCAGTTGTGATGACCCACCAGACCCTGCTGACTGTTGGGATAACCAGGGCCCCTTCTGGAGGCCATCCTATACTAAAGGTTGGTCATTCAGATTCACACAGTGTTTTTAACCTACTGCAAGTTAATTTTACTCCATAGTCTTCTGAAAATCCCTTCCTCAAATTTTGTATCATGGTGTCATGAACTGTGAGTTTGCTGTGCCCTGACCCCAAGACATGTCCGTGTAATGGTGCCATGACAACAGACAAGGGAGGGGTGCGTCCTCTAGAGAGGAGACCAATTAGATGCCCATCCATTTGCACTCCTCTCAGAGACTGATCAGCCTTGACTAAGGTACACCTGTATAAGTCCTGGGCCAAGTCAGCCAAAATTGAGTCAACATTATGTTGTGGCAGCTGATCGCAAATATGATGAAGGGCCTACTTGTAAGAATATAGTAACTTATCCTCCATTTGCCCCATGGTAACTAGCACATAAGCTGGTGAGAATTATGCCTGGGCTTGCCTGGGGCTTGACTGGGCTTACCCCGCCTTATCTCTAAACATCCCGACCCTCCCCCAAAGCAACAGGCCAAGTAGATCCACCACAATAAAAGGCACCATGCTGCTGCCCCATCTCTCTTTTTCTCTGCTGCCCTCTCTGTCTCTGTCTCTCTGTCACTCTCTCTGTCTCTCTGCTGCCCTCTCTCTCTCTGTCTCTGTCTCTCTGTCCCCCTGCTCTCCCTGTGCTCTCTCTCTCTGCCTCTCTCTGTCTCTCTCTCCCTGCTGTCTCTCTCTGTCTCTCTGTCCCCCTGCTCTCCCTGCTCTCTCTGCTGCTCACTCTCTCTCTCTCCCCACCCCCCTCTGGGGGCAGCCACTCTCTCCTTCAGATAATAAAGTCTCTTGCGTGGGCCCGTGTCTCCTGAGTCCTTCTGGGTAAGGAGGGTCGCGGCAAGATACCCTTTCACTACTCAGATTCCATAGTGCAGGCTGTGCAATCACAGATTCAGAGCAGACTGAATGGCTTCAGCCGTCCTGCACACTCACTCACACACTCAGACCAGAGTTTAAAGAGTCCCCCCAGGAATGTCTACCTGTGAGACTTCCAGGAAGTTTTTGGGTGGTGACCAGGCTCCCCTTCCATCCCAATGGATGGAAACTGGCTGGGTCAGAGCCCTGGGGCCTTACTGTAATCTGACATCGGTACCAGGTCCTCACCTGCCAAGCCTCATTGAGTCTGGTGGGAACAGTGGAGCAGGGCCAGCTCAGGATGACTGGGTGGGAGACTGTTGAAAGATAAGGCAGGTTGTGCCTTCTCCATTGCAATTGTCTGTTCCATCACCATTTTACCATTGCCCCAAATTGGTGGCAATAAAGGGCCAGGGGGTTGAGTTTCCCGGTCAGGGAACCAAATATTATGGAAAAAAACCTGGACTGGATCACTGACAAAAGAACCAAGCAGCACTCGGAGGTCTTGGAGTGTTGAGTTTATTTTTACACCTGCAGGTTCAGAGAGGAGTAATCTCCCAAGGTCTAAGCCCCCAACCAAGGCAAAGGGAGTGATATATATATTTCTGCTTCCATATCTGCAACACTTCTATGTGCACAGCAAACAAGCAAGCAAGGGGTAGTTAAGTTTAGGGAGTGATTGCCTGGCAGAGTGGGAAGTGATGGGGAGAGGGAGTTTCTGTTGTCTTTGCTAAGAAGAGAAGCAGAAAGGAACCACCTGGACTAGATTACTGTCCTTGTAAATTTTTCCCTATCATTAGTATGAAAACAGAAGAGAAAAAATGCTTATTATAGTGAATTATTTATCTGTAATTCCATAAACCTGTTGTCACAATTTAGCTTAATACCTTGCCTATGCAGAGGAAAGATGAACTGAATACAAGCCATAGGAGGCCGTGGTATTTTTTTCCCCTTTGGACTTTAGCCATATTAAGTGATATTTTCTTGTAAGTCCATTAAATTAGAAGGTTTCAATAGTTGGTAAATATTCTCATTCCTTTTCGTTTGGGACCCATATTGGATAAGTAATGAATAAAACTGAAAAGCCAGCAATATGTTGGCAATATGTCAATATTGCTGAAGCAATACACATAAGATGACTAAATGCACTCTGACTGCAATATTGCTGGATAGCTTCTCCATTTAGTCAAAGTGGCGATTTGGCCCCAAATGATTATATCGCTAGCTTTGAGTTCTGGTAATTTAAGAACAGCATAAGGGTGATTAGAAATGTTATATATGTTTAAGCATTGTGGGAACAACTTAAATGTTCAACAATAGGGAAGTAGTTAAAACAAACTATTAGAGGAATAATAATTTAAGCCTAGTCAGTGATGTGAGGGATTTTTAGTGTTATATTCTTCCTTTGCATATCTGTGCTTTTCTCTAAGAGCTTACTCTGATTTTCTACTAATAAAAAGAGAATTAAATGAGCTAAAGAGATCTAAATGGTTTTTAAAAAGAAAATGAAAAGATCTGAAGTTTTTGGTGGATTTAACTTTTATTTATTTTAAGTTAATTATGCCTTTTCTACTAATTTCACTGCTTTCATTCACTGGCCTTGTGTAAAACATTTTAATTGAATTACAATGCTCTTAAAATAGGAAAATGGACCAAAATACATAATCATATACAGAGGCAGTAAAACTACTCCCGCAGCCCTCCAAATAATATACTCCTATGAATAAAATCTGGAATTTTTTCCCAATATATCAAGTTTGGCTAAATTGTCTGTTGGTCAATTTATTTCAGCTCAAATTTTGCATAAGGATCCCACCTGTTAAGGGACCTTGCATTCTCTTTCTTGGTCTTGAAGTAAATTATCTGATATCTTAAAGTAAGATACCTTGAAGTAAAAAATTCACACTAAGTGGTTCAAAATGTAATCACTAGTAGTGAGATCTGTGGGATAGAGATTTAACTGGTGCCCTTCAAATAGAATTGGTACATGATTAAGCATTTATTTCCACCATGGTTAAGTCTATTTTTTGAGACTACAGAAAAGTGTCAGTAGTAAAAAGCTCTGGCTGAGACTTGGTTCTCAGAAATTTAGACTCTCAGTGGGATGAGAAAAACACTTTTATTCAAAGTTTTTGTGAAATAAAGGAAAAGTGGGTGCCTCCAAGGATTTCTAAGGCCAAAGTATTGAAGGTTTCATTAACTCTGGGAGTCTCAAATTGTCCAAGCATTAAAACACTAAAAAAAATCATTAAGTTAAAGGTTAAACAATTTGTATCTACATTTCTGTTAAAGGGTAAGCAAAATGCTTACCTTTCCCCTTAATTTCCTTCTGCATCAGATGCCACTAGGATGTGTATTGCCCCCAATTCTTTTCTTTACACAGTTTGTCTTACATAAATAGAAAATACCCCTATGAAGTTCTGTCTCTTTTGCCTGTTTCCTTAAGGAAATAAAAACCTTTGTATGACTTGGAACTTATCTCCTACTTCACCCTTAGGAGTTATATCTTCCCATTTCTAAGTCCAAAACCTTGGCTCAAATAAAACTCTTTATTTTCAAGATGATTTCAGTGAATTTTTATTCAACTCCTTGAACTATCCAGAAGCTTGGCTCATTAGAGATTAAAACCAACACAGGTCAAGTTACTTAGCTTTTGGTTCACTAGCTTGAGCCAGCTCAATTGTATTTATACGACTGAAGAAAAATGCTATATTCTGTTTGTGGGTACTTCTTTTGAAGATTATCCCAGACAATCCACATGGGCCTAAGGAAGGGCATTGCACTGCTTTTCTATAAAACTAAGAACAATCAAAAGAAAAAAGAAAACACAACCAAAACAAAACACAGCTCTTTAAAGAAAGCTCTCAGAAAGTTAAAATTTTAGGAAATAATCATTTGAATAGTTTATTTATTTAAGCTTTTAAATTATTCATCACAAATACTTAGAATTCCAACCTAGTTTAACACTTGTTTATTGTAACATATTTGTAATGTTTTTCTTTCTGTTAATTAATTACTCAACTACTCTTCTTATTGGAAAATTTTGAAGTTCTTGTGCTGACTTTGTGAACACATGTCATGTGAATAAACTCACAGAAAGGACCAATTTATTAAATCCTATAGAGGATGGAGAAAAGCAATGTTTCTCCCTTGTTTCCCAAAACTTGAAGTTTCTGAGAAAGAAGCTCTTCATTGCAGCAACTATCATTATTTCCTCTTTACTGTTGCTGTACAGGTAAGCAAACAATTTAAGTAGTGCAAAATACAATTTGAAATCTTCCACTTAGATGGCAATCAATGGGCCAACATTCTTTTTCAGGATCTTAAACTGAGGTCATTTATTTTTAGGAGAGACAATTATGGTATGTGAAATGATTTCTACCACAGTTCAAACAGGATATTTACAAAAGTTGACATAGGATTGTTGGATTCTCCCAGAGGAGGACGCCGCCCCAAATCACTCACGGAAGGCGTCTCTTGATGCAACAAGCAAGAGGAATTTATTCAGAGGCCAGCTAGCTGGGGTCCATGCGTTAGCCCGACGCAGCGGGTCTCAATGAGGACCCCGAACTCACAAAGCCAGAAGTTTTTATAGCATTTTCAAAGGGGCAGTATTTTCTACAGTCACAATACAGTGTTTTTTTTTTCATAGACACATAAATTTTAGGCTGACGCCTCATCCTGGGGTTCTGATTAGATAAAATCACTTTCAGAATGTTTAGGGTGGTTCTAGCAAGATAAGCTTAACTGATTGAGGTTGGTTAACTAAAAGTCACTACAATTAACACTGGCTGACTAACTTGTTTTTCAAAGTTCTGTAATTTTTCTCCTTCTAGGTTAGAAAATGGTGTTTGAGCCTTTAAGATGGCTGTGCTTATGCTAACTTTTGATTCTTCAGGTTCTACATTTCCCCACTTCTCTTTAAGGGCATTCCAGTCATGGAATGTCTGTATCTTCCTGTTGGGTGAGTGAATGATATTGTTGCTGCAACATTAGTACATGAACGGCACTCACTCTTTCTCTAACAAAAGTTATCAGCCGATTCAATATGCAGGGTCCTAAAGTGAGGAGCAACACAAGGATGAGTAAGGGTCCAGCCAGAGTGGATATCAAGGTCGTAAACCACGGTGACCTAGTGAACCAAGATTCAAATAGCCCTTGGCCGGCTTTTCGTTCTCTCTTTCTCTGGTCTAGCCTCTCCCTAAGCTTTGACATCGAATCTCTTACTATTCCGGAATGGTCTGCATAAAAGCAGCATTCTTCCTTTAAATCTGCACACAATCCTCCTTCTTTTAGAAACAGCAGATCCAGCCCTCGTCTGTTCTGCAAGACTACTTCAGAGAGGGAAGTCAGAGATTCTTCAAGTTTAGTAATGGATTGCTCTATGGTTTTTAGGTCATCATCAATAGCTGTCCTTAGTCACTCATAATGTTGGTTCCCTTGGATAATAGCAGCAGTCCCTGTTCCTACTCTGGCTGCGACTCCTATCCCTAACAACACAGCTAAGGTCAGCGAGACCGGCTCCATCTTATATCTATGCCTAGGTTCAAATTCAGCTACGAATGAGAGGTCATCATGATACATCAACCTGGGCACCAGCTGAACCATGATACAGAAATCGTGGGAGGAGTTGAAGGCAGAAGTAGAGACACATGGGGTCACTCCAGTGTTACAAGCCCACCACCCTTCGGGAGGAGGGACTAGATACTCATTTTCACCTGAGGAGGTCACAGCTATGGTTTCATTACACAAAGCTTTATGGGTGGGAGGGACTGAACCTAAACATTTTCCTCTTCCAGTTACTTCAGTCAGAGTTAGCTTCTTGTGGCTTCCCCAGCTACAGATCTCGTGACGGGTTGTTCTGTTAAAACTGCCTAACAATCCCAATCCTTCATAATAAGGCGGCCCAGAAGAGAAACACAACCAACAGGATTCAGTAGTGTTAGGGTTGGTGGTATTTAAGACTTGAAAAGCCCCTTCAAGGAGGTTGAGAAGGCGTTGTCCGGTGCCAGGAAAGGAGGTGACTCGGCCAAGAGTGGAGGCGGAGGGAGTGGTGGCAGAGTCCATAGGTGGGGCTAGGGCCTGTTTTGGGGCTGGGGCTGGGAGACGCGGTTGATCCCGCAAGACAGCGTTGGGTCCTACTGGGACAGCCGGAAGAGTCTCTACCTTAAGCCTGAGTATAAACAAGACTCCATTATCATAGCCACTCTGGTAGAGTCTTAGTCTCTTCTTAAGCCTTTTTTCCCAGTTTGTTGCCCTTTTTCTTGCATCTGTGAAAGAGATGTCAATAGGGTGGCAGGTGGGATTAGTTGTGCATTGGGTACGAGCGGTATTCCACTGGATTTTTATGAGGCCTATAGGAGATCTCCCTGTGCTTCCTGTCAGCCAATGGCATGTCCCTGTTTGTTCACAACCCCAATTTTTGCAGAAAAATCTGTCTTCCCACCACACTGTGAGGCCTTGGCACTATCGGCTGAGGGGGCTGGGCATACATAGAAGCAGGTATTCTGGAGCTCTTTCATGGTCCCAGAGCCCCAATGCACTGTACAATCTCGAGTACCACATCCGGGTACCCCAACTTTTTCTTCATACCATGGGTCTTGTTTGAAGAGAGTGCACAAATCTACAGTGAGGGTAGGCCACCAAGTTCTCCTAGGGTGTTGTCCTGTTAACTGGACTACTACTTGTTGGGAAGCCGGGGTAATGATTTGCCATGTGAGTAACCTGGGTTCATGGGGGTTAGGGTTCTGGAAGGTGGGAAGTAACTGGGTCATTAGAATTAGAATTGTTAGTGACACAATCATTTTTACACAAGCGAAATTTAAGAGGGTTATCAGTTCGAATTACTCGCCAATCCAGGTCTGGTTGAGGTGCTTTCTTCAGGTGTGAAGCATGTATCCAGGAAGAGATGCCATCTACTTTCACAGCTGTAGGTGTGGTCAAAAGGACGATGAAGGGTCCTTTCCACCGAGGCTCAAGATTGTCCGTTCGATGTCGCCTTACGTAGACAGTGTCTCCCACTTGGAACGGTTGAGGTACTGAAATGTCCTCTGGCCGATAGGCTTCTCGGACAGAGGCCCACACTTCTTTCTGCACAACTTCCAGAGCCCGTAACCTTTCAAGCAGAAACTTATTAGTCACAGATTCAGGGGATACGTTGAGGTGAGCTGCATTTAGTGGAGCTGGGGCTCGAAACATTATTTCAAAGGGTGTTAGTCTAAAACGGCTGGGGGTGTTTCTAACTCGGAATAAGGCGAAGGGAAGGAGGACCAACCAATCATATAAACCAGTCTCTATGGATAATTTAGTCAGGGTCTCTTTTAGAGTTCTATTCATCCTTTCTACCTGTCCTGAGCTCTGGGGCCTGTATGCACAATGCAATTTCCAATCCGTCCCCAAAATCTTGGCCAATCCCTGACTTACCTGGGCAACAAAGGCAGGGCCGTTGTCGGAGCCGATTACCTTTGGGATTCTAAACCTGGGAAATATTTCTTCAAGGATCTTTTTAGACACTGTCTGAACTGTCTCAGTTTTGGTGGGGAACGCCTCTGTCCATCCTGAAAATGTGTCTAGGAAAACTAGAAGGTACTTATATCCATACTTAACAGGCTTGATCTTAGTGAAGTCAACTTCCCAGTAAGCACTTGGGCGATCCCCTCGAAGTCTTTTCCTGGATGTTACTGGATTTTTACTCACATTTACTAATTGGGAGGGAACACGATTTCTTACAACCTCGTCAGCCAGTTTTCCTAATCCAATAACATGATAAGGGGAGTCTTGAACCAAGGTCTTTAGGTTTTTTGCTCCCAAATGTGTCAATTGATGCAATTGCCTTAAGTACTCTTCTGCCTCACTCTTAGGCAGGACAACTCTCCCTTTTTCAGACTTGTATACCTCGTGGGGTGAGGAATTTTTAACCCTAATTTGTTTATACAAGCGAGGTTTTCGGGTGTATACTGGAAGCTCTTAATACAAGTGGCCTCCGGGTACACTTGGAGGGGTAAGATATTAATTCCCTGGGCTGCTTGTTTTGCAGCTTGTTCCGCCCTTCTGCTTCCTTGAGCTATTAGAGAGTCACTTTTTTGATGCCTAGGGCAATGTATTATTGCCACTTCTCTAGGTCTATGAATGGCTTCTAACAAATTTAAAATTTCTTGTTTGTTTTTAACATCTCTCCCTGCTGAAGTCAATAACCCTCTCTGTCTATAAATAGCCGCGTGTATGTGAGCGGTGGCAAAAGCGTATCGGCTGTCGGTATAGACGTTAAGTCTCTTACCTTCTGCCATCTTTAGAGCCTGAGTCAGAGCGACGAGCTCTGCTCGCTGTGCAGAAGTGCCCGTTGGAAGTCCACTGGCCCACACGATTCAGTTATCATCCACTACTGCAGCTCCCGCCATTCTCTTACCATCCATAATGTAACTGCTCCCGTCTGTATACCAAGTCAGGAGTCCTGGCCCTTCTAAAGGCTGATCTTGTAAGTCCTGGCGGGTCCCCGTCTCCTCAGCCAGGATTTCCTGGAAGGTATGAAGTACTTCTTTTTCCAAATCGGGGAGCAGAGTAGCTGGGTTTAGGATGGCGGGTGGTGCAAATTCCACACGATCACGATTCAGGAGTAAGGTCTGGTAGTGAGTCATTCTGGCATTTGACATCCATCTTTTGGGTGGTTGCCGGATTATGCTCTCCAACGCATGTGAAGCAACCACAGTGAGTTTTTTTCCCAGTATTAGTTTGTCAGAATCTTTAACTAGGAGGGCCACAGCTGCTACTACTCTCAGGCAGGCAGGCCACCCGCTACTCACGGGGTCTAATTTTTTTGACAGATAGGCGACAGGTCTCTTCCAAGGTCCCCATTGTTGGGTCAACACTCCTCGAGCTACTCCACTCCATTCGTCCACGAAAAGGACAAATGGCTTAGTTACGTCTGGCAATGCTAGAGCGGGTGCTGAGAGGAGGGCTTTCTTGATATCATCAACTGCCTGTTTTTACTCAGATCCCCAAACAAACGGGGCTGTCCCCTTGGTAAGGGGGTACAGAGGGGTGGCCAAGGAATCATATCCGGGTATCCACAATCTACAAAAACCCACTGTCCCCAGAAACTCGCGAACCTGGCGTGCTGTAGTGGGGACCGGAATCTGCGTCACAGTCTGCTTCCGGGCTTCAGTAAGCCACCTTTTCCCTTTTCTCAGGGAATATCCCAAATAAATCACTTGTTGTTGGCAGATCTGTGCCTTCTTAGCCGATGCTCTATACGCTAATTTGGCAAGTTCAGTCAAAAAGGGCTTCAGTGGCCTCTTGGCAGGTCTCCCGGTGGGAGCGGCTATCAATAAGTCATCAACATATTGCAGCAAAGTTACCTGTGGGTTTGAAGCTCGGTAGAAAGCCAAGTCCTGATGTAAAGCCTCATCGAAGAGGGTGGGCGAGTTCTTGAATCCTTGTGGCAAACGAGTCAAGGTCAATTGCCCAGTAGTTCCTGTGGTGGGATCTTTCCACTCAAATGCAAACAGCGTTTGGCTGTTCTGGTGCAAGCGCAGACAAAAGAAAGCATCCTTTAGATCTAAAACTGAATACCAGATGTTTTTTGGGGCCAGGGAGCTTAGTAGGTTATAGGGATTTGGCACGGTGGGGTGAATGTCCTGTGTCCTTTTGTTAACTTCTCTTAAATCTTGTACTGGTCGGTAATCTCCCATTCCTGCCTTTTTTACAGGCAGCAAGGGGGTGTTCCATGGGGACTGACATTTTACTAATATTCCCTGTTCCATAAGCTTCTGGATATGTGGCCTAATTCCATCCCTGGCTTCTTTACTTATTGGATATTGCCTCACAGTCAGTGGAAAGGCTGAAGCTTTTAGTTCTATGATTACAGGGGGCTGGTTCTTGGTGAGCCCCATGCCTGCCGTCTCCGCCCTGGCTCCTGGGAATCAGTCGAGCCACTCCTGACTAATTCGGGAGGGCTCTGTTTCCATGAAAAGACAGTATTCGTCTTCCAATCTTATGGTCAGAATACTCAAGTTCAAAGGCTTATTTTCCTGATTAGTCACCAGAGGTTTCTCAGCTTGAAAAGATATTTGGGCTCCTACTTTGGTCAAGATGTCCCTTCCTAACAGGGGCGTAGGGCATTCCGGTATAATGATTAACGAGTGACTTACTCGTCCTACTCCTAAGTCTACTGCCCTTCGGGTGGTCTATGCATATTGTTTCCGGCCTGTAGCTCCAATCACCCAAGACTTTTTGCCGGAGAGAGGGCCCTTGTCTTTAGTTAATACAGAATGTTGAGCACCAGTGTCTACTAGGAACTCAATGGGTTGCCCCTCCACTTTCAGAGTTACCCTGGGCTCGGGGAGGGGTTCCGAGCCCCGTCCTCCCTAATCTTCGTCTTCCAGCAGAGACAACACCTTTTTTGGAGGCTTCTGCAGTGGCTTTTTAGGGCATTCTTTCACCCAATGTCCTTTATCTTTGCAGTATGCACATTGATCTTTATCTAAAGGAGGCGGGATGCCCAGGTGCCCTGCCTTACTAGTTCTACCACTAGAGGGCGGGCGTCCCTTACCTTCTACTACTGCGGCCAAGATTTTTGTTAAATTTCTCTCATGCTTCCTATCCCTCTTTTCCTCTATACTTTCTTTTTCCTTTTCCTTCCTTAATTCCTTCTCTTCCTCAGTCTCTCTCTTATGATAAACTTTCTCAGCTTCTTTCACCAAATCTCTCAACGACAAATCCTGTAAGCCTTCTAGTCTCTGAAGCTTCTTTCTAATATCAGGCGCTGATTGTCCAATAAAGGCAAGAGCCACTGAAGCACTGTGTTCCTCAGAAGTGGGGTCAAAAGGAGTATACCACCTGAAGGGTTCTATCAGGCGTTCTAAGAACACTGCGGGTGCCTCAGCGGCTCCCTGACTAACCTCTCTTACCTTGGCCAAATTGGCGGGGCGCCTTGCAGCCCCGCGAAGACCTGCCACCAGAGCCTGGCGATTGATGCTTAGTCGCTCCCTACCTTCTGGAGAATTAAAGTCCCAGTTGGGTCTGGTCAGTGGGAACCCCCTTTCTATATCATGAGGGAGTTGCGACGGTCGTCCGTCAGCTCCAGGCACGTTCTTTCGCGCTTCCAGGAGGATCCTTTCTCTTTCTTCCGTGGTGAAGAGTACCTGTAAGAGCTGCTGACAATCATCCCAAGTGGGCTGGTGAGAGAACATCAGGGACTCTATCAGTCCCATTAGTCTCTGCGGTTCCTCTGAAAAAGGAGGGTGGTTAGCTTTCCAATTATATAAATCGGCAGTGGAGAATGGCCAGTATTGCAGAGGTTGGAAAGGCGGGTCTCATTCCTTCCCGAGAATGGGGGCCCCATAAGACCTGAGGGGAAAAATACCTGATGGGTCCAATGCGGCCCCTCGGCGCCGCCGTGTTCCCTGGGCCGGTCCCGGAGCTGGCCCCGATGCCTCGGTACCAGAGGCTAGAGGCATCGGAGTTGCCGGGGCCAGATGCACTGGGGCCTCGGCCGCCGGGGCCTCGGGCGCCAGGGCACAGGCAGGAGGGTAAGGAGGTGTTCATCAACCATTAGCAAGTCTTGGGTGTCAGGTGTATTTTGGTGGTCTCTTTCCCTTTTCCCCGAGGTTGAGCCTGAGCCAATAAGACTCGAGAGTTCGCTTTCTTTGGCACCCAGGGCTTTACCCAGGGTGGTGGATTTTCCACCAGTTCTTGCCAGACCACAATGTAGGGCTGCTGATCCGGATGTCCCCGAGTTGAATTCTGGAAAACAACAGCTTTTACTGCAAGCAGAGTGGAGAGGTCAAAAGTCCCTTTCGGGGGCCATCCAACGTTAAAAGTGGACCACTCGGAGGTACAGAAAGTCTGCCACAGCCCTTTTTTAACTTCTACCGACAAGTCATGCGCCCTTGCTCTCACTTCTGTTCAATGACCTAACGTCAGGCTAAGGGGGGTCGTCACGGTCTGTCCCATTGCCAGTATAACAATTATTAGACACGTAAAGGACACATAAAACAGAGACACACAGAGATTAGACACACAGCGGCCGCATTTTGTCTTCCTCAGATTTCTGACCAAGAACCGGTAGGAATCAGTGGGCTGATACTCTCGGCGCCCAAAAACCAACCCTATCTCATCCGGTTCACTTTTGCGGAAAAACAGGTGGGAGGCCACCAGGCGTCCCTGGCCCTCCAAACTCCCCGGGGCGTCCCCCAGGGTTGCAGCCTGCGGTGCTCCAAGTACGTCTACCGACCGCAGTCGCGACCCCTTACGGGACCGGGACGGCTGCCAGACAGAAGGTACCCTTTTCAGAACTCCGACCGGTCTCACTGAAAAGCAGAACACAGAACACAGACAACTCAAGGCACCACTAATCTTACCTCTTCCTCCAAGAACGGCTTTGGGAGTGAAGCGGGGTGAGCGCACGATCCCGGATGAGCCCCCAAATGTTGGATTCTCCCAGAGGAGGACGCCGCCCCAAATCACTCACGGAAGGCGTCTCTTGATGCAACAAGCAAGAGGAATTTATTCAGAGGCCAGCTAGCTGGGGTGCATGCGTTAGCCCGATGCAGCGGGTCTCAACGAGGACACCGAACTCCCAAAGCCAGAAGTTTTTATAGCATTTTCAAAGGGGCAGTATTTTCTACAGTCACAATACAGTGTTTTTTTTTTCATAGAAACATAAATTTTCGGCTGACGTCTCATCCTGGGGGTCTGGTTAGATAAAATCACTTTCGGAATGTTTTGGGTGGTTCTAGCAAGATAAGCTAAACTGATTGTGGTTGGCTAACTAAAGGTCACTACAATTAACACTGGCTAACTAACTTGTTTTTCAAAATTCTAGTAATTTTTCTCCTTCTAGGTTAGAAAATGGTGTTTGTGCCTTTAAGATGGCTGTGCTTATGCTAACTTTTGATTCTTCAGGTTCTACAGAGCCACAAAGAGAGCGGCAGTATTCCCTCTCACAAGAGGCGAGAGCAGGCATCCAGGAACGCTTGATCAGAGTCAGAGAGGCAGGCATTCTAATCTAGTGTCAGTCACCCTGGAACACCCTGCTTCTACTAGTCAAAAGGCCTGGAGTAGGGCACCAGCCTGTTCAATACCTGTGAGCCATTAGTAGAATGACTGTTCATTTACACGTGGTGGTCCCAAACCCGCACACCGTCCTCAGCCAGATCCCAGAGTCTGCCAAATAGTTCACTCGCACAGGCACAGACGTAAAGATGCATTTCTCTGCCTCTGGCTGGCCCCCCAAAGCTAGCTCTTATTTGCCTTTGAATGGACTGAACTGGATACAGGGCAGCAGATGCAGTTAACATGGATGCAGCTTCCACAAGAGTTCAAGAACACACCCACTCTCTTTAGAGAGGCATTGGCTGCAGACCTCGCCAGCTTTCCAAGATATGCCACATGTTGAGCCCTCCTGCGGTACGTAGATGACCTCCTCTTTGCCAGTGACACCCAGGAAAATTGTGCAAAAGGTACATAGGCCCTCCTGCAACTCCTGTCAGACTCAGGATACCGAGCCTCATAAAAAAAAGGACACAAAACTGCAACAGCAAGTCCGGTACTCAGGTTTCCTCCTCACCCAGGGAGAAAGGGCAACAAGGCCAGAGAAGAAAAAGATCGTTAACTCCTTGCCCAAGCTCAGGATGAGGGGTCATGCGAAAGTTCCTAGGGGCTGCCAGTTTCTGCAAAAATCTGGATTCCCGGATTCTCAGCAATGGCAAGGTCCCTCTGCAACCTCCTGGGGGGCCATACTGAAAGCCCCTGTCTGGAATAAAGAGGCAAGAGCCACCTTCCTGGAAATAAAAAAATTCTTCAGAACAGGCACCAGCCCTAGGCCTGCCAGATATGAAAAGGCCCTTCAATCTCTTCACTACATTATAAAGGTAGCAATTTTGCATTGCAAAGAACATCAAAAAGAAAACAACCCTACAGCACAGGGAAATGGGATGGCAGATGAAGCTGCCAAAGCAGCAGCCAGTAAGGAGGCAGGGAGAGCTCCTTCCCTCACTGTGGCCCTAACACCCTGGTAGAGGCCCCTCCACCAAGTACACTGAAAAGGTGAAAGACTGGAGCCACTTAACTGACAACGGATGGTGGATGTTGCCAGACAGATGTATCTTTCTCCCAACTGCAAACGGGAGGCAACTAGTCAGCAAATACCACCAGCTCACCCACCTGGGAAAAACTGCACTGGCAGCCCTCCTCAAAAGCAACACTATATCAGCCAGTTCCCAGCACTATGCCGAGCAGTGAGTAGACAGTGTGTAACTTGTGCCAGAAATAATACTCGGTCTGCACCACGACTCCCACCTGGTGTCCAAAGAATGGGAGTTGCCCCCTTTGAAAACCTTGAGATAGACTTCACGGATGTCCAGCCAAGCAGGGGACTCAGACACCTCCTAGTAATAGTGTGTATGTACTCTGACTGGGTCGAAGCCTTCCCAACCAGGACAAAATGGAGCTGGGAGGTAGCCAAAGTCCTCCTGAGAGAAACTGTGCCCTAGTTTGGCCTACAGTCCACAATCCACAGTGACAATGAGTCTGCCTTTGTAGCAAATGTAGTGCAAATGTTAACTAAATTCCTCAATATTACCTAGAAACTTCACACTGCATACAGACCACAGAGTTCAGGGAAAGTAGAGCGAATGAACCGCACCCTCAAAAGAACCCCAGTACATTCCTTCCAGGCTAGGGACTCAGTCTGAGTTAAAAATTGGAAAAAAGACCCCCTCAAACCTCAGTAGACTGGCCCCACAATTTTGTTCTAACTACTCCTACTGCCCACAAGCTTGCAGGCATCACTCCTAGAGTCCTTCATTCCTGAGTAAAAAGATCCTGTCATCCTGACAAGAAAGCACATCAGCAGGAGGCCCAGCCAGACCTCCAGATCCTCTCCGCCTCCGCATCCGTCGATTGCCTTCTGACTAATAGACACCTGTGCGCCATAGATCCCGGCTCTCATCAGAGTGGTGTCTTTTATTCTGGGCATTGGACTCTGTGCTGCTGTACCCCTGGACTGGACTATTCCTCAAAAATAGTTGCCCTTTTTATTGTCTATTGGGTAATCGTTAAGTTGTTTTGCTGTGCTTACCTGTCTTTCCTAGCTGGACCCAAGTCTCAACCTGCATTTCCAAAGTACCTCTCTGTAATGTTTAATTGTACAAAAGTTATAGAGTGCATAGTGGGCTAAAGGGAGCCACCTCCTTTTCCCCAGTGAGATTTCCTAGGCAGAACAAGCTGCCCCTTTGCCAATCCCTGCTCTAGTCAGACTCAGTAGAGCTGGATCAGCTGCAATAGACACAGCAGCTCTAATAAAGAGACTTAGGGCTCGCTGCCCTAACAGAGAAAGCTGATCAAGATTTAGAGCAGCTTGAAACCACCATGATTCAGCTGCAAGATCAGATTGATTCCCTGGCTAAAGTGGTGCTGCAAAATTGTAGAAGACTGGACCTCCTGTTCATGTCACAGGGAAGCTTATGTATAGCCCTTAAAGGAGATTGCTCTTTTTATGCAAATAAGTCTGGCATAATTAAGAGTTATCTAGCCAAAGCAAAAGAAAACATCCAGCATAGGAATAAAATGTTAGAAAATAAAAAATCTTAGTTCCAGGGATGGTTTGAATAGAATCCATAGCTAACAACTCTTCTAACTGGCCTTGCTGGGCCAGCGATTCTGCTGTTCCTTAAACTATTAGTGGAACCCTGTATATTTAACTGGCTCATTAACTTTATCAAGGAATGCATTTCTTCCATACAGCTCATGTATATGTGGAGCGACTATGACCCTGTCATAAGCCAAGGAGATGATGCCGCCTAAACGAAGTGTTTGAAGGGGCATCAGAGGGGGGAATGATAGGGAAAATTTACAAGGACAGCAACTTAGCAGGTGGCTCCACTCTGTCTCGCACCCCTCCTTCCTCAACATAAACAACACTACAAGGACAGTAATTTATGAGGTAGCTCCCCTCTGCCTCGCTCCCCTCCTCAACCCAAACCAAAAAAAAACACTCCCTTGGTTTCCCCATGCTGCCGAGCATCCCAAGGTTCGCACCCTAAACTCCCTCCCCCTTGCCTGCTCGCTTGCTGTGTACGTAGGAATGTCACACATAAGGAAGCAGAAACGTATAAATTGCTCGCTTTTCCTTTGTTTGGGGCTCAGACTTTTTGGGAGATTACTCCCCTCTGAGCCCGCCGGTGTGAAATAAAGCCTCAACTCTCCAAGACCTCCGAGTGCTGCTTGGTTTTTTCCATCGGTGATCCAGTCCAGGCTTTTTTTCAATATTTTCCATAACACTGCCACAGTGGTAAGGTTAGGGAAAGCCTGGAACTTATCTATGACTGCTTCTGGAATAACTTTAGTCTTACCCAACCAGACAACCCTCAAAATCTTTACTGAAAAAACATGTGTCTGAACCTTGGGGCTGTTCACAGCCCATCCTTTCTCTTGTAGATGTTGAACCAGTATTGGTGCTGTACCTTCTAGAACTGCAATAGAATCAGATGTGAGCATGAATTCACCAATATAATGGTAAAGCCAAATCGTTTTCTGTTTTTTCCACACTGCCAAGTCCTGGGCTACAAGTCTGTGACAAATGGTGGGACTGTGGTGGTATCCCTGTGGAAGGACAGTGAATGTCCACTGCCATTCTTCCCATGTGAGGGCAAACTGTTCCTGACTTTGCTGTGCTATATCAATTGAAAGTAAGGCATAAGCAAATCTATAACTTAATATGTCCCTAGCTCATTACTGAAGGTATCCGTAAGGGCTGCTACATTGAGGACAGCTGCATGCAGAGGGGGTGTGACTTGATTCAATTCTCTGTAATCCATGGTCATACACCAGAAGCTGTCCTGCTTTTGTAATGGCCACACCAGGGAATTAAAAGGACTATAGTGGGCTTTATGATTCCCACCTTCTCTAGCTCCTTAAGAGTGTCTCCAATTTATTTGCATCCCCCAGGCCAGTTTATACTGCTTAGTATTTGTCACCCACCAAGGTACATGCAGAACTATAGGCTGGTGCTTAGCATGTCCACTCAGAACTGCCTTTATTACATATAACCTCAGTCTGAACTCACCTGCAGTGGTCTGTAACCAGAGGCCCTGCAGGATATCCAACCCCAATATATATTCAGTTATCAGAGAAAAATACACAGTATTCTCCTTCAGGTGTAAACTCCCTATCTCCAATGGGATTTAGGTTTTCTTCACTCTAATTGCCTTACCCCCATAGCCTTCTATCACAGCAGGGGTCCCAGGAAACCAGTCAGGGTTGCCATAAATCAGAGAACATTAAGCTCCTGTGTCTATCAGTGCCAGGACACCTTGTAAATTCAAGGGGGACCAATGAATAGCTAATTCTACATGTAGTCTCCAGTCCCTATCAGCTCTCTTGATGTGGGGGCCTTGACCCTGGCCTTAGTCTAACTGCAATGCCCAATTTCTCTCCTGTGGCAGTGGGGTCTGAGTATTTTCCCTCAGGATGTCCTGCAGGCACACAGACCAGACATGGGTTTTGTGTCTGGCTTCCATGTCTTCTACCTCAGGAGCTGGAACTACTGCTCTTGCTGCCACAGCTCTAGCAAGATTCTATTGGGCTGTCTATCAAGTTTTCTTTTCACTGCCTCCCTTTTCCAAATCAACCCACATCTGGGTCCTTGAGACCTTTACAGGGCCCTTTGTACATCTCCTTTCAGTCATAGTTAGTATTTCCTTCCATGCTCTTATTATTTCAATCTTCCTAAGATCTGCTGTAGTACAAGTAACCTCACTTATAGGTTACTCTATGTGAGGGGCAAGAATAGTCACTAGGGAGCCAAATAGGGATGAGGAGCTATATGGAGCACCAGGTTTCTCATCCTTATGGTGAACAACTCCTCACTGTGGCCATGAATGTCCATATTATAGATGATATGTTTCATGTCCAATTCCTGTAAAACATTCTGGAGCTCTGCATATGTTTGCCAGCTAGGAGGGAAATATGGTAAATCACCCTAATTAGGCCAAACAGCCCTGAAGGCTGGGGTCAGCAAATCCAGAAGTGCATGATTATTTGGGGTGTGACAGGCATTTTGCAACCTCTGCTTGAGGGAGGAATAAGTCATCAGGGAAGCCAGTTTACCATTTGAGATCCTGACAGAACAATGCCCTCTACTCCTAAATTCCAAAGGTGTAAAAGCCATGTAGGCAGAGGATCTGAGGGCTCCTGTCAAAATCAGGTGCTCAAATCCACCAACTCATCCTGGGTATGGGGCAGAGTATGGAGTGCTCCACAGCATGGGAATGGGGCTGTTGCTCCCCCCGAGGAACCTGCTGTTTCTGTGTCTTTATTTTCTTAATTACAACCGGGTGGGCCTTCAGTAGAGGAGGAACTGGTGCCTTGGGTGGTGGCCTCAGTAAAAGGTCTGCCCCATCCCCTCAGCTTCCCTCAGCTCCTCCTTCCCTGATGTCTTCTCTACAATCTCTGGAACTAAAGTCTCCACCCCTTCTTTTCCCTCCCCTACAGCCTCTTGCAGCTCTTATTTTTCTGCTGCCTCCTCTCTCACCACTAGCATGTCTCTCAGCAATACAACCTCAATTCTCAATAGCTGTTCCTTTTTCAGAGCATTGTGCAACTCATCTCCCAGTTTTTCCAATCAATGCTGAAGTGTGTCTCTCTCCTTGGTAATGCTTTCCAATGCCATGAGAAACAGCCACCCCACAATTCCTGCTACCCTGTGGCCACTCAGTCCTCCTAAGCAGTCCCCTATTTCATAGAGGGTCAACTCCACAGCTTCCAGTGTCCCCAACCTTCCCCAATTCTAGGGTCCCACTTTCCTAGGTTGAAGTTTATCCCAGACCAAATCTCCACTGGGGAATCCCTGGGTGAATTCCCACTATCTACAGGGGGATTCCCTGGTCAAACCCTACCACCCATGGGGGGTTCCCAGGTGTCTCCCCACCACCTTTAGGGGCAGCCTGCCCAAACATCACACCCATGAATACAGACGTTGGGTTCATTGGTCCTGCTGTCTCATGCCAGATATACCTCTGGGGAAAAGGGTGCTCTCTAATGGGGCAAATAAGCCAGTGGAACCAAAATAATTCTAGGAAAAAATACATTGGTGAAAGGTATTTTATGACTCACAAGGAAGCATGGCTCTGTCCATCTCCTCCAGGTACTGTTCTTTCTCTGCCCCCATGGCGTGCTCTTTATTTCCCACCCATCCCTTCCAGGAGCAACTGCATTGGTGGGTCTTTGGTGACTGGCAGATGCCAGCCCAATTATGAACCAGAAATGAAGGGGAGAAGATAATGGACTTTATCTCTCCACACCTTGTTCCAGAGGCTGTGGGACTACCTATTGATATGTAAATGCACTAAAGCCAGGTGGGAGATTCTGGAAATTATGCAATTTACCACACACCTACCTCATCTCATACTATTCTCCTTGTCATATACTACACTGTAGCTATGTTGTCTTTTCTGTCACCTCAACACATTAAGTTGAGCACATTTCTGCCTTAAAGCCTTTTTAAATGTTCCCACTGTCTTTTGTGCTCTTCAGTCTGATGTTTGCATGCCAAGTACCTTCTTGTCAATTAAGCTTTAGCTTAAATTTCATTTTCTCAGAGAGTTCTTTCTTCAATACTCAACCATTATTTCATCAATGTAGTAATTCTCTGAATAACACATAACTATAATATTTTAGTTTTATCTTGGTTGTTAAATTGAGACAGGGACCATAGGTGTAGTCAGAGTAGGGTGAGGGCCTCTGGGAAAAGCAGGACAGAATATTTAAAGTCAGAGCAATGTAACAATGGACAAAGAAGTCCCTACTGAAACTCTGTGCTAAACATTATGCAAAGTCAAAGTCACACTAATTCTCTAGGGTAAAGATAAAGACATTTTCAGTGAGATCAGTTCAAGGTCAAAAGGCCAGGAGCAACTTGGCCTGGAGTTTGAGTGTTCTGCAAGGGTATCAGCACAACCCATGACTCTGCTCTTAGCCCTACCAATCAGACTATGACCTAGCCCACCTTGAGGACAAGGGCAGGTGGTATAAGTCCACACCCCTAAGTCTTTTTTTGATATTCTCGAAAAATCCTCAATTGCCTATAAAAACCCTAGACAACACACCATCACAGGCTCTCTTGTCCCCTCCTGGCGTGAGCTGGGAGCTCTGTCCTTTCATTTTATCTCTAAATAAAAGCCTGTCCCTTGCTTTTCTACCTTAAGTGTTTGTGAAGCTCATTCTTCGGCTTTGTGAACAAGAACCCCGGCATCAAAATGATATTTATTATTTATTATTTTAAAAATACAATTCATCTAAAATGTTATTTTTTATTGTATATATCTCTCCAAGTAAAATATATGTGCCATGAAGGAGCAAGACTTGTCTATATTGTCAAGTTCTGTAACCGTAACACTCAGAACTGAGTTCCTTCCCTATAATAGATACCACAAAAATTTTGAATGAATTATTAAAGAGAGATTTTAATGCTGATATTAAATCTAGTCATAGATTTCAAATCTAAATATCTGAATTATTTTAAATTATGATCTACTTCTAAGTGCCCTAGTAACAATGAGACAGGGACCAGAGATTAGGCAGAGTAGGATGAGGGCCTCTGGAGAAAAAACAGAGCAAGATAATTACAGTCAGAACAATGTAACAATATGCAAAGAAGTCCGTATCAAAACTCTGTGTTACGCGTTATGCAAAGTCAGAGTCACACTAATTCTCTAGGGTAAAGATTTGTATACATGACTAAGAATATAGACATTCTTCAGTGAAATCGCTTAAAGCTCAAAAGGCCAGGAACAACTTGGCCTGCAATGTTTGAGTGTTCTGCAGATAAAGAAAAATATCTCAGCATAAACCATCACTTTACTGTATCAAATACATCATGACAATGTAAAATGTACTTTATCCTGCTAAAAGGCCCAGTTTGTTTTAATTGTAACTATGTGCTATTTTCCCTTCTCTAATCATAATCAAATAATCTGCAACCTAGGCAAAAGACTACTTTGGTAAGCAATCTCAACTATAAACAACCTAAGCAAACAGACAACAACCCAGCCCACCTTGGAGGCAGGGCAGGCAGTCCCACAAGTCTCCACCCCTAACCCTTTACCCTCATTCCTGAAAAAATCCTCAACCGCGCGTAAAACCCCTAGACAATGAGCCAACCACGGACTCTCTTTTCCCCTCCTGGCGTGAGCCAGGAGCTCTTTCATTTCACTTTACCTCTTCATAAAAGCCTGTACCTTGCTTTCCTACCTTGAGTGTTTGTGAAGCTCATTCTTTGGCTTCGTGAAGAAGAACCCCAGCATCAACAATATATATTAAAGACTGCTGCTTTAGCCTAGATTCTTTGCAGAAGCTGCATATAAAAGTATATCAAGTTTTCACAACAAGCATTTGACAGGACTTCTAGAGCTGATAAATTGTAGACATCCTTTTAGGTCACTTTTCAGTCTGTTCTAAGGTGAAATTAAGGTCGTAGAACCAAAAGTAATTTTGATAGTGATTTCCCCCCCAAAAAACAAGTTTACTTAAAACTCATAAATAAAGAACAGATTACTTCCCTTTTATTATATATGCAAAAGGTCTAGCAAAAATAGGCCTTTTCCACATTTTTGATTTGGATATTTGTATTTGATTATACAGAAAAGATATAAACCATGAATGGGACAGATTACACTTGTTGCCTTGCCTTTCTTGATAAATTAAACAAATATTTTTAGAATAAAATATTTGGGCTAATTACCTGGCTTTCTGTTTAAGTATGTTCCATGTAGCTTTATGCAGTGACTTTTGTCTGTGGAGAAGCTACACACACAAACGTTAAAAACTTCACGTTGCACAGATTTGGGTCATGTCCTTTCCTTCCTCTTTCCTTTGCTCTCACCCACTCTATACAAATATCCTCTGCCTCTGAAACAGAATCCTTCCTAAACCCCATAAATTTCTCAATCCATTTTTTAACAGATAAAAATTGCTATTTAACATTCTACAGTTTTTTTGCTTTGTTTTGTTTTGTCTTTGAGTCTGATACTACCACTTATTGTCTTATTCTGAGAAAATTTCAGATTGAAAATTTGAACCTAGTGTCATGCCTGAGACTCCTGGAGTATCATAAGTCTTTTAATGTGTAAAAAAATTGCAAAAGAAATAGTCCTCAATAAAGTTTTTCAGATTACAGTGCATGTTGCAACTTTGGGGAAAGGAAATCCTAGGGCAAAATACCTCTAAAACCAAAATCAGCCAAGGGAGAAATAAAGTTTAAAACCCATTTATTGCTCACAAACTGCAGTCTGGGGCTGTCTCTTACCTGCTCTGGGCTGAAGCAAGCAAGAACTCTCCCTAACCTCTCAAGTTCAGATAAGCCCTCAGTTGCCAGGGTAATTACCCATTGATATGGAGATGACTTTATCTCCACCCCTGAGGAACACCTATTGATATGGAGATGTACTAAAGCCAGGCGAGATATTCTGGAAATACTACAATTTTACCCACAATGTTTAAAACACTATGAATTTACTGACCATAAATCTATAATTAGTTGAACATTTTCACTCTTGTTGTGAAACTGTGGTTTAGTGAAGGGCCCCCACCCATAAGATGGCGAACTTCCTGCTTCTCTTCCTGGTCCTCGGTTCCCGCCGGTGCCACCTGAAGCCCAATCACCCCTCGCCCCCCTCCCAATCCCAGCACCTAGCCAATAGCCACCAGCCCCATAGAAGTGACACCTCAATCAGCTCATGCCCCTTCCTATATAACCCAGCACCTTTCCCTAATAAAGCGGAATTCTCCGGTGAATTGCTGCTGCGTGTCGCTCCTTCCTTTCATTGGTGCCGAAACCCGGGAGACGGGACACCCCAACTGGGCCCCATCTTCCCCCCGACACCAGCAGCAGCTTGCCCTCATCCTCTTCTTCTGACGCTGGCTCATCACACTCACCACTCCTCTCTGGCCTTTGGGAAAGTTTTCCCCCGGAGTGGGCCACTCTTCCCCGAGCTATTGCAGCGCCATTGACTGTGATCATCCGGCAAGGCCCTGACGCTCGGGGATGAGGAGGGAACTCTCCCCGCCTCAGGCCTTCATGGTTGCGGCAGACCCTCAGGCCCCTCCTCCAACAGCCATAAATGAGGTGACTCTTTTGTAGATGAGAATGCTCCCTTTCCCCCTCTCTTCCTCCTTCTGTTCCTTCCACCGAAAATTCCTAGTACTAGGTTCCTCTTGACTCCGGCACTCTGCCTTCTTAGAGAAGTCTGGGTGATGACCCACACTTCCTAAGAAACTCCCACTCATATACGAGTTTCCGCAGACCACCAAGGATCATCGGGGACACCCTTTGTCTCCTTGCGGTCTGCTCCAAGTCCGAGGATCTCCTTTCGTCTTCCCCTGTTTATCTCCTTCCTGTCCTTTAGCCATGGGAGCCTCCTCATCCCTCCCTGAAACTTCACCTCTTGAATGCCTGCTCAAGCATCTAACTACCCTCTCCCTGACACCTGATATAAAACCAAAACTTCTCCGTAAATACTGCTTCCAAGATTGGCTGACATACCCCCTAGACAATAACAACCAATGGCCCGCAGGGGGAACTCTTGATCCTAACATCACTCCCGATCTTTTTAACTACTGCCAGTGCCTGAATAAATGGAAGGAGATTCCCTATATCGAGGCTTTTTGCCTCCTAGCTCAAAATCCCAGCCTCTGCATCATCTGTTTCTCCCCCACAGACTGAGCCAGAACCCTTCAGTCCCCCTCAGACTCGGTCCCGAGGGCCTCCCAAAATTATCACCCCCCTCAGGGAGGTAGCAGGATCCGAAGGCATCGTGCGCGTTGATGTCTCTTTCTCCTTAAGAGATTTAGCCCAACTTGAGAAATGCCTAGGTTCCTTTTCCACTGATCCCACTACATATATCAGGGAATTTCAATGGACCCTCCAGTCATACAGCCTCACACATCATGACATTTTCATGCTCCTGGCCAATACCCTCCTTCCTGAAGAATGTAGACGAGTTTGGGACTTCGCCCAAATGCACGCTACCGAAACCCACAGGACTGACCCCACCTATCCTCCTGGCCCCACCGCTGTCCCCGAACAAGACGCACACTGGGATTATAATACCGCCGTGGGTCTCTGCTCTCGATATATCTTCACCTGCTGCTTAACAGCAGGTCTGAAAAAGGCAGCTCGTAAAGTAGTCAATTTTCAAAAGCTCCAAGACATAATTCAAAGGAGGGAGGAAACTCCCTCCTAGTTCTTAGACAGACTCACTCAAGCCCTATTACAGTATACCAGCTTGGACCCAGAAAAGCCTGATGGGAGACATGTCCTTATGACATACTTCCTAGCTCAAAGCTACCCCGACATTAAAGCTAAACTCAAAAAGTTAGAAAAGGGCCCCGCTACCCCACAGACTGAGATCCTAACAGTGGCCTTTAAAGTCTTCCATAACCGGGAGGAGGAGAAAGAATGCTGTAAACAGAAGGCTGATCAGGCCAATTTCCAAATGTTGGCCCAGCTGATAAAACCACAACCTGGGCACCCCTCTACAAACAAGCTCCCCCCAGGAGCTTGTTTCAAGTGTGGAAAATAAGGACATTGGTCAAGGGCGGGCACCTCCCCCAGATCTCTTACCACCCCATGCCCCAGATGCCACAAAAAGGGCCACTGGGGGTCTGATTGCCCAACCACCCGAAGGGGAGGCTGGATGAACAACCCCCATCTTAAGCCCACCGTAGTGGGGCTGGCAGAAGAAGATTGACGGGGCCCGGGGGCTTCTCACCCGACCATTTCCTTCACCAAACAGGAGCCACCTTCTCAGTCTTGCGAGAATACCAGGGCCCTACCATGCCTGCCATTACTCCTATAGTCGCAGTAGGAGGTAAACAGATTTTCCCATTAAAAACCCCCCTTTTATGCACAATCCAAGACAATCCCATACCTTTCTCCCACTCCTTCCTGGTTATGCCCCAGTGTCCCATCCCTTTACTAGGATGAGACATCCTTTCTCTCCTCCATGTTTCCATAACTATATCCATTCCCACAGCCCCCAGTACTCCCTTTCTGATGGCTCTCATAGCCGACGACCCCCCTCTACCCAATGAAAGTTCCAGTTCTGCCCTCATACACCCTGTAAATCCCAAAGTTTGGGACATTACAAGCCCCTCCATGGCTCTATGTCCTCCTGCCTCTATCAAATTACGTGACCCCTCTCAGTATATCTGTCAGGCCCAATACCCCCTAACTACTTCAGCCCTCATAGACCTCCAACCCATCATTCAAGATCTTTTAAACAAAAATTACCTCAGACCCACTCACTCCCCATTTAATACCCCCATATTAGCTGTTATAAAAAACCAACGGATCTTTCCGCCTTGTCCAAGACCTTCCCCTCGTCAACATGGCCATCGGCCCTATCCATCCCTTAGTTCCAAATCCATACACCCTTTTATCACGGATCCCTGCCTCGGCCTCCTACTTCTCAGTCCTAGATCTCAAGGACGCATTTTTTTTGATCCCTCTGGACCCCTCCTCCCAAGATTTTTTCGCCTTCACCTGGACGGACCCATACACAAGACATTCTGAACAACTCACTTGGACAGTTTTGCCACAAGGTTTCTGAGATAGTCCCCATATTTTTGGACAGGTCCTAGCTCAGGACCTCAAACAGTTTCATCATGATCACACTGAGTCCACCTTATTACAATACATGGACGATCTTCTACTCCGTAGTCCCTCGTGGGAACAGTCTCAACTTGACACTGCCTCCCTACTTAACCTTCTAGCTTCCAGAGGTTACTGGGTATCCCCTGTCAAGGCTCAAATCTCTGCCCCTTCTGTCACTTACCTCAGATTCCTTCTATCGCAACAAAGAAAGTCCATTACCTTGGACAGAAAACGACTCCTCTCTGACCTGCCCATTCCCAAAACCAAGACAGAAATCCTTTCCTTTCTAGGCCTGGCTGGGTATTTTAGAGTGTGGATCCCTAACTTCTCCCTGTTGGCAAGACCCCTATACGACCTCAGCAAGGGCCCCCCTGAAGAACCATTATCCTCCTCACCCCAACACTCCTTCATTAAGCTCCGTCAAGCCCTTGTGGAAGCCCCAGCTCTCCATCTTCTTGATTTGTCGAAGCCCTTCTCATTATACATTCATGAGAGGTCCAGTCAAGCTCTAGGAGTCGTAGGCCAATATTATGGCCCATCCTTTGCCCCAGTAGCTTATCTTTCCAAGCAATTAGACCCCACAGTTTGGGGGTGGGCCCCCTGCCTACGGGCATTAGCCGCTGGACAGCTCTTGCAGAAGGAAGCTCATAAACTGACATTTGGGGCGCCCCTTACCATTCTGTCCCTACATCACCTAAAAGACCTCTTAACCTACAAAAGTTTACAGACTCTCCCTCCTTCCAGACTCCTGACCTTACTGTCCTCTTTCCTCCCAAATCCAGACATTTCTTTCCTCCCCTGCCAGCCCCTGAGTCCGGCCACTCTTCTTCCTCTACCCTACTCTCCTCATACTCCCTCACATGATTGCCTGGAATCCCTTCACAACTTCCTTCCGTGCCACTCCACGATCTCCAAAGGAGCCCTCTCACACTCCGACCTCATCTGGTTTACTGATGGGTCCTCCTTTAAACATGAGGGCACCCATTATGCAGGATATGCAGTAGTCTCCCTTGAAGACATCATCGAGGCATGAGCCCTGCCCCCCGGTACAACCAATCAACAGGCCGAACTCATTGCGGCCACCAGAGCTTGCATTCAAGCCCGGGACACGTATCACACACTGTACACTGACTCCAAATACGTTTTCCACATTCTCTTGTCTCATGTGGCAGTATGGAAAGAACAAGGCCTCCTCACCACAAAAGGAAATTCCATCACTAATTCAGCCTTAATTACTAAACTTCTAGAGGCTTCACAACTCCCACACTGACTGGGCATAGTCCACTGTAAATCACATCAAAAGGATTGCTCCCCCATTACAAGAGGTAACAACAAAGCTGACAGAGTAGCCTGGTCGATTGCCCTATCAGAAGAAGCACCAGACAACGATCTGTCTGTCCTTGCGGTTTTAGCCTTATCACAAGACACCCTCTGTTCCCAGGACAACGAGTCCCTCTTCCGCTTCTTACACAATCTGTTCCATCCTAGCCCCCAATCCTTGATCCATTTTTTACAATCCTTTTTTTCTCTCTCTCCTGAAGACAAAACCCTACTTAACCAAATCACCCGCAGGTGCACCATTTGCCAATGCACTAACCCTAATACCCCCCTCAAGGCCCGACCCTTCCCGGCTCATCAAGCGAGAGGTAATGTCCCCGCTGCAGATTGGCAAATAGACTTCACTAACATGCCCCCTGTATGGCGTACCAGATACCTACTTGTGTTAGTAGATACATTTTCAGGATGGGTCGAAGCTTTCCCCACCACTAACAAATGAGCGTCCGCGGTTGCCTCTATCCTCCTCACCCAGATCTTTCCTAGGTTCGGGATGCCCACTTCCCTCCAATCAGATAACGGCCCTGAGTTCACTGCCCAAATCATTCAGAACCTCTCCAAGTTGCTCTCACTTCCCTGGCATCTACGCTGTCCTTATCGACCACAGGCTTCAGGAAAAGTAGAAAGAGCCAATAGGACTCTAAAAGACATCCTGACCAAACTATCTCTAGAACTACACCTTGACTGTGTTCGCCTACTTCCTTTAGCTCTACTCTGCATTCAGGCCCTCCCAAAGAAACCTTCCTACTTGTCACCCTTTGAGATCATGTACGGCTGCTCAATTCTACCCCCAGGGCTCCCTTCCCACAAAGGACCAATTCCTCCCAATATGGCCCTTCCGCTACTTTCTCTCCTCCGCACCGAATTGTGGAAATATCAGGATTGGCTCCTTCCTGATCCATCTGCCTCCCCAAACCCTCCTGTCTTACAGCCCGGCCAACTAGTGTTTTATAAGCCACCAGAGGATCGGCCCTCTCTCACCCCAAAATGGGAAGGTCCACACCCAGTTATTCTCTGCACCCCCTCGGCCGCCAAGCTCTCACTGCCTGATAACTCTGTCACCCCTTGGATTCATATCTCCAGGTTGAAACCAAACACCCAGGACCCACCTTCTCTGGACACCCAAGACCCATCAGTCACAACCCAGAGTCCTTCAGATACAGCCCAAGACGCTGTCTACTCTACCACGCTTCATCCCTCTGATCCCTTGATACTCTGCATCTCCCATTCACCCCCTTTGCCATCCATACCCGAATCATGACTTTTCCTCCTTTACTGCTCTCTGGTTTTTTTTCCTCATTCCTATTTTCTTCCCCGCCACCCCAGCCTCCTTTGTATGGTGATTCAAAGTCAGAAAGACTTACACACAGCATCAAACAAAAATTACTGCCCTCATTGCCACATCAGACTGCTCTCTGAAAGGCTGCTCCGAGCCTTTATACCTCCACTTTCCTCCCTCCACCGAAGTGTTCACTAGCAGCCACCTTTATTCTCCCTACCTCTGCTTCCTCTATGACCAAAAACAAGCCTATTGCGGGCGATGGCCAGACACCTACGGGGGATGTCCCTACTGGTCTTGCGCCATTCACTACATGGGTAACTCCCGGTACCCACAGTATTACTCCTCCAACCGTTTCATAAAATATCCCAACAGCTCATTCTCCTTATCAATCCCAGATCCCTGGGACTCTCGATGGGCCGCCGGAGTCACAGCCTCAGTTTACTACGGGGGGTCCTCGACTCCCCACGGTACCCTTCATATCTCTTGAGAGTATGTTCCCTCTCGTTCCCAGATCTCTCAAGTTGCATCAGATATCAGACATTCCGAAAAAGTCATTATCCAAACTCTTGACGGCGCCTCTTCATCTTCCTATCCCCGCCCCTCTTCTAATTTCTCCTACTCTTGGTTACAGCTCATTCAAGACACCATCTTTCTCAACCACACCCTCAACACCGACAATTGTTTCTTGTGCGCATCACTATAGCGCCCACTGCTGGCCGCCGTGCCCCTTAATATTTCCAAGTACTCCTTCCATGCAGGACAACCCCTCCGCCCCCTGGCAGACATACCCCTATGGGAACCAGAATACGCAGATAATCTCACCATCCACCACTGTGTAGGCCCAACTCCACCCACCTCCAGCACACTTTACTGCCTCTCTATCTACACCCCCACCTCCGACTCTAAAACTTTTACACAACCAGGACACTTCTTTTGGTGTAATGGCAGTCTTTTCAACTCACTGCCTCCCAACTCCAATACACCCTGCATTCTTGTCACCCTAATCCCGCAGCTTACACTTTACAGCATGGCAGAATTTCTTGAGCTCCAACCTCCTTTACCTTCATGCACAAAAAGGGCTGCTTTCCTTCCCATCATGGTCGGTATCTCTTTGACCACCTCAGCCATTGGGGCAGGGTTTTCAGGAGGGGCCTTGGGTCACTCTCTGTTGGCAATTAAAGATCTCAACGCCAAACTTGAGGGAGCCCTGACATCCACTGCCGATTCCCTGGCCTCTCTCCAAAGACAGGTCACTTCGCTAGCTAAAGTCACCCTTCAAAACCGGCGGGCCTTAGATCTGCTTACAGACGAGAAGGGCGGCACCTGCGTCTTCCTTTGGGAAGAGTGCTGCTATTACATCAATGAATCCGGCATTGTAGAAACTGACATTACCAAACTCACCGACCTTGCCTCCAGCCTCCACTCTGCTTCCAATTCCAACCCATTCTCTTCAATACTAACAAACCCCCTCCTTACCTGGCTCTGGCCCATTGCAGGCCCCATAATAATCATTCTTCTCGCCTGTCTCTTCTTACCCTGTATAATAAAGTTCATCAAATCCCAAGTCGGAAAAATCTCTAATCAAACTTTCAACCAGCTTTTACTCAGGAATTATCAGCTTCTGGCCACAGAAGATCCCTCACCCTCACGTAACCTCCTCACCACACGCTGAGATAGACCCCTCTCTCTGCTAGAAACTATTCCTGGAAACAATGGCCGCAGACGTCTGGCTTCTGGCACCCGTATCTTCTTGGCACCATTAGAATCAACAAGTCCTTGACCTATAGTTACAAGGAACCTTCATTGATTTCCAACCTGAAGAAGTCCACATCTACTCGTCCTTACTGTGGGGAGTCCTATCAACCCTTTCCCCCCAATCCTCAAGCCCTCACTCCCTTTTCCACCCCCGTTCAGCAGGAAGCAGAGAGAAAGCAACGTCCACAACCCCAAAGAGGAGAAAGGGGGGAATGAAGGGCCCCCACCCAAAAGATGGTGAACTTCCTGCTTCTCTTCCTGGTCCTCGATTCCCGCCGGCGCCACCTGAAGCCCAATCACCCCTCGCCCCCCTCCCAATCCCAGCACCTAGCCAATAGCCACCAGCCCCGTAGAAGTGACACCTCAATCAGCTCATGCCCCTTCCTATATAACCCAGCACCTTTCCCTAATAAAGCGGAATTCTCTGGTGAATTGCTGCTGTGTGTCGCTCCTTCCTTTCATTTAGCATGATTTATTTTTCATTTCATGAGTTTACTGTGTAAGTTTAAATTCAGGTTCCCTAAGCAAACTTAACAAAGGTGTTCCATTCTTTTACACATTCTTTGAAATAAGCTGAATAAGTGGCCTCTTCTTTCATGAACTTCTCTGAAACATAGAAAGTACTTGCCAGTATTTCTGTCTTTAGTGCAAAAGGTTTTCTTCAGTCTGTGGTTCCCTTGCATTGGTTGACTCTAGTGGGAAAACCTAAAGCTTTAATTTTCTCATAAGGACATATTTGAAATTAAATAGGAATTTCTGTATTTTTTTCTTCTTATACCATAGATTACTTTTTTCCATTTAAATAAAGCACATTTGGAATAGGCAATGAGTGAACTAATTCTGGGACCTTTTGAGTAGAATACAAAAGTATTGAAAAATGGCAGTAATTTCTTGGAACTTTTAATTTGCTTACTGAACAGATTGGAGTATTCAATAGAAGGTATTTGCAGAAGATTTTACTCAAAGAATATGACCAATATGAATAAAGCATTGTGCTTTTTAATGAAAAGATTGGAGGAGAACATGCCATTGAGCTGACAGAAACAGGCCAGTTAGTAGGCTATCTACTACATCTTTGCAGTGTGTGTATGTGTGTGCATGTGTGTGTTTGTGTACATGTGTGTGTGTTTCAATTTGTTTAGTGAGATATCAGAAAAATTACAGAATTATGCAAAGTTCCTTCCATTTAAATCGTTGTTTGTCTTTCCTTGTGTGATCTCCTGGCGAAATATTAAAAATTCAAATAAAATTGAGAACATTTGTTTGAATATCATAGGCTGCATTGTTTAGAATGGAGTGGTGAACAGAGCTTAATGAAATAAATTCTGTCTATGAAACTTTAGTTCCTAAAACTGTAAAAAGGTTATGTTTCTCACAAGAAGTATATGTTTGTATTTTTACTTTATTTAAAGACTCATGTTAGGTAAAAATGTATCAGTTTTTGTTGATTAAGGACTGAACTGAGTGTTAAAAGATAATTAGTTTATTTTTACTGGGGAGAATAAATAGAGAAAAAATATAAGTTGAAAGGTTCCTTGCTGTAACTCTTTAGGAAACTATTCAGAGACAGTAGTGAGATCATGGAAAAGGAAATCATAAAGAAGTTAAAGTAATAAAAGTAGAAAATGATATTATAAATAATTATTCACTGTTTATGGCATTTGAGTAGGAATTTGGTGTTTTTCTTCATCATGAGATTTTTTTTCCACAGGGGGATTTTTTAAATTATATTTTTGTAGTTTTTTAATCTTTCAAGCATAATTCATTTTAACTGGTATGAAGTAACTGTAGTTGTATATTTAGCCCAAGACAAAAGAATTAACTATCTTTCCATTGGACTCATCTTTCTCAGCCAGCCAGTGCTTGATTTGACAGAAATATATTTCACCAATGGATAGCTCATTTCTCTATTCTACATTCAGGAGTTGAAGCCTAAGAATATAGCTCTTGTTTTATAGTATTTGTCTAGAACAATATAAAACTCTTAAAGTGATACAAATATACACAGTATGTATTTATATGAAATTATATCTTGGACAGCATATTGAGTGGAATTATAAGCTTGAAAAATAGAAAGTATACTCTGATAATTTTTTGTAGAAAATATAATTTACATATCTGTATCTGTATATGCACATACAAATTCTGGAAATATATAGACCAAGAATTAATTGTAGGAGGCAGTCTAAGATAGAAGTGTAGGAAACCTTGAATTCACCTTCCCCCACAAATACATGGAATCTGTACCTGCATATAAAGCAATTCCTCCTTAAAAAGAAAGGAGGAATGGCTGAATGTCTTCTGCACATCAAAGGATGGAGGGACCACGTAGAGAAGGGTATGAGAGATGGGGACATGATAATGACAGGGACACCCACTTCCAACATGACAACCTACAGTAGGGAGAGATATCACTAAGGGGACTGTGTGCAGAACCCTTGCCCTGGGACACAGAAAATGTATAAATGGAAACTAGTGTATAAGTGAAGAAAATTCATTTACTAACTGTGGAGCACCCACCAAATGGTAGAGGAACTGCTGGAACTTTCTCTGGGGTTGGAAGCACTGGAGACAACCATTATTTACATTACCCCTGCACCTTGATAATGTGGATAGGAACAGAGTCCAGGTGCTATTGCTGTTTTTCTAGAGCCACCCCAGTGAACACGAGACTTCTAGCGCATACCAGTTCCAGGAGTCACACAAAGGTAGACCTGGCATGGCACAACCTGGGACCTTTCTGACCTATTCTCAGCTCATCCATTTTCCAGGACTGTCTCAGCATGATACTAACTAGGACATCCTTGGCCCAAGCCTTTTCCAGCCCCAGCTGTCCTGCCAAAGACCCCGTATACAAAGCACTTCAGGACCACCTGACCCATGCTTGCTCCAGCCATCCCCACCAGGGTTGCCCCAGTGTGGAGTACCCCAGGAACCCCTGTTGTGTTTCCACTCCAGCTTCAGTCATCCCATAAGAGTACACCCTGAATGGGGTGCTGAAGCCCAGGTTCACTTCAATACCAGCTGTCCCACCAAGATGGCTGAGGTATGGAGTGTCCTGGTACCACCCTGCTTGTGTCTGCTTCATCTCCAGCCATTCTGGAAGGGAAAACTCAGGGTGGAGTGCCATGAGATATCTCCAGCTCATGCCTGATCTGGTTCCAGCAATTCTGCTAGGGTGGCACAGGCAAATATTGGGATCCACTGGTCAGTGCCTGCTCCAGCTCCAGCTGACCAACCGAAAACACCAGGCACATGGTCTACACAGGAGATATTCTTACACAAGGTTATTCCTTTATGAATGGCAGAGGAACTTGTTCTACATAATGCATAGAAATAAACACAGTAAGTCAAACAAAATGAGGAGATAGAGGAATATGCTCCAGATGAAAGAACAAGATAAAGCCCTAGGGAGTAAAAATACTAATGAAATGAATATGTTATTTGCTAAATTAAGAGTTCAAAGTAATAGTCATAAAGATACTGAACCCAGGAGAAAAATGGAGGTACATGTTAAGAGCTTTAACAAAGTGTTAGGGAATGTAACAAAATACCAAACAGAAATCACAGTTGAAGAATACAACAACTGCACTGAAAAATACACTAGAGGAAACTGACAACAAATTAGAAGATATGGAAGAATGGATCAGTGATCTGGAGGCAGACTAGTGAAAATCACTTAATCAGAATATCACGAAGAAAAAATTTTAAAAATGAGAACAGTTTAAGGGACCTGGTCAACATCAAATATACTAACAATCACATTATAGGAATCTCAGAAGGAGAAGAGAGAAAAATAGGAAGAAAACTAATTTGAAGAAATAATGGGTGAAAACTTTCCTAACATTGGAAAGGAAAAAGACTTTCATTTCCAGGAAACAGTTTCAAGTAAGATGAGCTGAAAGAGATCCACACCAAGATATAGTATAATTAAAATGGCTAAAGTTAAAGATAAAGAGGAAAATCTCAAATGCAGCAAAAAAAAAAAAAAAAAGAGACACATACAAAGAAAATCCAATAAGACTATCAGCTGATTTTTTCAGGAGAATGTTTGCAAGGTAGAAGGGAGAAGCAGGATTTATTTAAAGAGCTGAATAGGGAAAATAATCAGGTAAACTCCTTCTGGCTAGCCTATCATTCAAAATTATATGAGAAACAAAGAACTTCCCAGACAACAAAGGTAAAGGAGACCATCACAACTAAACAGGCCATACAAGCAATGTTAAAGGGTCTACTTTAGTGGAAAAGAAGAGACAATATCTAGAAATAAGAAAATATATCACTGGTAAGGACAAATATATAGTCAAAGCAGCAAATAGGCAACTTAAGTTACTATGCAGGTTGAAAGAAAAATAGTAAAATAAACTATAATGAAAATAAGTACTGAATGAATACACAAAATAAAAAATATGTCAAACAAAATGTCAAAACCATAAAACATGGCAGGGGGATAAAAATGTAGTGCTTTTAGAATTCATTCCAACTTAAGTGATTATCAGCTTAAAATAGACTGCTATACATAGGTAAATATATATGAACCTCATGGTAACCAAAAACCAAAAACCTACATTAGAAACACAAATAAATAAAGAGAAAGGAACACAAACATAACATTAAAGAAAATTATCAAATCACATAGGAACAAAGCAAGAGAAGAAGGAGAGAACTACTAAAACAATCAGAAAAAAATTAACGAAATGGCAGTAATTACATACCTGTGAATAATCACTCTAAATGTAAATGGACTAAATGCTCCAATTAAAAGATATAGAATAATTGAATGAATTTTTAAGACCATTTTTTTCTGTTCACCCATGCATATTTTTTATTACAATATAGTAGATACATAGTATTACATTTGTTTTAAATGTGCAACATAGTGATCTGATCACTATACAAATTACTAAATTCTCACTATGGCATTTAGTAACTTTATAATTTGAAGTTTGTACCTCTTTATCCCATTCACCTATTTTACCAATCACCCCCACCCACCCCCTATAGTATTCAACTGTCTGATGTCAGTACTCATGGGTATTTCTTATTTTATTAGTTTGGTTTTTTTTTGATTACACATATAAGTGAAATCATATGGTGTTGTCTTTATCTGAATGATTTTTTAGCGTTATACCTTGTAAATCCATCCACATTATCCAAAATGCCAAGATTTCCTCCTTTTTACAGCTGAGTAATGTTCTATTGTATATATATATATATATATACATATACCATTTCTTCTTTATCCATTCATCTGTAAATGGGTACTTTGGTTGCTTCCATATCTTGGCTATTGTAAATAATGCTACAATGAACATAAGTGTGCATATAACTTTTCAAATGAGTGACTTTGTTTTCTTTGGGTAATTGCCAGAAGTGGAATTGCTGGGTATTTATGGTATTTTTACTTTCATTTTTTTTGAGGAAACTCCGTATTTTTTTCCATAGTGGCTGGACCAATTTACATTCCTAATACGAGTGTAGAAGGGTTCCCTTTTCTACACATTCTCACCAACACCTGTTATTTCTTGTCTTTTGGAGAGTAGCCACTCTGACTGCTGTGATGTAATATCTAATTGCAGTTTTGAGATGAATTTTCCTGATAATTACTGATGTGGAACATCTTTTCATATGTCTGTCGGTCATCTGTGTCTTTTGAAAACTGTTCAGGTCTTGTGCCCACTTTTTAATTGAATGATTTGTTTTTTGGTGTTGAGTTGAATGATGTTAGCCCCTTATTGGACAAATCATTTATAAATATATTCTCTCACACTGTAGTTGCCTTTTAGTTTTGTTGATAGTTTCCATTTCTGTACAGAAACTTTTTTGTTTGATGTGGTCCCACTTATTTATTTTTGCTTTTGTTTCCCTTTCCTGAGAAAACGTATCCAAAAAAATTTACTCATGCAGATGTTCATGAGATTCTTGCCTATGTCATCTTCTAAGGGTTTTATGGTTTCATGTCTTAGATTTAGGTGTTTAATCCATTTTGAGTTTACTTTTGTGTGTGGTATAAGACAGTGATCTAGTTTCATTCTTTAGCATGCAGCTGTCCAGTTTTCTCAATACCATTTGTTGAAGAGACTACCTTTTCTCATATGTTATTTCCTCCTTTGTAATATATTAATTGATCACATATGCATGGGTTTATTTGGGGGCTCTCCATTCTGTTCCATTTATGTATGGATCTGTTCTTGTGCCAAGACCATATTGTTTTGATTGCTGTAGCTTTGTAGTGTAGTTCAAAATTAGAGAATATAATAACCATAGCTATGTTCTTTCTCAAGATTGCTTTGGCTATTCAGGGTCTTTTGTGGATCCATGTGCATTTTAGGATTGTTTATCCTAGTTCATTAAAAAATGCATTGTTATTTTGATGGGTATTGCACTGAATCTGTAACTTGCTTTGGGCAGGATGGCTATTTTCACAATATTAATTCTTCCTAGCCATAAGAATGGGATAGATTTTGATTTATTTGTGACTTTTTCAATTACTTTAATCAGTTTCTTATAGTTTTCAGATTACAGTTCTTTTACCTCTTTGGTTAGGTTTATTTCAAAGTGTTTTATTATCTTTGATTCAATTATAAATGGAATTGTTTTCTTGATGTCAATTCTGCTAGTTTGTTATCAGTATGTAGGAATGCAACAGATTTCTGTATTTATTTTGTGTCCTGTGATTTTATAGATGCTGTTATTAGTTCTAATAGATTTTGGTGAAGTCTTTAGGGTTTTCCGTATATAGTATCATGTCATGTGCAATTAGTGATAATTGTACTTCTTTACCAGTATGGGTACCTTTTATTTCTTTTCCTTGTCTGATTGCTATGGCTAATACTTCCAGTAATATGTTGAATGAAAGTGGTGAGAGTGGGAATCTTGTCTTTGTCCTGATCTTAGAGAAAAATTTTTAATCTTTTTATAAAGTATGATGTTAGCTGTGTGTTTGTCATATGTGGCATTTATTATGTTGTAGTATGTTCCCTCTACACCCATTTTGTTGAGTTTTTGATCATGAATGGATGTTGAATTTTATCAAATGCATTTTTAGTACCTACTGAAATGATCATATGGTCTTTTATCGGTTAGAGTAGAATTTTTCTTGTAGAATAAGTTCAGAATAATTCTCTCCTTATGTAGGAATACTTTAAGAAGGATAGGTATTAATTTGTCTTTAAATATTTGGTAGAATTCAGCCATGAAGCCATCTTGTCCTGAACTTTTGTTTGTTGGGAGTTCTTTGTTTACCAGCTCTATTGTTACTAGTAATTGATCTATAAACACATATTCTTTTTCTTCCTTGGTTATTCTTGGAGGACATATGTTTCTAGGAATTTGTCCATTTCTTCTAGGTTGTCTAACTTATTGGCATATAATTTTTATTGCATTCTCATAATTCTTTGCATTTCTATGGCATTTGTAACTTCTCCCTTTTCAGTTCTGGTTTTCTTCATTTGTTTCCTCTCTTTTTCTCTAGGTCTGGCTAAAAGTTTGTCTATTTTGTTTATCTTCTCAGAAACCTGCTGTTGGTTTTATTGATTTTCTACTGCTTTCTTAGTGTCTATTTTATTTATTTATGATCTGATATTTATTATATCCATCCTTTCTAATTTTGGATTTTGTTAGTTCTTTTTTGGTTCCTTTAGTTGTAAGGTTAGATTACTTATTTGTGATTGTTCTAATTACTTGAGGTAGGCCTGTATTGCTATGTACTTCCCTCTCAGAACAGCTTTCGTGGCATTTGGACATATTTTGAACTGTTGTGTTTCTGTTATCATTTGTCTTCATGAATTGTTTGATTTCCTTTTTGATTTGTTCATTGATCCATTGATTATTTGGAAACATTGTTTACCTTACGTGTGTTTGTAATTTTTCCACTTTTTTTCCTTGGGATTTCTATTTTCGTACTGTTGTGGTGTGAGAAGATAGTTGATTTCATTTCCATCTTCTTAAATTTTTTGAGTCTTTTTTTGTGTCTTAATATGTGATCTATTTTGGAGAATATCTCATGTGCCTATATTCTGCTACTTTTAGGTAGAATATTCTATATATGTATAAGTCCATTTGGTCTAATATGTCATTCAACACCTCTGTTTCCTTATTTGTTTTTTGTCTGACTGATCTATTATTGTAACTATGGTGTTAATGTACCCTAATATTATCTCATTTCTTTCAGTTTCTAGAATTAGGTCTTTTAGTATTTGGTTTATTTATTTAAGTTCCCTGTTAGGTGCATAGATATGTATAATTGTTATATACTCTTGTTGGACTGAACTGCTTATCATTATGTAATATACTTCTTTGTCTCTTGTTACTTTTTTTTTGAAGTCTATTTTGAGCAAGACTCACTTTTATGCTCTCATAAAAACTCCCTTCATATATAAAGGCACAGGATGAAAATGAAGGGATATAAAGCTATTTTCCATCTAAATGGAAACAAAAATATCCTGGCATAGGAATAATACAAAACAGACTTTAAAACAAAGACTGTAACAAAGGAAAAAGAAGGGTATCACATAGAAATAAAAGTATCAATCAAGAAGAGGATTTAATTTTTGTAAATATTTATGCATCCTACATAGAATACCCAAAATACACAAAGTGAATATTAGCAGGCATAATGGGAGAAATTAACAGTAATATAATAACAGAAGGGGACTTTAATACCCCATATTCATCAATGAACAGATCATCCAGATGTAAAATCAATAGGAAACAGCCTTAAAGGACACATTAGAACTGGCAGACTTAATAGATATATACACGTTTCATTAAAAAACTAAAAAAATACAAATTATTTTCAAGTGAATCTAGAATGTTCTCCAGGATAAATTACATGTTAAGTCACAAAAAAAGTCTCCATCAGTTCAAGATTTAAGTCACATCAAACATTTTCCAAACACAATGGAATGAAACAAAAAATGAATTTCATGAAGAAAACTAGAAAAATCACATGTATGTTGTCAGTAAACAGCCAATGGGTCAATGGAAAAATCAAAGAGGAAATAAAAAAATACCTTGAGGCAAATGCAAATGCAAATAGAAACACAACTTTTCAAAATCTATGGGACATAGCAAAATCAGTTCTAAGAGGAAAGTTCATAGTGATACAGACCTTCCTCAAGAAACAAGAAAAATTCCAAATAAACAAAATAACTTCATACCTTATATAACTACAAAAAAAGAAGAAAGAAAATCCAAAGTTGGTAGAAGACAGGAAGTAATAAAGATCAGGTGGAAATAAATGAAATGGATTTTTAAAAAAATAGAAAAGATCAAAGAAACCAAAAGCTGTTTTTTTGAAAAGATAACCAAAATCAATAAACTTCTAGCCAGGCTCATAAAGATAAAAAGAGAGGCCAAATAAATAAAATCAGAAATGAAAGAGAAGTTATAGCTGACACTACAGAAATAAGAAGGATCAAAAGAAATTACAAGAACCATTATACATCAACAAATTTGGAAACCTAGAAGGAATGGATGAATTCCTAGAAACATACCATCTACCATGACTAAATAACAATTACATAGAAAACCTGAATAGACTAATATTAACTAATGAAATTGTATTATCAAAAAACAAAAGTCAAATAGCAGATGGCTTCAGAGATGAATTTTAACAAACATTTAAAGAAGAGTTAGCACCTACTCTTTTCAAAATTATTTAAAAAACTTGAAGAGGAAGGAAGGTTTCCAAAATAAATTAATGAGGCCATAATTACTTTGATACTAAAGCCAGACAAAAAGTCCATGAAAAAAGAAAATTATGTCAATATCCCTGATGAACCTAGATTCAAAAATCCTCTGTAATGTGTTAACAAATTGACTTCAACAATGTATTAAAAGAATCATATACCATGATCAAGTGGGATTTATTCCAGCAATGCAAGGATCTTTCAATATCCACAAATCAATCAATATTATGCACCACATTAACAAAGCAAAGGATAAAAATCATATGATCATCTCAAGAGCTAAAGAAAAAGCACTTGAAAAATTCAATATCCATTCATGATAAAACTCTCAACAAAATGATTATGGGGGAACATATCTCAGTATAATGAAGGCAATATATGATAAACATACAGCTAACATATTCAATGATGAAAAATTTAAATCATTCCTTTTAAGATCAAGAACAAGACAAGGATGCCACTCTCAGCACTTTCATTCAATGTAGTATTGAAGTTCTTAGCCATGAAGATTGAGCAAGAAAAATAAATAAAAGGCACCCAAATTGGTGGAGTGAATGAATTTACATTGTTAAAATGTCCATTTACCCAAAGCAATCTACAGATTTATTGCAATGTCTATCAAAACACCAATGGAATTTTTCATATAACTAGAACAAACAATCCCAAAATTTGTATGGAAATATGAAAGGTCCTGAATAGCCGAAGCAATCTTGAAAAAGAAGAACAAAGTTGGTGGTATCATAGTCCCTGATTTCAAGCTATACTAAAAATCCATAATAATCAAAACAGTATTATACTGCATGAAAACAAACACATATGTCAATGAAATAGAATAGAGAACCTGGAAGAAAATGCATACATATAGTGGTCAACTAATGTACATAAAATAAATAAAGAATATACAAAAGGAAACAAATCTATAAATGTTCTTTGGAGAACTGGATAGTTATGTCCAAAAGAATGAAACTGGACCACTTATTATCTTACACTATATACAAAAATAAATTCAAAATGGACTATGGTCTTTAATGTAAAACCTGAAACCATGAGACTGTAAGAACAAACATAGACAGTAAATTATTTGACACTGTTTTAAACAATAATATTTTGGACCAGTCTCCTCAGTTAAGTTGGAAAAGCAAAAATAAAATAAACAAATGGGATTACATCAAATTAAAACATTTTTGCACAGTGAAAGAAATTATCAACAAAAAAAGGCAACCGGTTGAATGGGAGAAGATATTTCCAAATCATACATCTGATAAGTGCTTAATATCCAAAATACATAAAGAATTTGCATAACTTAATATCACAGAAACAACTAACTCAATAAAAAATGAGCAAAGGGCTTGAGGGCACATTTTTTCAAATAAGATATAAAAATGGCCAACAGAAAAAGGTCTCAATTTCATAATCATCAGGGAGTAAAAATAACAATGAGATACCGTCTCACACCTGTCATTAACAAAAAGACAAAGAATGTTGAGAATTTGGAGTTGTTGACAATGTGGAGAAAAAGAGATCCCTCTTACCCTGTTGGTAAGACTATAAATTGTTGCAGCCACTATGGAAAGCAGTAAGGAGGTTATTCAACAAATTAAAAGTAGAACTACCATATGATCCAGCAATCTCACTTCTGGGTATTTTATCCAAGGAAATGAAAACACCAATTTGAAGAGATATATGTGTCCCTATGTTCATTGCAGCATTATTTACAATTGCTGTGATATGGAAGCAACCTAAGTGTTCATCAGTAGATGAGTGGAGAAAGAAAATATGTTATATATATATACACACACACACACAATGGAACATTATTCAGCCATAAAAAACAAACCTTGACATTTGTGATGGCATAGATGGACCTAGAGAATATTATGCTAAGTGAAATAAGTCACGGAGAAATACTGTGTTTTCACTTATATGTGGAAATTGAAGACAAAAAATGAATGAACTAAACAAAACTGTTAACAGACTGATAGATACAGGAAACAATCTCTTGGTTACCAGATGTGAGAGATGTTGCAGGTTGGGTGAAACAGGTGAAGGGGATTAATAGTTACAAACTTTCACTTGTAGAATAAATGTCATAGTGGTATAATATACAGTTTAAGGAATAAGGTCAATAATGTAATATAGTGACAGATGATAAATTCTATGGATTATTTCATAATGTATGAAAATATAAAATCACTCTTATGTACACATGAAAGTATTAGGATATTGTACGTCAATTATAGTTCAATTAAAAAATAAAAAATTGCAACAATAAAGTGAAAAAATAAAAAAATTAAGTAGAGGTATATATTTAGATTTTTAATATTAACACTATGGTGAAGAATATTTGTACGTAAATGTTTGCAAACTTCTATAGCTATCACTAAAGTGTAAATTCTTAGAAATGAAAGAAGTTCATTGTGGTTTTTTTATTGATAAGATGACTTTATTTTTGTATTATTGTTTATAATTTTATATATTTTGGTGAATGCATATGTTAATTTCATAGCAAGAAAAAACTGTAAAGGCATTAAGGAAAGGAAATTGTCAGAATTGGAAGCAAAACAGAACTTAAGGTAAAAATAAACAGAAAGCATCCCAAGCTTCACAATATGCGATTAAAATTCCTTTGTGTTCCAGAAATTGATTGAAATTGCAGAATGCCTTTTGAAGAATAAGTTAACAAATTAACCCTAGAAAAAGATATCAAAATATATTACAAAATATTTTTTGGTTTAAGAGATTCTTAGATTGGGACATAATTTTTTCATTTAATTTTTCACTTACCTTTTTAAAGTGAACTGTGCTAGATGACCTACTGAAGGCTTGTCTGCTATGAATTATCTCATCTGGACATTCTGCATTAGGGGTGAAATAGATATGGAGGAGGAAATATAGTTGGGTAATAATTTTATGTTATAAATCATTGAATAGATTAGATTTGTACATATATAGGAAGGATATCATCATGAGTTTTTAAAGTTATCATGCTCAGGCTATAAAATTTAAACCCAGTGGGTGGCTCAATATAAATTTGATGTCTTTGAGAGGCATATATAGCAATTCTGATTAATTCAGGTCCCTAAATTTTAATTCCATTTTATCTAAGTTACATAGACCTGCTTTTATAATGTAGAGTCCTCTACTAAGAATCAACCTTATTGAAGATAGAAAGTTAGCATAAGTATAGCCATCTTAAAAGCTTAGACTCCATTTTCTAACCTAGAAGGAAGAAAATAGGAAAATATTAGAACCTTGAAAAACAAGTTAGTCAGCCAGCATTGATTGCAGTGACCTTTAGTAAGCCAACCTCAATCAGTTAATCATACATACCAAGCTTACCTTACTAAGAACCACTCTAACATTCCGAGGGTGATCTTATCTCACTAGACCCCCAGGATGTGGCGTCAGCCAAAATGTATGTGTTTTTTGGAAAAACAATGTGATGTGTTTGTGGAAAAATACTGCCCTTTTTGAAAATGCTATAAAAACCTCTGACTCTAAGTGCTCGGGGTCCTTGTTGAGACCCGCTGCATTGGGCTGACACTTGGACCCCAGCTAGCTGGTCTCTGAATAAATTCCTCTTGCTTATTGCATCAAGAGACGCCTTCTGTGAGTGATTTGGGGCGGCGCTCTCCTCTGGGAGAATCCAACATTTGGGGGCTCATGTGGGATTGTGCGCTCGCCCCGTTTCACTCCTGAAAGTCGCCCTTGGAGGAAAAGGTAAGACTAAGTGGCGCCTTGAGTTGTCTGTGTTCTGTGTTCTGTTTCTTGGTAAGACCGGTCAGAATTCTGAAAAGGGGTACCCTTGTCTGGCAGTCGTCCCGATCCCGTAAAGGGATCGAGACTGCGGTCAGTAGACGTACTTGGAGAACCGCAGGCTGCAACCCTGGGGGACGCCTCAGGGAGATTGGAGGGCCAGGGACGCCTGGTGGCCTCTCATCTGTTTTTCCGGCAAAGTGAATCTGATGAGATAAGGTTGATATTCGGGCGCCAAGAGTATCAGCCCACTGATTCTTTTCGGTTTTTGGTCAGAAATCTGAAGAAAACTAAGTGCGGCCGCTGTGTGTCTAATCTCTGTGTGTCTCTGTTTTTTGTGTCCTGTACATGTCTAATAATTGTTATACTGACCATGGGACAGACGGTAACGACTCCACTAAGTCTGACGTTAGATCATTGGACAGAAGTGAGAGCGAGGGCACACAATTTGTCAGTAGAAGTTAAGAAGGGGCTATGGCAGACTTTCTGTGCCTCCGAGTGGCCCACTCTTAATGTAGGGTGGCCCCCGGAGGGGACTTTTGACCTCTCCACTTTACTTGCAGTAAAAGCTGTTGTTTTTCAGAGTTCGTCTGAAGGACATCCGGATCAGCAACCCTATATTGTGGTCTGGCAGGAGTTAGTGGAAAATCCACCACCCCGGGTAAAGCCCTGGGTGCAAAAGAAAATGAGCTCTCGAGTCTTAGTGGCCCAGGCTCAACCTCAGAGCAAGGAAAAAGAGACTACCAAAATTCACCCTGACACTCAAGATTTACTTATAGTTGATGATCCCCCTCCCTACCCTCCTGCTCCAGCCCCAGCTCCTCCAGCCCCGGCTCCCCCAGCCCCGGCGCCCTCAGCTCCAGCGCCTCCAGCCCAGGTGCCCCCAGCCCCAGCACCCCCACTGGCTCTAGCTTCAGGCACCGGGGAAGTGGGACCGCTTCCGTGACCGGCCCAGGGAACTCGACGCCGCCGAGGGGCCGCAATGGACCCACCGGGTATTTTTCCCCTATGGTCTTATGGGGCCCCCATCCTCGGAGAGGAAGGGGACACGCCATTCCAACCTCTGCAATATTGGCCATTCTCCTCTGCTGATTTATACAACTGGAAAGCTAACCACCCTCCTTTTTCAGAAGAACCACAGAAACTAACTGGACTGATAGAGTCCCTAATGTTTTCTCACCAGCCCACTTGGGATGACTGTCAGCAGCTTTTACAGGTGCTCTTCACCACGGAAGAAAGAGAAAGGATCCTCCTGGAAGCACGAAAGAACGTGCCTGGAGCTGACGGACGACCATCACAACTCCCTCACGATATAGAAAGGGGGTTCCCACTGACCAGACCCAACTGGGACTTTAATTCTCCAGAAGGTAGAGAGCGACTAACCATCTATCGCCAGGCTCTGGTGGCGGGTTTTCGCGGGGCCGCGAGGCGCCCCACCAATTTGGCCAAGGTAAGAGAGGTCAGTCAGGGAGCCACTGAAGCGCCTGAAGTGTTCTTGGAACGCCTGATGGAAGCCTTCAGGCGGTATACTCCCTTTGACCCCACTTCCGAGGAGCACAGTGCCTCAGTGGTTCTTGCTTTTATTGGGCAATCAGCACCCGATATTAGAAAGAAGCTTCAGAGATTGGAAGGCTTACAAGATTTGTCGCTGAGAGATTTAGTGAAAGAAGCTGAGAAAGTTTATCATAAGAGAGAGACTGAGGAAGAAAAGGAATTGAGGAAGGAGAAGGAAAGAGAAAGTAAAGAGGAAAAAAGGGATAGGAAACATGAGAAAAATTTAACAAGGATCTTGGCTGCAGTGGTAGAAGGCAAGGGACGCCCGCCCTCTAGCGGCAGAACTAGTAAGGCAGGGCACCTGGGCAACCGGCCTCCTTTGGATAAAGATCAATGTGCATATTGCAAGGAAAAAGGGCACTGGGTAAAAGAATGCCCTAAAAAGCCACTAAAAAAGTCTCCGAAGAAGGTGTTGTCCCTGCTGGAAGACGAGGATTAGGGAAGACGGGGCTCGGAGCCCCTCCCCGAGCCCAGGGTAACTCTGAAAGTGGAGGGGCAAACCGTTGAATTCCTGGTAGACACCGGTGCTCAACATTCTGTATTGACTCAGGCAAAGGGCCCCCTCTCTGATAAAAAATCTTGGGTGATCGGTGCTACGGGCCAGAAACAATATGTGTGGACTACCCGGAGAACAGTGGATTTAAGAGTAGGACGAGTAAACCACTCGTTCCTTCTCATACCGGAATGCCCCACACCCGTTAGGAAGAGACATTTTAACCAAAGTGGGGTCCCAAATATCCTTTCAAGCCGGGGAACCTCTGGTGACCAATCAAGAGAATAAACCTTTGAGCTTAAGCGTCCTGACTATAAGATTAGAAGAAGAATACCGTCTTTTTAAGGAGCCAGAGCCCTCCAAAATAAGTCAGGAGTGGTTTGACCGGTTCCCAGGAGCCTGGGCGGAAACGGCCGGCATGGGGCTCGCCAAGAACCAGCCCCCTGTAGTCATAGAACTAAAAACTTCAGCCTTACCAGTAACTGTGAGACAATATCCAATGAGTAAAGAAGCCAGGGACGGAATTAGGCCGCATATCCAGAAGCTTATAGAACAGATAATATTAGTAAAATGTCAATACCCATGGAACACCCCCTTGCTGCCTGTAAAAAAGGCAGGAACGGGAGACTACCGACCAGTACAAGATTTAAGAGAAGTTAATAAAAGGACACAGGACATTCACCCCACTGTGCCAAATCCTTATAATCTACTAAGCTCCCTGGCCCCGGAAAACACCTGGTATTCAGTTTTAGATTTAAAAGATGCTTTCTTTTGTCTGCGCTTGCACCAGAGCAGCCAACCGCTGTTTGCTTTTGAATGGAAAGATCCCTCCACAGGAACTACTAGACAATTGACCTGGACTCGTTTGCCACAAGGATTTAAGAACTCGCCCACCCTCTTCGACGAGGCTCTACATCAAGATTTGGCTTTCTACCGAGCTTCTAACCCACAGGTAACTTTGTTACAGTATGTCGATGACTTATTGATAGCCACCCCTACTCAGAGAACCTGCCAAAAGGCCACTGGAGCCCTTTTGGCTGAGCTCGCCAAATTGGGGTACAGGGTATCTGCTAAGAAGGCACAGATCTGCCAACAAGTGACTTATTTGGGATACTCCCTGAGAAATGGGAAAAGGTGGCTTACTGAAGCCCGAAAGCAGACTGTGACGCAGATTCCAGTTCCCACTACTGCACGCCAGATTCGCGAGTTTCTGGGGACAGCAGGGTTTTGTAGACTATAGATACCCGGATATGCTTCTTTGGCAGCCCCTCTGTATCCCCTCACTAAAGGAGCAGCCCCGTTTGTTTGGGGATCTGAACAACAACAGGCCTTTGATGATATCAAAAAGGCCCTCCTCTTGGCACCCACTCTGGCATTGCCAGACATAACTAAGCCATTTATCCTTTTCATGGATGAACGGAACGGAGTAGCTCGAGGAGTATTGACCCAACAATGGGGACCTTGGAAGAGACCTGTCGCCTATTTGTCTAAAAAATTAGACCCTGTGAGTAGTGGATGGCCTAATTGTTTGAGAATAGTGGCAGCTGTGTCTCTCTTAGTTAAAGATTCTGACAAGCTAACGCTGGGACAAAAACTCACTGTGGTTGCTCCTCATGCGCTGGAAAGCGTAATTCGACAACCACCCGAAAGGTGGATGTCGAATGCCAGAATGACTCACTATCAAACCTTACTCCTGAATCGTGATCGTGTGGAATTTGCCCCGCCTGCCATCCTGAACCCGGCTACTCTGCTCCCCGATGTGGGAAAAGAAGTGCTTCATACCTGCCAGGAAATCCTGGCTGAGGAGGCGGGGACCCGTCGGGACTTACGAGATCAGCCCTTAGAAGGACCGGGACTCCTGACCTGGTACACAGACGGGAGCAGTTACATCATGGGAGGTAAGAGGATGGCAAGAGCTGCAGTAGTAAATGATGACCGAATTGTGTGGGCCAGCGGACTCCCAACGGGCACTTCTGCGCAGCGGGCAGAGCTCGTCGCCCTGACTCAGGCTTTAAAGATGGCAGAAAGTAAGAGACTTAACGTCTATACGTTACGCTTTTGCCACTGCTCATATACACGGGGCTATATAAAGACAGAGAGGGCTGCTGACTTCTGCCGGGAAAGATGTTAAGAATAAACAAAAAATCTTAGATCTGTTAGGAGCTATCTATAGACCTAGAGAAGTAGCAATAATACATTGTCCTGGGCATCAAAAAAGTGACTCTCCAATAGCTCAAGGAAACAGAAGGGCGGACCAAGCCGCAAAACAAGCAGCCCAGGGAACGAACATCTTACCCCTCCAGGTGTACCCAGAAGCCACATGTAGTAAGAACTTTCAGTATACCCCCGAGGATCTTGCTCAGATGGACAAGTTGGAGATCCAAAAATCCCCACCCCTTGGAATGTATAAGTCAGAAGATGGGAAAATTATCCTGCCCCAGAAAAAGGCAGGAGAATATCTAAGGCAATTACATCAGTTGACACATTTGGGGGCCAATAATCTAAAAACCCTGGTTCGAGATTCCCCTTATCATGTCATTGGTTTGGGAAAATTGGCAGACGAGGTTGTAAGAAATTGTGTTCCTTGCCAATTAGTAAATGTGAACAGACATCAAGTAATATGCGGAAAGAGGCTTCGAGGAGATCGGCCAGGAGCCTACTGGGAAGTTGACTTCACTGAAATTAAGCCTGCTAAGTATGGATATAAATACCTCCTAGTTTTCCTAGACACCTTTTCATGATGGGCAGAGGCGTTCCCCACCAAAACTGAGACAGCTCAGATGGTGTCCAAGAAGATCCTTGAAGAAATATTTCCCAGGTTCGGGATCCCAAAGGTAATCGGCTCTGACAACGGTCCTGCCTTTGTTGCCCAGGTAAGTCAGGGATTGGCCAAGATCCTGGGGACAGATTGGAAATTGCACTGTGCATATAGACCCCAGAGCTCAGGACAGGTAGAAAAGATGAATAGAACTTTAAAAGAGACCCTGACTAAATTATCCATAGAGACTGGTTTATGTGATTGGTTAGTCCTCCTTCCTTTCACCTTATTTCGAGTCAGAAACACCCCCAGCCGTTTTAAACTAACACCTTTTGAAATAATGTTTAGAGCTCCAGCTCCGCTAAATGCAGCTCACCTCCATACATCCTCTGAATGTGTGACTAATAAGTTTCTGCTTGAAAGGTTACGGGCTCTGGAAGCTGTGCAGAGAGAAGTGTGGGCCTCTATCCGAGAAGTCTATCGGCCAGAGGACATCTCAGTACCTCATCAGTTCCAAGTGGGAGACTCTGTCTACGTGAGACGACACCGAACGGGAAATCTTGAGCCCCGGTGGAAAAGACCCTTCATCGTCCTTTTGACTACTCCCACAGCTGTGAAAGTGGATGGCATCTCCTCCTGGGTCCACGCTTCACATCTGAAGAGAGCACCTCAACCAGGCCCGGATTGGCGAGTAATTCGAACTAATAACCCTCTTAAACTTCGCTTGTGTAAGAATGATTGTGTCACTGGTGATTCTGATGGCCCAGCTACTCCCCACTCTTCAGGACCCCAACCCCCACGAGCCTAGACTACTGACATGGCAGGTCTGTTCCCAAACAGGGGAGACAGTATAGTCCATTTCTAAGGTTGCTCCTCTTAAAACCTGGTGGCCATCCCTGCACCCTGATGTTTGAGCCTTAGTCGCTGGAATAAGAGGCTGGGATATACCCGAGTTCAGCTGGATGCAGGCAAACAGGGTCAGGCCCGCGACTTCGGCGTATTACGTCGGAGGAAAACAAGCCCAGAGCCAAAGTGGCTTATGGAGCTTTGGGTGCAGAAATCCGGCCGCACGCCAGCAGATAAAGACCACTACTTTCTATGTCTGCCCCCGTGACGGACGAACCTACCAACAAACCCAACAATGTGGGGACTTGCAATCTTTTTATTGTAACTCTTGGGGTTGTGAGACTACGGGTAACGTTTATTGGAATCCTGTGTCTGACTGGGACCTCCTTAAAGTAACCCAGAACCGCACATCCCCCAACTGTGAATGGACAGGAATGTGCCTCCCCTTAAATATCACGTTCAGTGATAAGGGACGCCAGTATGATTGGTGGATCACTGGACGGCAGTGGGGACTTAGATATTACAAATCTGGATATGACAAGGGCCTCGTATTTACTGTCAGACTTAAGGTTGAGACCCTTCCAGCTGCCCCAATCGGACCTAATTCTGTCCTAAGAAATCAACCACGTCTCCCAACCTTGATCTTGAAGCAGACTCCGGTGCCTCCGGTAGACCCTACCACTATTTCTGCTGCCCTCACCCCTGACCAAATAGCCCCCTTTCCTGACACTGGACAACGCCTCTTCAGTCTTCTTGAGGGGGATTTCCAAGTTCTAAACACCACCAACCCTAATACTACTAAATCCTGTTGGTTGTGTTTCTCCTCTGGACCTCCTTACTATGAAGGATTAGGGCTGTTGGGAAATTTTAACAGGACGACCAGCCACGAGATCTGTAGCTGGGGAAGTCATAAGAAGCTGACCCTGACCGAGGTGACTGGAAGAGGGAAATGTTTAGGTTCAGTTCCCCCCACTCATGAAGCTTTGTGTAATGAAACCATATCCGTAAATTCCTCAGGTGAAAATGAGTATCTAGTCCCTCCTCCCGAAGGGTGGTGGGCCTGTAAAACTGGATTGACCCCATGTGTCTCTACTTCTGCCTTCAATTCTTCCCGCGACTTCTGTATCATGGTTCAATTAGTACCTAGATTGATGTATCATGATGATTTCTCATTCGTAGCTGAATTTGAACCAAAACACAGGTATAGAAGGGAGCCAATCTCGCTGACCTTAGCTGTATTATTAGGAATAGGAGTCGCAGCTGGAGTAGGAACAGGGACAGCTGCCATTATCCAAGGGAACCAACATTATGCGGGATTGAGGACAGCAATTGATGAAGACCTAAAGACTATAGAACAATCCATTACCAAACTTGAAGAATCTCTAACCACCCTGTCTGAAGTAGTCTTGCAGAACAGACGTGGATTAGATCTGTTGTTTTTAAAAGAAGGAGGATTGTGTGCAGCCTTAAAGCAAGAATGCTGCTTTTACGCAGACCATTCTGGAATAGTAAGAGATTCAATGTCAAAACTTAGGGAAAAGTTAGATCAAAGAAAGAGAGAACGGGAGGCCGGCCAAGGGCTATTTGACTCCTGGTTTACTAGATCTCCGTGGCTTACAACCTTGATATCCACCTTGACTGGGCCTTTACTTATTCTTATATTACTCCTCACTTTAGGACCCTGTATACTAAATCGGCTGATAACTTTTGTTAGAGAAAGAGTGAGTACCATTCAAGTGCTAATGTTGAGGCAACAATATCATTCACTCACACAACAAGAGGACACAAGCATTCCATGATTGGAATGCTTCTTAAAAAGAAGTGGGGAAATGTAGAGTCCTCCACTAAGAATCAACCTTATTGAAGATAGAAAGTTAGCATAAGTATAGCCATCTTAAAACCTTAGACTCCATTTTCTAACCTAGAAGGAAGAAAATAGGAAAATATTAGAACCTTGAAAAACAGGTTAGTCAGCCAGCGTTGATTGCAGTGACCTTTAGTTAGCCAACCTCAATCAGTTAATCATACATACCAAGCTTACCTTACTAAGAACCACCCTAACATTCCGAGGGTGATCTTATCTCACTAGACCCCCAGGATGTGGCGTCAGCCAAAATGTATGTGTTTTTTGGAAAAACAATGTGATGTGTTTGTGGAAAAATACTGCCCTTTTTGAAAATGCTATAAAAACCTCTGACTCTAAGTGCTCGGGGTCCTTTGTTGAGACCCGCTGCGTTGGGCTGACACTTGGACCCCAGCTAGCTGGTCTCTGAATAAATTCCTCTTGCTTATTGCATCAAGAGACGCCTTCTGTGAGTGATTTGGGGCGGCGCTCTCCTCTGGGAGAATCCAACAATAACTGTCTGAAACGAGCACAGAAATATTTCAATTTTCCCTTGTTTAATAATCTAAATCTGGCATTAATATTAGGATAAGAAGTATACTAAATATTTAGTATTTTATATGTTGTTATTAATGATAATATCTTTCACAATTTGAATGGAAAATGAAGCTTTAATTGTGTGATCATCTTAAAGTATTGTAAGTTTGTGTATAAAGGAAAAGTCAAATCAAATATCATTAGATGGTAGCATATTTAAGAATCATCTCAAAGCCACTTTATTCCCATTATATGGTTATTACAAAAAAATTAGAAAATAGCAAGTGTTGATGAGCATGTGCTGAAATTGGAACCCATGTACACTACTTTTAGGGATGTAAATGGTGCAGCTGCTGTGGAAGATGCAGTGAGTCCTCAAATAAACTTAATCTTTAAATATCACCTCTGGGTATATCCAAAAGTAGTGAAAGCAGACACTTGAACAGACATTTGTATACCCCTGTTCATAGCAGCATTATTTACAGTAGACAAAAAATGTGGAAGTAACCTAAGTGGCTAATAACAGATCAATGGGTAAACAAAATGCTTTATATTCATACAAAATTACTTAAGGCTGGAATATTATTCAACCTTTAAAAGGAAATAAAGTTTAACATATGCCACAACATGGATGCACCTCGAAGAACATTGTGCTAAGTGAAATAAGCCAGTCACAAAAAGACAAATACTGTATAAATCCACTTACATTATGATACCCAAAATACACAAATTCGTAAAGACAGAAGGTAAAATGAATGTTTCCAAGGTCTAGGGGAAGGTGAGAATTGGTAATTATCACTTAATGAGTACAGAGTTTCAGTTGGAGAAGATGAAAAGGTTCTGGAAATAGATGGTTGTCCTGGATGCACAAAACTATGAATATACTTAGTACTATAGACCTGTAATTTTAAAATGGTTAAAATTGGAAAAAAAGAAAAACCTCAAAGGCCATTTGAAATGCTAGTTTGAAATAGCATAATTCTGATGGCTGGTCTTAGTTCTCATAGTTAACTTGGCTTGCCATTTTCCTTGCATAATGAATGAATATGAAATTTAAGTTAAATTTCAACAGGTATTCAATCTATATCTTCATTAAGGCCATTTTTGGGTATGTACTATTAATACTATTTACAATTATTTTCTTTAGGATGGATTATAAAATTTTTAATGTTCACAAACAGAACTGTCTTTTGAAATAATTTTGCTTGTGTATCTACTAGTCTAGATAACAAGTATATTTTTAAATGTTGAGATAAACGAATTTAAAAGTAGAAATTCCCTGAATGGCTAGATTTGCTATCCTTAAAGCTCAGATTTTTGCTTTTCACTGGGCTCTTCTACATTCTTCACCCTCCACACCACCGTTAACTTTTCAGAACATCTTTGTAATGCATCTATTTAGTGATAGTTTAGATTAAATGAATGTGCTTAAATTTATATATTTATGTGTTGAAAGCCTATAAAAAATCTAGATATTTTTTGCAGCCATAGCCATGAAATAACCAAGTCAGTCTGATACCCAGTACCTCTGGATTATGACCTTATGGATAATATTCTAGAAATATTGACCATAAACCTAAAATCAGGAATGAGTTGTAAGATATTTTTTTCAGTATATATTACTTTATTAGTCATACAAATGGAAAAATTCTTCTTACATTTATTTTCATAGTTCTAAATGACCTTTGCCTCCTACATAGTTGACAGAAATAATGGCAGAATAAATGAAATGATGTCAGTGTTTAAGTCACATTCAGACTTATTACTTGTAGGAAAGTGTTTTAACATTTTCTATTTAATTGTCAGTGCAGTGCATTACACTATGCCCAAGGGCCCTGAAAGATGATGACATTTTCTTAAGTATGCTATTTTTTATATAAATCTTATGCTATTTAACCTATTGCAAAAATTCAGCATTTTACTTATTAAATGAATTTGGTCACTAGAAAGTTGTCAGATTCCAAATTTCTAAAAATTAAGATAGTGATAAAATAGACCTAATATGTGATTTAAGAGTGTATAATATTTCCTCAGTAATTCAGAAATATGGAAATTCCTAAGCACCTTAGAATCGTATTTTTCTCCTTTCTTCACTGGAAAATATTATTTTCTGCACTTGAGTAGGTGCAATCTCATTTTGAAATTTATAAGTTTACTTTTTTGTGAGAAACAGCTTGATTTAAGCTTTCAGATTTTTAGGTCATTGCTGTTAAGACAATGTTTGTCTGTGTTTAGTTTGTAACCCTCTATAAATAAATGTATCAGTTAACATAGATGTCAAAACTTTATGTTCAGTGGTGTGATGGATAACAGAGTTACTGTGTGATGGAGAGGCTTAGAGAATAGAGCTTGATAGATATGAAAATCACTTTGTGCTCTTGAGAGAATAGCTATAAAACAATACATATCTGATAATAAATTAATATTACTCTTTAAGTGCAGATTTACACATAATCCAAAGTATTTTCCCAAATTTTGTTACAATGTGGTATCTTTGTTCCTAGGTTTCTTATTTATAAATACTACTTCTTACATTAGAGTATGAAGTAATTATAATATTCAAAGTGTTGTAAACAAATATATCTATGTTTCATGTCAGACATTTTAAAAATATTTGTGTATAGTTTTCTTAAACTTAAATGATATACTGTAAAAATAAAAGACAGGGTCCAGGGTGGGAAGAAGATAGAGAAGTAAGTGATCAAAGTGAAGGAAAACAGATCCTATGTCACTTTTATAGTCTCCATACCAGATGGATAACAATTTCTTTCTGGTGACTTATGTTTCAAACTCTCTGAAGTTATCAGATGATTTATGTAGATCATATCAAGTTTCAGAAAGATATGATATTACAAGTAGTGATTGGAATGGTTTTATCTTGTTTTAAAATGGAACTTGAAATTATAGATTAATAAAAGCAGTTAACCTTCATTGGACATTTACTATGTGCTATGCATTGTGCTAATCATATGGATTACTTTAGTTATACCTCATAATAATTATATTAAATTATTAACAATTTTTCCATTAAAACACTGATAAAACTGAGGTTTATAGAGGTTATGTAATTTTCCATTTTTTGTACAGTTAGTGAGCATTAAAACTAGAATTGATACCTAAGGTATCATTTCAAAATAATTATTGCAAAGTAACTCTCAACCAACCTGTTTTTCTACAGTTAAATATTTCCATAGGCCTTTCATAGGTATTTGTAAGGTGGTTTTCTAATCTAATAAGCATAAGAATTGATCTATTTGTTAAAATTTATTATGACTTCTTTGAACATATAAAATGTGGAGAAAATATAATGAATCTTTACATATATATCACTCAGGTTTAAAAGTTACCAGCAGTTGCAGTGTTAGCTCATCCATTCCATATTATATCACTTACTTTTTCTTCTGGAGTAATTTTAAGGCATATCTTGTGAATATTATAATTTCATCCATAAATAATTCAATCTGAAAACACATAAAAGAAAACCATAATATCATTTTCACACCCCCAAATTAACAATAATTTGTGAATATTACCAACTAGTTTATGTTCAATTTTCCCTTATTGTCGCAAAAACTCTTTACATTTGTTTGAAACAGGATCCAAACAAGGTCATATATTTGTGTTGTGTTGATAGACCTTTTTTAATCTCCAGCAGGCTCACTATAGCCCTTTAACAAGCCACTTATTTGTTTAAGAAAGTGTACAATTCACCCTATAAAATTTCTAAGTCTCTGGATTTGAATGATTGCAGCCCTGTGGTGTAATTTAACAAATTCCTTCTAATCTCCAAATTTTCATTAAGTCCACAGATTCACGTGTTGGATTAGGTTCAGTTTTAATTATTTTAACAAGAGTACATCATAGGAGATGCTCTTTGTTTCATATGTAATAAAACAGAAGAAATTTTATTTACTTAGCTCTATCAATATATTCAAGATTTTTCAGTCTGATTCATTCATTATAGTATCTCCGTCAACTCTGATGATTGTTGTCGAGGTTTCTTATTTCATTGCAGGCTGCAGAATGGTAACTTTCTAGTTGTATCAGTCCGTCTACATTTATTAGCTGAAATTATTCTGTAAAGAACTAATAATTAATCAATTATTTGGTAACCCTGAATCCGCTTCTTAGAGAAAGGGCAAAATACACACTTTATTTTTTCATCTAATTAATACATTTCACAGTAATGGGTTGTAATAGCAACCTCCAAAGATGGCTAGGGAGTTTTAAATATTATTATTAATGAATAAATGTGTATGAATTTGATATACATTTTATTTATTTTTTATTTTTATTTTAGTATCATTAATATACAATCACATGAGCAAGATTGTGCTTACTAGATTCCCCCCATTATCAAGTTCCCACCACACACCCTATTACAGTCACTGTCCATTAGCGTAGTAAGATGCTATACAGTCACTACTTGTCTTCTCTGTGATATACTGTCTTCCCGTGCATCCCCCATGTTATGTATGCTAATAATAATGCCCCTCAATCCCCTTCTCCCTCCATTCCCATCCACCCTTACCAGTCCCTTTCCCTTTGGCAACTGTCAGTCTATTCTTGGGTTCTGTGAGTCTGCTGCTATTTTGTTCCTTCAGTTTTTGCCTTGTTCTTACACTCCACAGATGAGTGAAATCATTTGGTACTTGTCTTTCTCTGCCCGGCTTATTTCACCGAGCATAACACATTCTAGCTCCATCTATGTTGTTTCAAATGGTAGGATTTGTTTTCTTCTTATGGCTGAATAATTTGATATATATTTTAAATATTTACAGTTTTAAATCTTATTTATGCTTAAATAATCTTATCTTTGGCTAGTGGGTTGATTAAAGTTGCCTTCTGTGTGTTTTTAACAAGACCACAGTATCTTAGCTTCCTGGTTGTCTGGTGTGATAAAATGTCAGAGGACCATTTTATATATTTCTGAAAGAGACTTTGAACAAACCATTTATTTAAGGTTCTGGTTCTTTTCAGTGGGCAGGGGCAATTACAGATAATAATCTGAGCATTGTTGCTACTTGTGCTACTAGTCTGTTGCTATTTCTATAATTTTTTAGTAAATAGAGTTAGGACATTATATATATATGTAGTTTTAGAAAGGAAAAATATCCTGAGATCTTACAGATATTACCAATTATAATAAATATTATAAGAATTCTAACTTTTTGATTATATATCCATATCTGTTTTCTGAAGTGTATGTGTGTGTTCACTGTGTTAAACTTATGAACTGACATTGATACCAATGACTAATAAATGCAATGCAATATTTATTCATAATTTTTTAGTCCTTAGGATATATACATTTGATACGCACAATGAAAACACTGTTTTCAAGTCACTTGAAATAATTATTTTTCCACTGGTTATGCCATCAACTTAACAAATATAGGATTATTAAGTTTGTTTTTAAAGCAATTAAAATATATATGACATATAATAAGCTGCACATAAAGTACAGAGTTTGACAAGCTTTGACATATGGATGCACTCAACTCATGCACCACAATCAAGAAAATGAACACATCCATCACTCTGAAGAATTTCCTTGTTCCCCTTTGAAATCCCTTCCCCTTCCTTAACCCCACCAAATTTGTTCAAGGGAAACCAAAATGATGTGCTGTCTCTATATTTTCATATCCTACAATTTCATGTAAATAAATAGAATCACATTTTGTATACACTTTATTGCCTGGATTCTTTCACTAAGTATAATTATTTTGTGATTCATCTGTATCATAGAGTAAATTGATAGTTCATTCCTTTTTATTACAGTATTCCATTGTACAGATATATCACTGTTTATTCACATGCTGATGGACATTTGGGTTGTTTGTAGTTGTTGGCTATTACAAATATAGCTACAATAAACATCTGTGTAGAAGTATTTGTATGGACATAAGTTTCTCTTTCTCTTTGATAAATATCTCAGGGCCAAATCACATGGTAAGTTTATGTTTAAATTTTTAAAAACTGCCAACTATTTTCCCAAGTGTTGTACCATATAACATTTCCACCAGCAGTTTATGGACATTCCAGAAGGGCATGGCATTTTTGTCAGCACTTGGCATGGTTAATCTTTCAAAATTTTAGCCTTTCTAAAAGTGAACAGTAGTGTCTCAGTTTTTAATTTGCATTAACTAATAACTAAAGATTTTGAATATACCTTTTCATGTGCATATTAATGGTACACATATCTTTGTTGTTGAAGTACATGTTCTAATTTTTAGCCCATGTATTATTAGATTGTTTTCCTATTACTGTTTTTAGAGTTTTTTATACAATCTCTTTATTAGATAGATGTTTGGAAATACTTTCTTTATTCTATGGCTTGACTTTTGTTCTTTCAAAAATTTATTTTTGAAGAGTTGAATATTTCAGTTTTGCTAAAGTTCAGTACATCAATGTGTTCTTTTATGGATCATATTTTGACATTGTATCTAAGAAATCATTGGTCAACCTGAAATCACAAAACCTTTTTTTCTATATTTTCTTTTATACAATTTTGGTTACCTTAAATGGGTATACTGCATTTGGTGTATCTATTCATTTGTTGATAGACATAAGGGGTGTTTTTACCTTTTGGCTATTGTAAATAGTGCTGGTATGAACACTTGTATATAAGTATTTGCTCAAATAAGTTATTTAAGTTCCTTTGTAAATACCCAGAAAAGGAATTTCTTGTATTAGGTTATGTGGCAATTCTATTTAACTTTTTGAGGAGCTGAAAAACTATTTTCCACAGTAGCTGCACCATTTTATTTTCCCACCAGCAATGTATGAAGGTTCCAGTTTCTCTAAATTCTCATCAACACTTGTTCTTTTCTTTCTTTTAAAAAAATGTATACCACCTTAGTAGGTGTGAAGTGGTATCTTACTGTTTTAATTGTACTGCGCTAACAACTAATGTTGTTGAGAATCGTTTTATATGATGGTGATTTGTATATGCTCTTTGGAGAAATATCTAAGTATTTCACCTATCTTGTAATTGGATTTTTGTTGTTGTTGCTATGAGTTCTTTATATAGTAGATATGTAATTTGCAAATATTTTCTCTCATTATATATGTTGCCTTTTCACTTTTTTGATAATGTCCTCTGATGAACAAGCATTTTTAATTTTGAGGAAGTCCAATTTACATTTTTTCTTTAGTTGCTCATGGTTCTGGCTTCATATCTAAGAAGTGGTTGCCAAGTCAAGGTCATGGAAATTTACCCATGCTTTTTTTCTGAGTTTTATTGGGTTAGCTTTGTATGTAGGTTGTTGATCCAGTTTGAGTTAATTTTTGTACTTGATGTGAGGTAGGAGTCAAAATTCATTATTTTACCTGTGGTTATCCAGTTCCTGTAGATTATTGTAAAAACTATTCTTTCCCCACTGAATGCTCCTGGCATCTTAGTAGAAATTCAATTGGCCATAGATATAAGGGTTTATTTCAGAACATGCAATTCTATACCATTGTTCTTTATGTATATCTTTATTCCAGCACCACACTGATTTGATTACTGAAGCTTTGTAGTTAAGTTTTTAAATGGGGAAGTGTGACTCCTCCAATGTTGTTCCTTTTCAGTACTGTTTAGACTCTTTGGGGCTGCTTGAAATTTCATACGAAATTGAGGATCAACTTTTCCATTTGTACAAAAATGGCTGTTGAATTGTACAAATATTTCACTTCTTGGTTAAATTTATTCCTAAGTATTTTGTTATTTTGGGTACCATTATAAATTTAAATGTTTTCTTAATTTCTCTTTCAGTTCATTCATATCTGGTATAAGAATTAGAAAAGGATTTTGTGTGTTTATCTTTTATTCTTAAACTTTGCTTAATTCACTTGACATCTAGGAGTTTTTGTAGCTTTTTCAGACTTCTATATATAGTATGTCATCTGTGAATGCGATCGTTTTGCTTTTACCTTTATAATTTGAATGTCTTTTGTTTCTTTTTCTTGACAAATTGGTTTGGATAGAACTTTCTAGCACAATGTTGAATAGCAGTGGTGAAAATAAGCATTCTTTTCCTGTTCCTGATGTTAGGTAGAAAGCTTTCAGTTTTCATCGTTTAGTATGATGTTAACTGTGGATTTTTTATAAAAGCCCTTTGTCAGGTTGAGGAAGTCCCTTTTATACCTAGTTTTCTAAGTGTTTTTATAATGAAAGGGGGTTGAATTTTGTCGAAAGCTATTTTTGCCTCAATTGATATTATCACTTATTTTTTTATTCGTTCTTTTATTGTGGTGTATTACATTGCTTTTCTTAATTTGAATCACCCTTTTATTTCTGTGATGAGTCCTACATGGTGATTATGTGTAATCCTTTCAATATGTTGTTGGGTTTGTTTGCTAATCTTTTTGTTGAGGTTTTGGGAATCTATATTTATAAGGTTTATTGGTCTGCTGTTTTACTTTCTCGTTATTATCTTTGTCTGGCTATATTAGGATTATACTGGCCTCACAGAATGAGTTAGGAAGTGTTCCTTCCTCATCCATTTTTAGAAGAGTTTGAGAAGTGTTGGGTTAAATATTCTTTAAGTATTTGGTATAATTCACCAGTGAAGCCATCTGGCTTTGGAATTTTTCTATGTTGAAATGTTTTAGATTACTGATTCAATCTCATCATAAGTTTCTTCAGATTTTCTATATCTTCTTGAGTCAGGTTTTATAATCTGTTTTCTTCTAGGAACTTGTCATTTCATCTTAGGATTTTGTACACACTATCATAGATGTGGAATTGTTTAACTGAAGCAATATGATAGTTCATATTTTATACACAAGTGAAGGAGATTACTTGTCTTTCCATATTATCACCAATGTGTAGTATCATCATTCATTTGAATTTTAGTATTTCTGGTGGGTTTATTATAGTATTTACTTGTGGTTTTAATTGACATCTCTCTGTTGATTAATGAGGTGACAACTTTTCTATATGCATAATATCTGTGTTAATATTCTCTTTTTTCAAATCCCTTACCCATTTTTCTTTGGGCTTTCATTTAAAAAATTTGCTGGTAGAAATTCTTTATATACTCTGAATATGAAGTGCTTGTTGTTAGGAAAGAGTATAAAATCTAAATGTGATTTATTCCCACTAGGATGTTTAAACACTTTAACAGTAAGGTATTAACAAAGGGCCACGTGGTGGAAGCTGCTTGGGCTGCGAGTGGGGGTGGGGAATTGATAAGGTCCTGGCAATACCTGTTTGAGTTTTTTAAACCTACCAATAAAATTAAGACAAATGTAAAGGAAAGATATAACTGGCTTAGGCGACGTCCGGGAAAGAATGTGAACCCTGTAGTACTCAGCCAATGAGGAATGAGGGGAGGGACTCACGTACTAGGAGATAAATTATTGGTGCCAAACTCCCCAGGTGTGCCTGCCCATCAGACACCTGATCTTGCAAGACCATCATTAAAGCCTCGCTCCACTGTTCTCTTTGTCTCCGTGTCCACTTACTGAATTTGGACCAGTGAGTGTGCTTCTCACAATTTGGGGGCTCATCCAGGATCCTCTTGCCTGTGTGAGGTGGGGGCCCAAGCGGAGTGGGAAGACACGTCCTGCCTGGCTTTGGGCGGCCCGCTGTGTCTGGGCATCTCACCTTCACACGGAAGCTGAGGGGAGACCCGAGACTGTTGTGCAGAGACAGTGTGACCGACGCAGGGGAAAAAACGCAGGCACCGCGGCAACCAGGCAACCTCGTGCACGAGCCAAGGTGGGAAAATTGGGTTGTAAGTACTGCCTTGGTGGTTGGGCATTTTTCAGAGGTTGAGTGTGTGTGGCTGAGATGTGTAATCTCGGGGTGTGTGCAAGAAACTTCCATTATAGGGGGTTGAGTACACAGGGATCTCAGACACAGGGACCTCTTGAAGGATGGGAAATACAAATTCTAGGCCTAGGGTAGCAGAGAAAGGGAACCAGATGAGCTCCCTTGGAATTCCCCCCAGATAGCCTGCTGGGGTGAAGGTTATGGTACTGGGGGGACGCCTCCTGTACCGGGTTAAGGACAAACAGAAGATGATCAAATATTGCTGTTTTGTCGGAATTAAAGTTAGATCAGATGAAAACTGGCTTTGCCAGGTTTGAGTTATTTTTTGATGGTAATAAAGCCTCCAGTTCACCTGAGGAATCTGTTGGTTACCAAGGGCGCTTCCTCTATTTCCCCTCAACACCAGGGAAGGGAAAGCTAGAGAGGACGAAATACAAGAGACCTCCCAGGACAAGCTCTGGTGTTGGGAGAGCATTGTGTGTTTTCCTTGGTCCCTTTTCCCATCACAGCCGCTGTGGAGAGTAGAGCGGTGGGACACAGTGGTGATGCGGAGTGAGAGTTTTGTTTGGAGTTACTCCAGGAGAGAGAAAGTGAGGCCGCCTGAGGGAGGGGCACCCTGAGAGGTTGGAGAGAGAAAGATTTAAGTTAAAAGGTTGTGCACTTTTAGGGTGATGGTGGCCTCAGAGAGAGGAGCGCCCCAGAGGCTGGGGGTTCCCTCTTTAAGGATTCTTTAGGAGTGTGGCCGGCACCTGGAGATGTAGACTTGTTAGGTGGTCTCAGGTATCTTTGATGAGACATTATATTTCTTAACAGTCCACTGAGTAATTCTGCAAAATTAGCTTAACACAAGAAATTTACTGCTTTTAGTCCCCTCCCAGGGTGGCAGCTTCCTGGTTTGGGAGCATATCAGGACTGGTTGCCCTTCTTCCAAGGGGAGCAGAGTTATTGTCTGTTTGCTAATGATTAAGTTGAGAATCTTGCTTCTTGCATTAAAAAGCAATCTTTGGGATGAAATCCTTCCTGCCTTTTGCTATGTTGTTTACGGCTGTGCCTGCATGCTGAATTGATTGCCTGGGTTGCAGACTATTTGGGGTCAGAAACAAAAAATAGCATATAGGTAAAGTTAAAAAAAAAAGAAAAGAAGAGGCTGGGCCTGTATGATTAACATAATAAAGACAGGCTATGCTGAGGTACCCTCTCCTTTATCTGAGGAATATTCAAACATTCCAGGCCAAGTTGCTCCTGTCTTTTTGAGCTTTAATTAATTAACTGTGTCTTTTTAGTGGACTTTCCTGGCCTTTTTCTCTTTCCACCCCACTCATATCTCATATCAACAGGCGTTTAGAGGTGGAAAGAAGTATGGCTTTAGTGCATTTGCATCTTTTCTCGGGTGGAGAAGTTCATCTCCATATCGATGGTTAATTACCTGGGCAATGGAAGGCTATTCTGTACCTGAGATGAGAGGAGGAGGGCCGATTTTTGGCTGATGCTGGTGCCTGAAATAGAGAAATGGCCCCAGACTGCAGCTTGTAGGCAATAAATAGATTTTAAACTTTATTTCTCCCTTTGACTGATTTCAGTTTTAAGAGGTATTTTTCCCTAAGATTTCCTCTCCCTGGACTTAACAATGTAAGAAGGACTTAGAGTTTCCTCTTGCCTTCTGGGGAGTCCACGAGGAACCCCAAGGTGTTTCCATGGAGAGAGGTCCCACTAGGACAAGGGGAAATTTGTTAATGCTTCCCCTCATGGGTACTAAGGTGAGAAATTTTAAGCATTGCTAGAAGATCCCGGATCTTGGCCTAGTGGGCCAACTAAATCAATTCCTGGGACCTAATATATGTGTTGTGCCCAAGGTCACAAATCCCAGAAGACCGCCAAGGAGCCAACACCGATGCAAAAGCAAAGAGCCTTTATTCGAGCTAGCTCGAGCTCAATCTCTCATCTACACCAACGCAGTGGCAAGATGCCAGAGAAAGAGAGTGCGTTTTCCCCAGAACAAAGGTTTTATGGGTTTCCAGGGTGGTTTGGGGGGGTGATGGCCATGGCCCTGGCTGATTGGCTGGGCCTGGGGGTAGTTGGGGGTGATGATTCGTGGCTTTGGTCAATTGGCAGGGTCTGGGAGTAGTTTGGGGGGGTGATGGGTCGTGGCTTCGGGCAGTTGGCTGGGTCCAGGGGTGGTGGGTGTTCTTGCTGACTGGAGGAGAGAGACTAAGCTCTGATTGGCTGAAATAGGATCCAGGAGCTTGCCCTTTCATTCCCCCCTTTCTCTGGATCCTAAGGGTCCCAATCATGGGTATAATAAGGTTTTGCAGTTGTAAGGAGATAAAGGCTGATACTGTTGTCTTAGCACTATTAGCTAGACTGTATTAATTCTATCTTTAATGAAAGTTATCAGGTAAGCAGGAGTAACAACATTACTAGGGGTTTGTATTGAGCACGGAGGACTATCAGTTGGACAGCCCCCACGTGGTCTCTGACAATCTGGACCAGCCTGTTGATGATACAGGGCATAACGGTTAGTAAAAGGAGTAGGATGGCAAGGGGTCCTTGAATATTAAAGATAATTTCCTGCCTTGATTTCTCTCTGGGACACTGGCGCCTTGGTTCGGGCACACATCAAAAGACTGCATGCCCAGCCTCTAAGGTGAACTGAGATATTGTCTATTTGCTAAAGAATCCTACCTTTTACTATGCCGTCTACAGCTGGGTCTGCATGCTAAGTCAGTTGCTCAGCTTGCAAAATTACCTAGTCAGATCTGAAGGAGGAAAGACAGCACATAGGCCTAGGCTTTTTAGTATGCTAAAGTGAATCTTATACTCGATTACAAATGATTAGCATAATAAAACATGTGCTACTCTTCTTTATCTGGGGAACATTAACTGATCTCACTGGAAAATGATTCTAGAGCTTAATGTTCAACATAGTTTTAGTAGGGGGGTTCCAGCATGTAGTTACGTTGCTCTGATTGCAAATATCCTGCCTTGCTTCCTCCAGAGGCTCTCAATTTATTCTGTCTAAGCCTATGGTCCCTGTCTCATTCTCCCCTCTACAGATAGAGACTCTCTCTAGCTGCTGCTAGGGAAAAGGGGCAATGACTGCTCTGGCTGCTTCGTGCTGAGAAGGGGAAGCAGTAAAGGGTGCAGCTAGGTCTCCATCACTGGTCAGTTGAGAGGGCTTCGGAAGGTTGGTGCTTCTATTCTGGGTTTCATTTCTATTACTATTTGCAGTTTTGTGGCTTCTAGGCAAGATAAAACAAATTGTGTTATTAGGTTAAGTAGCAACATGTGGAGTTGGATTTTCTATTCTGGAAGGACAAACTTGACGAGATTAAGAATGCATGGCTGAATATGAGAACTAGAAATATGAAGACTCTAATTGAGAATCATAGTCAGGTATTATGGGCAAACTAGAATTCTGGATATTAGGATTTAGTATAGATAAGAGCATTATTGAAATAATACTTTTCTCTAAAATCACCCTTATTTTTATTAGAATTAGCCAGATTAAGAAAATAATTAACAGTTGGCTTGATTATTTGCATAAGTGCAGCAAGAAGAGCAATTGATTACATAGGCTGTTTTAAATGTGCTTTGCTGGAACTTCTTGTAAGGAATTTCAGATTGAACTTTTAAAGACCTCTTGAGGCCAGACAGCCAAGCCAGACTTGCCATCAGGTTTTGCCTGCAGTACCTGTAGATTTGGTGAATTCCTCTCTTCTCGAGGTCCCTGAGACATATTGAGGTTCCTGAACCTGCCAGGAAGTGACTTTATTTACTCACCTGGTAAGGCTGCTAGGCACCCTGTAAGCAAAGTACCAGGCCAGTTCTTCCAAGGGGCTTTGTTGGCTTTATAAAGTCAACCTTAGTTCCTTGAAGCTGTCCATATCTGAGTTTATGCATGTGTCTTTCAGGTATGACATTTCAGTCAAAGCCTTGGTAGAATAACCTGTGTTTTTAATTGGTCTTCTTACAAGGAATGCAGGTTCTTATTGAACTTATGCAAATAAACATACTGCCATGAAACATAAAAATAGTCACCGAGAGTTTTTAAATTCTGGAGGGATTAAGTAGGAGAAAGACAAAGTTTCAATTCTGCTTATAAAGACAGTCATTTACTAAACTGTTGTCAGCTTAAGAGAAAAAGCTTAAAACACTTTATCAACAACATTTGAAACAAAAGACACAAAATCATTTTCTTTAGTTTATGTAATCTTATGTAACTAATACCTGTTCTGCTGAAATCTAGTTCTTTACTAGTTTAGGAATAATAAAACAGTGACTATAAATGACAAAAGACTTACAAATGACAATGGTTAAAGATCTGATGAGAGCATACTGTAAGACAGTTAACATAAGGAAATTCTGATATTTCTGTAATACAAAACATTCAGTAACAAAGTTTAGCATCATTCTCTTTGACAGTGCTTTCCTGGTAAATATATATATATATATATATATATATATATATATATATATATATATCAGATAAATAAGCCAAATTAGTCAAATACTTTCTCTAATGAGAAAAAATTCCTCTGACATGTTCCAGGGGCTCTCTGGAAAATATCAGAGTTAACTAGAGGTAAAAGCACCTTTTTGCATTTAATTCTTTTAGAACTGTCTATCATTACACATTTATTGTCTATATACCCAGCACAGTAAATGAGATATCTTAAAAAGGTGTGGCAGCAGGGGAGACTGCTGCTGTCAGTTTTTAAAGACAATATATAGAAAGTCAAAATAATTCTAGGTTACCAAGCATTCTTGAGAGAATGGTAGCAGACGGTAGATTCCTCTGCTTTCATCTTCAGGAGGGGAAAAAAAGCTACAATAAGAATTCACATTTAGCTGAAAGAACTGTCCAAACTCAAGGCAGATTATAATATCACCAGGCATACAAAAGACCTGTTAGATATACATGCAAAGAATGAATATGGCTATAGTCAAATTCAACTTAAAAGTTTAAGCAGAATCTGAAATTTAAATGTCTCTTTCCTTCACACAGATATTCAGATCTGACCAGAAATATGCTTTGAGATGAAAGAGATCAGGCATTTTACCTCTTCATTCAGGGATTGAGAAATGATGACCTTTGGCTTTCTAACCAGCCATTTCATTCATGGCATCAATAGTTGTTTGTGGTGACATGGAAATGTATGCTGGATATTTGGATGGTTTAAAGATTATATACAATCAATAGCTTACAAACAGTGAAAATAATAAGAACATAACTCAGCATAAGTGTCCAAGACCAGATACAAAAAAGCAGATTAAGTGCTTAAGTCTACAGGTCTTCCCTGAAAGCTTCAAGAATGTTTTACTCTTTAATAGTAGATAGAGCTTTTAATAGAATTTGCATAGCAGCTTATAAGATCATTTGCATTAAAAAATATGGAGAGTCCTCCATGTTTTTTTTTTAAACATACAAACATATCCACAGCATATAAATTAAATAAGAAGACCTGGTGGTTCTCAAAAAAAATCTATTACAACCTTTCTCAAAAGTGGTCACACTTTTGTCCAACTAAACCTTTACAGTGAAACCTGTTTTTCTGGGAGAAACATAATCTTGTCCAGATTCTACACAGTTTAATTTTTAAGAATAAATTTTGGTTTGTTAACTAAGTGCATTTAATCAGCTAAAAAAAAAAAAGCTTTGTTACCATTCTGCTTAGGAGGATAAATTAAGAAAACAAATAATCAGTAACAACTTTAATCATTTGTTGGTTAGAGAGATTTTTCTACTTATAAAATATAAGGAATAAATAATTCAATTTCTCATGCCATGCAATCGTTTTCAATAACACAATATTTCAAAGGCAAATGAAGGTTACACAGTTGTTAACAAACTTTAGCTTTTAGTCTTTTTAATATTAAGATTTCATTTTTAAAAAATATTCTGGCAACTCACTAAGACTTTAAGCATGAGAAACTGCTTTGATAAAACAATTAGAGAACCTTTTGCAATCTTTCAACATTAAGAGCAGACTAAGTTAAAGAAAACTGTTTTTTTTTTTAACTGGAAACAAAATTCTAATTTTGCTGTGCACTTGATATCAAGACTCACTTGCTTTAATTTCACATAGCACGACTATATCTGTAAGAATATAGTAATTTATTCTTCATTTGCCCCATGGTGTCAAGCACATAAGCCAGTGAGAATTATGCCTGGGCTTTCCTGGGGCTTGACTGGGTTTATCTCGCCTTATCTCTAAACATCCTGACCCTCCCCCAAAGCAACAGGCTGAGCAGATCCGCTACAACAAAAGGCACCACGCTGCTGCAGCACACTGCTCTCTCTCTTTGTCTCTGTCTCTCTGTCCCTCTAAACAAACAGCTGCACTTTAGAACAAAGCCACTTTCTTTTATCAAAAAACACATTCTTTAGCATGCAGACAAGTTTTCATTCTTTATACTTTCTCTTATTAAAACATACATCTTTTAGCATAGAGAAATGTTTTCTTTATTACTTTAAGTAGTTTTAATTAGAACTTAAAACCTTTAGAAGCTTTAATTTCCAGTGAACACTGAGAAGTAGGCTATTGTAAACTGTTAAACTAACATTCTTTAGATTGACAAATTTATGAACACATTTTATAATTTCTCTAACCATGAGCTTTACAGCACAATCTCTCACTAAACATAAAGTATATCTTCTTAACTTAGCAAAACTTTAAGGTTTTAGGTTACCACAAAGATTCTCAGGCTGTAGGTAGGTATACAAACTGTAACTCACAATTAAAAAGGTGTTCACTTGCCACACTCATTTAGTTCACTCATTCGTAACAACTATGCTAGATTACTTACAAGACCTTTACTGAATATTAGACAAAGCCAAGCCTTTAAGCATTTTATTCTTAAAAGATTTAGCAGATAACATGACTTAAAATGACCTTAGGTAAACTTAGGCAGCTGATAACCACAAGGACATGCCCGCCTCAGGCAAACCCAAATTAGCATTAATGCTTTACATTTTTTATCAGATTTTCTGGAAGTTTTAGAATGCCCAATTTTCACAAGCGCTTTTCTTTAAATCAATTTCATTATTACCATCCGGAGGTAGAAAGATATTTTCATTTACACACTTAGACACACAAACATACAGACTGAGAAATAATAAGGTTCCCTCCGGCAGCCAGCCAACGTTAAAGGATGGCCACTTGAGTTGCAGAAAACACGAAATTTTCTCTTGATGTCCGTGCTCAAATTGTGAGCTCTCTCCCTAACGTCTGAGAAAAACGGTCTGTCATGAGAGACAAGGGGGTCGTCTGCGTCTGTCCCATTTCTTCTGTCAAAAAGAGTAAGACAAACAAACATGACAAACAACAACCAGGCCCCTACAGAGAAGAATCTGCCGCGGCCGCGGAAACAAACCTGAAAGTAAGTTGATGGCCTGTCGGACTGCAGCAGCAGCCGACTTTCCTCACAGATGAGGACCTCGTCCTCCAGATGGGGGCAAGGGACGTCTCCCAAGACCCCTGGTCGGTGACCTGCCAGCGCGTCCACCTAAGTCAATGCCGACCCAGAAACAGATTGGAGCTCCCACAGGTTTATACAGGTTTCAGGTTTGTTTGCGAACAAAAACAGTGAGTGCGCTCACCAGCCGGCAAAGCACTTTCTGATTAAACACAGGACGTTCTTATAGGCTTAACAAAAGACACACACAGATACAAACACAGTAATACCTGGCCAGGGCAAGCCTCCGATCCTTGGCTTGTTGTTCCTCCGGGGGGGGGGGCATGCGATCCCGGACGAGCCCCCAAATGTAAGACCCAATGGCCTTATTCCAGTCTGCGCTTCCCCCCAGTGAGGAGACGAAGGCCACGGCAGATCGATGCAACAAGCAAGAGGTTTATTGTTATTCCAGCTAGCTGGGGTCCAAGTGTCTGCCCAACACAGCGGGTTTCAACAAGGACCCCGAGCACTCAGAGCCAAGGGTTTATATAGCATTTTCAAAGCACTTAACTCATAGTAATTTTCCACAGCTATACATTATTCTTGCAAGACATACATCCTGGGGTTAGGCAAGAGCAAGATAAGACCATTCCTCAATTGTCAGGGCGGTTCCGCACGATAAGCTTGGTATGTAGGATTAACTGACCAAGGTTAGCTGACCAAGGGTCACCGCTGCCTTATTCCAGTGTTCATGATTGATTGTCTTGTTTTTCTTGGCCTTACTCAGTTCCAGTTCACACACACTCAGGAAATGGCTTTTAGGCCCTTAAGATGGCAACTCTTATGCTAACCTATTTCTATTCTTACATTTAACCTATTTCTATTCTTACATTTACTAGTTTAGGAATACTAAAACAGTGACTATAAATGACAAAAGACTTACAAATGACAATGGTTAAAGACTGGATGAGAATTTACTATAAGAGTTGATATAAGAAAATTTGGATATTTGTGTAACACAAAACATTCAGTAACAAAGTTTAGCATCATTCTCTTTGACAGTGCTTTCCTGGTAAATATATATATATATATATCAGATAAATAAGCCAGATTCGTCAAATACTTTCTCCAATGAGAAAAATTTCCTCTGACATGTTCCAGGGGCCCTCTGGAAAATATCAGAGTTAACTAGAGGTAAAAGCACCTTTTTGCATTTGATTTTTTTTTTGGCACTTGCTTAAATAGGATTATAGGTTGCTATGAAGCCATTCTTATCTATTTAACTAGAATGACAACAAAATATTTCAAAGGCAAATAAAAGTTACACAGTTGTTAACAAACTTAAGCTTTTAGTATTTTTAATATTAAGATTTCATTTTTTTAAATATTCTGGCAACTCACTGAGACTTTAAGCATGAGAAACTGCTTTGATAAAACAATTAGAGAACCTTTTGCAATCTTTCAACATTAAGAGCAGACTAACAGTTAAAGAACACTTTGTCTTTTTAACTGGAAACAAAATTCTAATTTTACTGTGTACTTGATATCAAGATTCACTTGCTTTAATTTCACATAGCACGACTATATCTGTAAGAATATAGTAATTTATTCTCCATTTGCCCCATGGTCCCAAGCACATAAACCAGTGAGAATTATGCCTGGGCTTGCCTGGGGCTTGACTGGGTTTATCCTGCCCCATCTCTAAACATCCTGACCCTCCTCCAAAGCAGCAGGCTGAGCAGATCTACCACAATGAAAGGCACCACGCTGCTGCACCACACTGCTCTCTCTCTTTGTCTCTGTCTCTCTGTCCCCCTTTAAATAAATAAAAAGCTGTACTTTAGACAAAGTTACTTTCATTTATCAAAAGACACATTCTTTAGCATGTAGAACGAATTTCTATTCCTTATACTTTCTCTTATTAAAACATACATCGTTTAGCATAGAGAAATGTTTTCTTTATTACTTTAAGTAGTTTTAATTAGAACTTAAAACCATTAGAAACCTTAATTTTCAGTGAACACTGAGAAGTAGGCTATTGTAAACTGTTAAACTAACATTCTTTAGATTGACAAATTTATGAACACATTTTATAATTTCTGTAACCATGAGCTTTACAGCACAATCTCTCACTAAACATAAAGTATATCTTCTTAACTTAGCAAAACTTTTAAGGTTTTAGGTTACCACAAAGATTCTCAGGCTGTAGGTAGGTATACACACTGTAACAAAATTAAAAAGGTGTTCACTTGCCACACTCATTTAGTTCACTCACTCGTAACAACTATGCTAGATTACTTACAAGACCTTTACTGAATATTAGACAAAGCCAAGCCTTTAAGCATTTTATTCTTAAAAGATTTAGGAGATAACATCGACTTAAATGACCTTAGGTAAACTTAGGCAGCTGATAACTACAAGGACATGCGCGCCTCAGCCAAACCCAAATTAGCATTAAAGCTTAACATTTTTATCAGATTTTCTGGAAGTCTTAGAATGCCCAATTTTCACAAGCACTTGTCTTTAAATCAATTTCATTAATACCATCGGAGGTAGAAAGATATTTTCATTTACACACTTTGACACACAAACATACAGACTGAGACATAATGATAAGGTTCCCTCTGGCAGCCATCCGACATTGAAAACTGGCTACTCACTAGAACAAAATGTCTGCCACTGACCCTTCTGGACTTCCACACTGAGGTTGTTAGCTCTTCCCCTGATATCTTTAACCTGTATAAGAGTGGTTGGATTAAATGTTCCCTCTGGCAGCCAGCCAGTGTTAAAGGACGGCCACTCGGAGATGCAGAAAACATGAAATTTTCCCTTCCTGACATCCGTGCTCAAATTGTGAGCTCTCTCCCTAACGTCTGAGAGAAATGGTCTGTAATGAGAGACAAGGGGGTTGTCTGAGTCTGTCCCATTTCTTCTGTCAACAAGACTAAGACAAACACGACAAACAACAGGTGCCTACAGAGAAGAATCTGCCGCGGCCGCGGAGGCAAAACTGAAAGTAAGTTGAGGGCCTGTCGGACTGCAGTGGCAGCCAACTTTCCTCACAGGTGAGGACTTCATCCTCCGGATGGGGTCAAGTGACGTCTCCCAAGAGCCCTGGTCAGCGACCCGCCAGCGCGTCCGCCTAAGTCAATGCCAACCCAGATACAGATTGGAGCTCCTACAGGCTTATACAGGCTTGTTCGCGAACAAAAACAGTGAGACACAGATAAAGACAGAGTGAGACACAGGTAGACAAGACAGACAGATAACTGAGTGCACTCACTAGCTGGCACAGGGCCCTCCGGGTCAGGAGTCCTGGGGGTCTCTGGGATCCCGGACGAGCCCCCAAATGTTGTGCCCAAAGTCACGAATCCCAGAAGACCACCAAGGAGCCAACAACGATGCAAAAGCAAAGAGCCTTTATTCAAGCTAGCTCGAGCTCAATCTCTCATCTACACCAACGCAGTGGCAAGATGCCAGAGAAAGAGAGTGTGTTTTCCCAAGAACAAAGGATTTATGGGTTTCCAGGGTGGTTTGGGGGGTGATGGCCGTGGCCCTGGCTGATTGGCTGGGCCTGGGTGTAGTTGGGGGTTGATGAGTCATGGCTTTGGGCAATTGGCAGGGTCCAGGGGTGGTAGGTGTTCTTGCTGACTGGAGGAGAGAGACTAAGCTCCGATTGGCTGAAATAGGATCCAGGAGCTTGCCTTTTCAATATATACTTAGGTTGAACTGATGTCCATCATGAATATCCAATTCCGTGGTGGTGAGAGGGGGTGATCAGGAGAGCTGCTGTGTCCATTTGGGAACAAAAACACCCACCAGAACAGGGTGTCCGTTCAGCGGAACAAAAGTCCCCAAATGTAGATCCTAGATGGGATAATAATTTAGGGGATAGAATTAAAATGCAGGATCTTCGAGGGCAAATTATAAAGGTGAAAGTGTATCTTACCGCGACCCTCCTTACCCAGAATGATTCAGGAGACATTGGCCCACGCAAGAGACTTTATTATCTGAAGTAGAGAGTGGCTTCCCCAGATGGGGGTGGGGAGGGAGAGGGAGCAGCAGAGAGAGCAGTGGGACACCGAGAAAGAGAGAGCAGAGGGACAGAGACAAAGAGAGGGCAGCAGAGAGGGCGACAGACAGAGGGAGCAGCAGTGTGGTGCCTTTTATTGTTTGCTTGTTGCTTTGGGGAAGGGTCGGGATGTTTAGAGATAAGGTGTGGTAAGCCCAGCAAGCCCCAGGCAAAACCAGGCATAATTATCACCAGCTTATGTGCTTGGGACCATGGGGCAAATGGAGGATAAATTACTATATTCTTACATTCCTCTCTTTTTTGTTTTATAAGTGGTAGAGGATTTGGGAAGGGGTGGAAGTTAGTCTTCAGTAACTGCCTCCTGCTGATTAGGGGCGATGAAGTTCATTTTTGTATTGATGAGGGGTGATCCTCAGATGAGCCCTTGGTCTGCAGTGGCTATGGCATGTTCCAGGTTCAATAAGGATCATCGTCTTTGGAGAGGGATTGGTAATCATGTAATATAAGCTGGTTAAAGGTTTGGTTAGAAATTTTTTGCATTTGGGCTGATTGCTATGTTTACATAGGGTGGCTGAATTATAGCATTGATGGGGACGTATGTGTAGGCAGAAAAGCAACCTGTAGGCAAAGGGAATCCTTGATGGTGCAATCTTTTGGACAGTCTGAAAGAGAAGAAAGGGCTGGCAATGGAAAGATAGGTCTGGTGAGAGAGTAAGTTTTGAGACCAGGGTTAATAATCCTATGGCATGAAGCATGGCAGTTGTAAGGGAGGTCTTAGGACTCCGTGCTGGCAGAAACTTCAGTGAAGAGTGGAAGTGGAGATGAGCAGCACGAAATGTGGAGAGTAAGAGGTCCCATCAGGGTGGAGGAGTAGGAACACGTGGGAGATTTAGTGGGAGGGGAATAAGCTGAGACAAACAGCTTAAGGTGGGAGTTGTGTATCTAATGGGGAAGACCTTGGAGTTTAACTGCAGTTGGAGTGGAAAGGATTACTGTGTATGGTCTTTGCCATTTGGGAGTTAGGGATGGTGTTGCTTGGTGTTTGGAATGGGCATGGTTTGGAGAAGTTTTTTCCTGTCTATGGTAATGGCTTTGTAGTGCGGAGAGAGCTGAACTCCCAGGTATGTGACCTGAGCGGCAGACAGCTGAACTTTGGAGGGTGAAACGCGATAGCTGTGTTCTGAGAGAAAGTTTAAAAGGAGAATAATATCCTGTTGAGAGGTTTGTAGGGAGGGACTACACAGGAGACCATCTCCTTATTGAAGGAGGATGGAGCTCAAGAGAGTAAGGGATTTGAGGTCTTGTGTTAGAGCCTGTCCAAAAAGGTGAGGACTATCCCTAAATCCTTGGGGAAGGACTTGTTAAGTGTTCTCTGAATATTAAAAATTAACTTAACATAAGGAATTTCCTGCCTTGATTTTTCTCTGGGATACTGGCATCTTGGTCTGGGAGCATATCAAAAGGCTGCCTGCTCAGCTTCCAAGGTGGGCTGAGGTATTGTCTATTTGCTAAAGAATCCTGCCTTTTACTATGCCGTCTACAGCTGGGTCTACATGCTAAGTTAGTTGCTCAGTTTGCAAAATTACCTCGTCAGATCTGAAGGAGGAAAGACAGTACATAGGCTTGGGCCTTTTAGTATGTATGTTAAAGTGAATCTTATACACAATTACAAATGATTAGTATAATAAAACATGTGCTATTCTTATTTATCTGGGGAACATTAACTGATCTCACTGAAGAATGATTCTAGAGCTTAATGTTTAACACAGAGTTTTAGTGGGGGGGGGCGGGTTTCCTTGCATGTAGTTACATTGCTCTGATTGCAAATATCCCGCCTTCCCCCTCTGGAGGCCTTCACTCTATTCTGACTACATCTATGGTCCCTGTCTCATTCCCCCCTCTACAGATAGAGACCCTAGCTGCTGCTAGGGAAAAGGAGCAATGACGGCCCTGGCTACTTCATGCTGAGAGGGGGCGCAGTAAAGGGTGCAGCTAGGTCTCCATCACTGGTCAGTTGACAGAGTCTTGGAAGGTTGGTGCTTCTATTCTGGGTTTCATTTCTATTACTATTTGCAGTTTTGTGGCTTCTAAGCAAGATAGAAAAAATTGTGTTATTAGGTTAAGTAGCAACTGGAGTTGGATTTTGCACTTTGGAAGGACAAACTTGAGGAGATTAAGAACGCATGCCTGAATATGAGAACTGGAAATATGAAGAGTCTAATTGAAAATCATAGCCAGGTATCATGGGGAAACTAGAATTCTGGATCGAGTTTACATCGCAATGACTAGTATTAGGATTTAGTATAGATAAGACTGCCTTATTGAGACAATACTTTGCTCTAAAATCACCCTCATTTTTAATAGAAGTAGCCATATTAAGAAAATAATTAACAGTTGGCTTGATTATTTGCATAAGTGCAGCAAGAAGAGTAATTGATTACATGGGATCTTTTCAACGTACTTTGCTGGAACTTTTTGCAAGGAATTTCAGATTGAACTTTTAAGGGCTTCTTGAGGCCAGAAAGCCAAGCCAGACTTGCCATCAGCTTGTGCCTGCAGTACCTGTAGATTTGGTGAATTCCACTTTTCCTGAGGTTCCTGCACCTGCCAGGAAGTGATCTTCCTTACTCACCTGGTAAGGCTGCTGGGAACTCTGTAAGCAAGGTACCAGGCCAATTCTTCTAAGGGGCTTTGTTGGCTTTATAAAGTCAAACTTAGTTCCTTAAAGCTGCTTGTTCATATCTGAGTTTGCACACGTGTCTCTCAGGTATGATGTTCCAGTCAAAGCCTTGGTAATATAACCAGTGTTTTTAATTGGTCCTCTTACAAGGAAAACAGATTCTTATTGAACTTATGCAAATAAACATACTGCCATGAAATATAAAAATAGTCACTGAGAGTTTTTAAATTCTGGAGGGATCAGGTAGAGAGAAAGATAAAGTTCCAATTCTACTTATAAAGGCAGTCATTTACTAAACTGTTGTCAGCTTTAGAGAAAAAGCTTAAAACACTTTATTAACATTTGAAACAAAAAGCCACAAAATCATCTTTTTAGTTTACTTAAACTTATGTAACTAATACCTGTTCTGCTGAAATCTAGTATTTTACTAGTTTAGGAGTAATAAAACAGTAAGTATAGATGAAAAAAGACTTAAAAATGACAATGGTTAAAGATCTGATGAGAGCTTACTGTAAGATAGTTGTCATAGGGAAATTTGGATATTTTTGTAACAGAACAGTCAGTAACAAAGTTTAGCATCATTCTCTGTGATATTGCCTTTTAGGTAATTAAGCAGGTAAATAAGCCAAATTAGCCAAATATTTTCCTCAATGAGAAAAAATTACTCTGACATGTTCCAGGGGCCCTCTGGAAAATATCAGAGTTAACTAGAGGTAAAAGCACCTTTTTACATTTAATTTTGGGAAGCTGTTAAAAATTTTAAGGCACTTGCTTAAATAGTTACTCACATTAGACAAAGCTACATTTCACTTTAAGCATTTTTCTTTGAAAGATTTAACAGATACCATAAACTTAAATGACTTTAGGTAAACTTAGGCAGCTGATAACCCTAAGGACATGTCTATTTCAGTTCAACTTAAATTAGCATTAATGCTTAATATCTTCTACTAGAATTTTTTGGAAGTTTTAGAATGTCCAATTTTTACAAGCGCTTTTCTTTAAATCAATTTTTATTAATAACATCCGGAGGTAGAAAAATATTTTTCATTTACACACTTAGACACAAACATACAGATTGAGACAGAATAATACAGTGAGAGGACAGACAGAGCTCCTGGCATGAGCCAGGAGGGTAGAAGAGAGCCCGTGGTGGTGCATTGTCTAGGAGTTTTATAGGCAGTTGAAGATATTTGGGAACATGAAAAAAGCTTAGGGGTGTGGACTTTAAGGCAAGTAGTAGGTGATTAGGATTGCAGGGGAGACAGAGAGCGAGCTTGGTTCAGAGGTAGGAGAAAGCCTGGATATATGGGATCTCTTTCCATTTGCCTGTACGCTCACAGAAGTTGTATAAGTTGTGGAGAATTTTAGGATTTAAAGAGCCATTGTGGGGCCATTTAGACTGATTGTATTGTGGCCAGATCTCATTACAGTAGTGAACAGGTTTGAGGTCTGGAGTGAGGTGGAGGGGCTTTAGATTATAGAGTAAGCACCCTAGCGGTGAATCTGTGGGAACAGAGGGGCCAGATCCCATGGTGAGAACAAGATGGTTCAGAAGTCGCTGAGGAGTCCTTGAGTGATTGAGAAGGTCACAGAGAAGACCAGGCACAGTTAGGGGGTCGTCACCACCTCTAACTGTGGGGTCAAGGTGTAAACGCTGGGAAGGCTCGGTACCCGGTACCAGGAGTTTTCGAGTCGAGTACAAACATTGATAAAAGGAGAGCGGCCCTCAGTGGATGAGGATTCTCACCATGGGGAGGCAGAGAAGGGTCGACTATGGGGATCAACCGTGACTCTGAAAGTCGTGGTTGGGGTGCCCCGGTCCCAGAGGAGCCCTTGGGGATGCCGGACACTCAACGGTCACTTCCCAGGTTCCAAAGGGACATTTAAGTCGACCATGAAGGGGAGACTCACCAAATCGAAGGCCAGTGTTGGGCGAGAAGATGACCAACTGGGGAAGTGGACGGTAAGCCTGTGGAGGAGGGTCGGGCAGTGAGGGTTCCCAGAGCAGCTCAGGTTCCTGGAGGAAGAGCAAAGTCAATGGGAGAGCCTCATCCGAGTCACGGCACCAATGAAAGTGTATCTCGCTGTGACCCTCCTTACCCAGAGTGACTCAGGAGACACGGGCCCATGCAAGAGACATTATCTGAAGGAGAGAGTGGCTGCCCCAGACAGGGGTGGGGAGAGAGAGAGAGAGAGGGAGCAGCAGAGAGAGCAGTGGGATGCAGAGAGGCAGAGAGAGAGAGGGCTACAGAAACAGACAGAGGGGGGCAGCAGAGTGGTGCCTTTTATTGTGGTGGATTCACTTGGCCTGTTGCTTTGGGGGAGGGTCAGGATGTTTGGAGATAAGGTGGGGTAAGCCCAGCAAGCCCCAGTCATGCCCATGCATAATTCTCACTGGCTATTGTGCTTGGGACCATGGGGCAAATGGAAGATAAATTACTATATTCTTACAAAAGGGAATTAGGGAATTGGCCCCAAGATCTCAAAATGTTTCTAAGGTGTTTGACGTCCAATGGGAAAAGGAAGAAACCCCAACTGCATTTTCATAGAGACTCAGGGACCAGATGAGAAAGTATTCAGGACTTGACCCAGAAGCTCAGGTAGGACAGGGTCTTTTAAAAGTCAATTTTGTAACTAAAAGTTGACCAGATATTGCTAAGAAATTACAGAATTTAGATGGATGGAATGAGAAACCTATGGAAGAATTACTAAGAGAAGCTCAAAAGTGTTTGTTAGAAGAGAGGCTAGAAGCTTGTATTTCAAATTGTTAGAGGGAGAGCCAGACCCTCTCCAATAGACCCCAGGGGAACTGCAAATTCTAGAGAAATTGAAAGCAATCCTTAGGCACCATCCCAGTCCTGGCACTCCCATCTTTAGTGAAGCAATTTCACTAGTTTGTTACTGTTGAAGAAGGTTCTCTGTAGGGTTTTGACCCAAGCCTGGGGAGGAAAGAAACAACCAGTGGCCTTTATGTCTAAACTATTGGACCCTGTCTCTTGAGGATGGACTGAATGAGTTCAGGCCATCGCAGCCATGGCCTTATTAGTGGAAGAGAACAGGAAATTAACTTGGAGGAACCCTCATGGTCAGTACTCCTCACCAGGTTCCGGTCATGCTTACTTAATCAGTGGGATGGGCACTGGCTAATAGATTCTCAAATTTTAAAATATGAAGCAAGTTTACTTGAAAAAGATGGAATATGTGCTGGCCATGTCTTCTAACTTATCTTCTCTCAAGCTTAAAGGACTCCTCACCCAGACTCCCCCGCTTGAGTTCTTCACTCACTGCTTCCAGCCTAGAGACCTGGTGTTAGTAAAATCCTGGAAAGAAGATTGACTCCAGCCCAACTGGGAAGGCCCCTACCAAGTGCTCTTGATCACAGAAACTGCAGTGACAACAGCTGAAAAGGGTTAGATGCATTACACCAGAGTAAAGAAACTGGGAGATCTGGGAACAAAACAGAATTGGCAGGTGTCCCAGGTGGAGAACCAACCCTTAAGGCTAAAACTAAAAAGAACCTAAAAATGTTAATTTTTATCATTCTAACTCTGTATTTCACAAGCAGGTCGCAGGAAGCCCTAGAATGGGAAGGAACTCCTGGTTATCCTGTCAAACTGGTAATCAATATTACTAAAACACCAAGCCCCAAACCATTAGGTTTGATGCTTGTCAGGTTCTCTCTTGTGGTGACCTAAATGACCAAACACAGCTTTCTGGAAATAATAAGTATCTCTGTCCTGAATGGACAAATATTAATAGAATTAAAAAAAGGCAAGTAGGCTCCCATGTCCAAGGTGGAGCAGTGTTTGGCAGACTACCCAGTTTCAAAGGTAGACAGCCCCTCATGCAGTAGAAAAATCTTTAAAAAGAAAGCTCCACTTAGCTAAGGAATTCCTCTTGACAATTGCCAGAAGAGACTGTGTAAACCCCTTTTAACTATACATAAACCTCAAGACGGACTCCGTGCAGATGTCATTGGAGTAGATCCTGTGGGAAAGTTTGGTCTTAATTTAATCAAAGGCAAGACTTCACCCATAGTGGCCACCCCCAATCCTGAGGGAAATATTGAGCCAGAGCTTCTCCAAAATGACCCTAGACTAATTACTGTAACAAGATAAAAGACCTAAAACAGACTCTTGAAATAGAGACAAGTTATGGAGACACCAATGCCTGGGTAGAGTGGGTTAAATTTTCAGTACTTGCTTTAAATAAAAGCGATTGTTATGCATGTGCTGCTGGGTGGCTACAGGAGCAGGTGGTCCCGTTCCCTCTCTGCTGGGATACAGAACCCATTGTAGTGAACTACATGTTGACCCTGTACCAGGACAAGGACGCTTGGGGAAATGAGACTTGCAAGGGCTTGTCTTTACTCTTTCATGCACTAAAGAAGTCAGACCCAAGGGCAATCCCCTCTTTTTCTATAAGGAAGATGAATCACTCCTCATCCCTCTCTAGGCAAGAGGAAGGTTTCAGAACTCCTGTGGGGAACTACTGACTTGTACCTATGTCCTAAATGTCTCTAAAGAGGGCAACTTCTCGAAATTATGCATCCCCCAAGTGGATGTTTGGTGGTACTGTGGAAAGGGGAACCTGCGCTACTTGTTGCCACCCACCTGGACTGGGACTTGTGCTTTAGTCCAATTGGCCATTCCATTTACCTGGCATTTCTCAACACACCCAATGAAAAAAAAATTTTTCATAGAAGTTATAGATTATTACAAGGCACCACTTTATCTAATGAATTAGCTGAAAACTGGCACCAGTGACCCTTTTATAGACTGGTTGGAAGAATGTTTTGGAAAATAGAAAGGTATAGTTGCCTTTTTCAACATCCTTTGTTATAGTTGCAAGACTTAACTGCTGTAAGATGCTGTATCCCTTGTGTGAGAGGCTTGACTCAAAAGCTTATAAAGGCAGCCATAAACAAGCAAATACCTATGACCTACACCCCAAATCTTATTAGAAGAAAATTTGAACTATGAGGAAGAGAGTAAAAAGCTATTAGAGAAATTTGAAAAAGGACCAAGCGTAAATTAAAATACAGTACTGGGATTAAAATCAGAAATTCTTAAATAAAAAGAGGGAGGAACTGTTAGGAAAGAGTATAAAACCTAAATGTGATTTATTCCCACTAGGATGTTTAAACACTTTAACAGTAAGGTATTAACAAAGGGCCACGTGGTGGAAGCTGCTTGGGCTGAGAGTGGGGGTGGGGGAATTGATAGGGGTCTGGCAATACCTGTTTGAGTTTTTTAAACCTACCAATAAAATTAAGACAAATGTAAAGGAAAGATATAACTGGCTTAGGCGACATCCGGGAAAGAATGTGAACCCTGTAGTACTCAGCCAATGAGGAACCAGGGGAGGGACTCATGTACTAGGAGATAAATTATTGGCACCAAACTCCCCAGGTGTGCATGCCCACCAGACACCCGATCTTGCAAGACCATCATTAAAGCCTCTCTCCATTGTTCTCTTTGTCTCCGTGTCCACTTATAGAATTTGGACCAGTGAGTGTGCTTCTCACACTTGTCATGTATGAATTGCTAATATCTTGGCCTGTGACTTACTTTTTGATTACTTAAGGGCATTTGATTAAATTAGAAGTCTTAATTTTAATGGTCTAATTTATCAATCTTTCCCTTTATAGTTAATAGATTTTGTATCCCGTTTAGGAACATTTTGCCTCTGTTAAGGTTTCTGAAGACATTCTTCTTTGTTGTTTTTGAAAAACTCTATCATTTCCCTTTAAAATTTTGGTTTTGATTCATTTCAAGCTACTTTTTCTGTATCATGTCACTATTCAATTTTCCATATGGGTTTCTAATTGATCCAGAACATTTAATTGAAAAAACTAATTTCTTCCCACTGCATTACATTTTCAGGTGGAGAAGCTAATTTAAAGGTGACCCTGAATGGTAATTCCTGCCACTCAACTGTGGGAAGAAAATGTATATCCTTTTAGGAGGAACACATTTTCATTCCAGGTATAATTTTTAAAAATGGAAGCCAAAAAATGAAAGGACAGCTTGTAGTCACAATATACAAAAAAAAAAAAAAAAAAAAAAGACACCAGTGGTATAGTGTATTGGCAGCTCTATGGTAAATAAGTGAACTATGTTTGTGCAAGTCTCTTTCAGAGCTCACTATTCTATTGGCATATTTTCTTTATTTGTTTTATGGCCAAACTATTTTATTTGGTTGATCCTTATAGTAAGTACAGTGATCTGGTAGTATAAGTTTCCCAATGTTGTTCTTTTTCAAGGATATCTTGAACCTTCCTGGCTTTTTTCATTTCTAAATAACTTTTAGAATCACACAATTTTCAGGAAAGAAAAATTCTTGGATTTTAACCGAGATTCCCTTGAATCTAATAATCTGATCGAATTGTTTATAATACTGAGTCCTCTTCAATGATTATATTATATCCATACATTTATGGATCCTTACATTATTTTAGTAGTTTTGTAGTTTTCTGTCCATAAGTTTTATATAATTTTTGTTACATTTTTTCTTAATTGATGTTTTGGATGTACAGAAAAAGTATTGTGCTTAATATCTAAAAATTACTTTACCAATTATTTCTGTCCAGTGAACGTGCTAATTTCAATTAATAACTGCTTATCTGTACTTTTTTTTTTCTTAACACACAGTCTTGGTGTCTGTTCATAATAAGAGGTTCACTTATTCTTTTTTAATCCTCATATATTTTCCTTTCTTTTCTTTACTGTTTTATTTCACTGAATAAAACCTCCAGCATCATGTTGAATAAAAATGTTGATCAGTTGAATCCTTGCCTTATTCCCACTCTCAAGGAGACTTTTTTTTTTCTGAGAGGGCATCTCTCATATTTATTGATAAAATGGTTGTTAACAAAAATAAAATTCGGTATAGGGGACTCAGTGCTCAGTGCACAATCATTAATCCACCCCAAGCCTAATTCTCGTCAGTCTCCAATCTTCTGAAGCACAACAAATTCTTACATGGTGAACAAATTCTTACATAGTGAATAAGTTCTTACATGGTGAACAGTGCAAGGGCAGTCATCACAGAACTTTCAGTTATGATCACGCATTATGAACTATAAACAATCAGGTGAAATATGAATATTCGTTTGATTTTTATACTTGATTTATATGTGAATCCCACATTTCTCCCTTATTATTATTTTTAATAAAATGCTGAAGTGGTAGGTAGATGGAAGATAAAGGTAGAAAACGTTGAGAGCAAATGTAGATGATCAGGTGTGTGCCTGTAGACTAAGTGTCAATCCAAGCTAGACGAGGGCAACAAAACATCCACGGATGCAGAAGATTTATCTCAAAATGGGGTGTGAGGTTCTAAGCCTCACCTCTGTTGATCCCCAATTTCTCACCTGATGGCCCCCCTGTGACTATGCCTGTCTTAGGTTGTTCCTCCCTTGAGGAATCTTACCCGTCTCTGGCTAACCAGTCATCTTCCGGGGCCATACAGGGAAATGTAAAGTTGGTAAGTGAGAGAAGCAATATTGTTTGAAAAGGTTAGCTTTCTACTTCTTTGCAGATTTATGCCCTGTGGCTTCTATGCCCAGCATTTGTCTTGAGGTATCTTTACCACTTGGAAGAATTATGATACTCTGTAAACTCGATATGAGGCACGAATTCTATTTAAGGGTTGTAATTAGGAAAGAAGAAGAAAAGCTATAGAAGTAGCAGATGGAAGAAAACATGGGAAGATTGATTATTTATTTGATATATCTTCTTGTAGAGTAACTTAAGCATGTATAGGTTTTAAACTACTAATTAAATTGCACACACTCATTAACATAAAAGGAATACAGTTACATAACCAAAGCAGACCTATAATTACCAGGCATCTCCAGTGAAAGCAAGAAAACCAGTTAGGCACCCTAGGCATTTGTGAAAATTTACCTATGATATGATGGATATTGTCCAACTGAACTTGAACAGTCTGAGAGAAATCAGACAAATTAAAACAACCCATTCCTGGGAACTCTTCACATCCCATATGTTCTTTTAACAGTAGATAGTCTGTAGTTGTAAGATTTTGGAGCGCTACAACTTGCACTTCTCCTAATTTTTGGTTGAGTTCCAACAGTGTAGATCCAGTCAAATTTGTTTTACTGTATTCACAGGCCAGCTTAGATGTCTCCTTCTTCATTCCCATGGCAAGTCCAGGAACCGGTGGGATGAATGCAGCTACAACTAGCAGCGCCTGGATCTTTGTTGAGGTTTTTTGATGATCATCTTCTGGTATGACTCTTCCAGTGAGTGCTGATGTTGGAAGTTCTTCATATCATATCTTAGTTCATTTTCTGAGTAGCCAAATTAGGCTTTGATCCTCTGTATAAACACAAACAGACCCTTTTCCCACACTTTGATATGCCCTTTATACCAATGTGTAGAACTCATTGGAGGTCACCACACAGGAATTGCTTTTTTTTTTTTTAAGAGAAAGGAATATTATCAGTAAAGTGTACCTCCATAGCCGATCATCTGACACCCTTTAAGTGATCAAAATTAAGGATATTTAAAGCATGCATTAATGGTTGATTTACAGTTAGTTTTATCCTATCATGGAGTAATCCCCCTTTACTTTCTTTTTTTTTAATTTTTTTGTTATCATTAATCTACACTTACATGAAGAATATGTTTACTAGGCTCTCCCCTATACCAGGTCCCCCCTATAAACCCCTTTACAGTCACTGTCCATCAGCATAGCAAAATGTTGTAGAATCACTACTTGTCTTCTCTGTGTTGTACAGCCCTCCTCTTTCTCCCACCCCCCCATTATGCATGCTAATCTTAATACCCCCCTTCTTCCTCCCTTATCCCTCCCTACCCACCCATCCTCCCCAGTTCCTTTCCTTTTGGTACCTGTTAGTCCATTCTTGGGTTCTGTGTCAAGGAGACTGTTTTTAATACTACACTAACAAATATGATGTTGACGAGGAATTTTGTAGACAATCTTTATTAGAATAAGAAAAGCTCTCTTCTATCCTAGCGTAGTTTGCTAGTATTTTTTAAGAGTCAGTTTTATACATTATTTCATTAAAAACTTTTCTGTCCATTTCTTTCTCTTTTCCTTCTGGTACTTTTATAATGAGAATGTTGGTCTGCTTGATGTACCATAATTCCCTTAAGCTAACTTAACCTTTTTCATTCTTTGTTCTTTTTTGCTGCTCTGATTGTGAGTGTTCCACTGCCCTTTTCTAGTTCACTGATCTTTTCTTCTTCTTCATCCAGTTTTCTGTTGAAACCTTCTGGTGTATTTTTCAGTTCAGTTATTGTATTCTTCAACTTTGAATCATATTTGGTACTTGTATTTTCTCTTTGTTGAAGTTCTCATTTTGTTCAGTCATTCTTCTCCCAAGCTCCCCAACATCTTTATGACAATATTTTGAACTCTTAATTGGGTAGATCACTTATTTCCATTTTATTAATGTCTTTTTCTGAGCTTTTACCTTGTTCTTGTGTTATAAACATAGTTCTTTGTTTCTTAATTTTCTGTGACATTCTATGTTGACTTCTATGCATTAGATACAGCAATCACTGCTCCTAGTCTTGAATGAGTGGCCTTGTGTGGGAGATGAAGCTCAGCATTCAACCATGTCCAAGATCTTGGTTTTCTATCAAATCTGTGAAATTTTCCAAGTAACCTATTTTATTTCTAATAGCTCCCAATCTTTGAAGGTGTTCCAATACCTGTCAGAATCACAAAAGTGAGGATCTCAGTCAGAACCTAGATTAAGGCTGATTGAAAGCCAGACCCTCAGGCAGAAACTTTTAAAGTATGCAAATATATACAGTCTTATGGGGCCTGCAAGCATAAACTCCAGTGACCAACAGAGTCAGGTGACCTAGAGGTGTTCTCTGAGTAGTAGCTACAAAACTTGGGGCAATGGACAAGGGTACAAGCTCTTTTTTTATGAGGAACACATTTTCATTCCAATGCACTGAAGTGAGGCATAGGGAGAGCACAAAGATGACATTCCCTGAGAACACCTAAGTCGGACCCTAGATGTATGGGAAACTAGAAGCCTGCTCCTCAAGCTAAGGATCTAGGACAAGCAAATAGACCTTTTCCACAGAAAGACCAGAGGTGTGTTTCAGTCAGCTGTGTGTGCTTTTCCATGGGGGTGTTACCTGGTCAAGAACTGTCTTTCTAATTGTTATAGTCTCATGGGACCCAGGGATGCAGATTCCAGTGACCACTGCAGCCACACATTCTAGGAACAACCCCTGTGTGGGAGCCACAAAAACTGGGGAATCAGATACATGGAAAAAACCCTCCACGAAATTCTGTGTTCTATAGTGAAGCAGAGAATGAGAATGTGAAAATAACATCCACCCTTCTAGGTCTTTGGAGAAGATTATAGTTTACCCTTAGATGTGTGTTTTTAATTAGAAGCATTCCCCACAGGCCATACCTATTAAGATAAGCTAATAGGCTTCTTTCACAGAAAGATTGGACATTTCAGTCAATTGTCTCTGCTCTATTCTGGGGGTGCTGGCCAGTTAAGAACACTTTCTACATTTGTTAAAGTCCTATGAGACCCAAGAGCCTAAGCCCTATTGGCTAACAGAGCCAGGAGATTTGAGTGTCCCCAGGGTGGCAACTGCAAAAATAGGGGTGCCAGATAAGGTTATAAGCTTCTTTCTTGGAGATACCAATGAGTGAGGTAGAGGGAGAATGCAAAGATGGAATCAGCTGGCCATTGTCCCCAGAGAGTATTTCAGTAGAAGGCCATTAGAGTGTAAATTAGATGTGTGCCCCTCAGGCTGATGTTTTAAGATAAGTAAATAGGACTGTTTCACAAGTCTGGGCACTTTTCAGTCAGTTGCCTCTGTGATCGGCCCTGGTGCAGGTGAATCTGTGTGCACATTTTAAGAACTCTTAGTTTCCTATATTCTTGTGAGTCACATGGATGCAAGCAATATTGACTTTCAAAGCTAGGTGTTTTGGGGGTTCATCTCTTAGGTGTAGGTCTTAAGAATTGGTGTGTCCAACATGCAGGTCAATTGTTTTGCTCCTCAGGAAGAAGCTTAGGGTTTTGAGTTTCCTCTTGCTTGTGGGTTGCCACTCTGCGGGTGGGGTTTGTGGTGAGATTGTGTCTTACCACTCTTACCTACTTTCGATATGGGATTTTTCTCATTTGCCTGATATGTAAGAGATTTTTAGCTAGTTTTTGGGTTTTTATCAGAGGAAACTTCCACATATAGCTATAAATTTAGTGTGTGTGCAGGATGAGGTGAGTTTAGGATCTTCCTACATAGCCATCTTCAATGAAAACCTCTTTTTTTTTCTTCCCTGAGATGATAATGTGAGTCTTCAAATCATTAAAATATTATATAAACTAATATATTTTCAATATAACATATGTGGGTAATTTTGCAATATTTCCAGAATCTCTCCCCTGGCTTTGGTGCATCTCAATATCAGTAGGTGCAAGGGGTAGAGAGAGGTAGTCAATCTCCATATCATTAGGTAATTATAAGGGCAAAGAGAGGGCTTATCTGGACCAGAGAGGCTGGGTGGGGTCTCTTTTTTGCAGCTAGGTTGTGAGAGACACGGGAGAGCAGAAGTGGGTTGCTTGTAAGAAATAAATGGGTTTCTACCACTTTGATTCGACCTTTGACTGATTTCAGTTTCAAAGGTATTTGGCACTGGGATTTCCCCCTGGAGTTACATCTGGTGGTAGTCAGCAGGACCTGTGAACCTGAAATCTGTCTACATGGGTGCAACACTTGGGCAGGCTGACCCTAGAGATGGTGGGGAGATGCCTGGAACCTCCACTGTGGATAGTAGAGAGGCCCCAGTTGCTGCAGTGGTAGAGGGTGCAGCTTCATCTGGGACACCCTATCTGTGGGGTTTCCAATTGGGGAGCCCCTAGTGGGAAATTGGTCTCGAGTAAAACACCTCCTAGAGGGGTGGACCTCTAGGGGAAGAATTGGGGAAGGGTGGAGACACTGGAAACTGCAGAATTAGCTCTCCATGAGATAGAAGACTGCTTAGAGGCCCTGAGTGGCTGTGTAGCAGCAGGAATTAAAGGATATCATTTCCTCAAAATAGAGGAAATTGTTATTGAGGAGAAAGAGAGGGTTATTGAGGAGACAGAAAGACTTTGGAAGGAGAGAGACATATTTCAGCACTGTTTGGAGGAGCTGAGCAATGACCTATGGGATGCTGTTAAGAAAGAGAGACAGTTTTTGAGAATGCAAGTGATCCTGGAAGATGCGTTAGCAGCAAGGGAGGAGGCAGCTGAAGAGTCCACATTGCAGGAGGCTTTGTGGGAGGGGGAGGTAAGAGCAGTGCCTTCAGCCCCAGAAATGGTAGAAACAATGTTGGGAGAGGATGAAGGGGTGGGACTGATGGCCAGTCTGTTGCTGAGGCCACTGCCTTAAGCACCAGCCTTTCCTGTATTAAAGGCCTGCTCAATTGTAATTAAGAAAATAAAAATGGAACAACTGCAGGCTTCTCAGGAGGAGAAGCCACCCCCTCTGCAGGTTGTGAAGCACTCCATGCTCCACCCCTATACCCAGGATGAGCTGGTGGATGTGAGCATCTAGTATTAGCAGAGGCTATCAGAACCTTTGCCTACATGGCTTTTACATCTCTGGGGTATGGGAGTGGAAAACATTGTTATGTCAGGTTCTGAGATGGGTAGACTGGCTTCCCTAACAAGTCACACTTTCCTCTGGCAGCAGTTGCAAAGTATCTGTTATACCTCAGGGAATCAGTTACTTCTGGATTGGATGAGAACAACCATCAGGGCAGCTTGGCCTAATCAGGGTGATTTACCATACTAACCCACTAGATGGAAAATGTATGAAGATCTTCAGTAGGTGTTATAGGATTTGGGCATGAAAAATATCATCCATAACATGGAACTCCCAGGGCCTTGGTGAGTTGACCACCATAGGAATGAGAAATCTGGTGCTTCATACAAATCCCCCAGCAGATTTAGAAGGGGCAGTTCCTAAACTGCTGCAACATCTACAGGAAAAATGATGGGCTGTGGACAGCACCAAGGTTCAAGGATCTGGTTTGTCTATAAAGTTATTGGGGTTGTCTGGTCGGGTAAAACTAAAGTCTTTCCTGAAGCAGTCATAGACAAGGTCCAGGATTTCCCTACTCCTACCACTGTGGCAGTATTACAAGAGTTTTTGGGTCTTTTGGGCTACTGGAGAGTGTTTATCCTGCACTTGGCACAAATTCTGAAGCCCTTATACCAGTTGGTACAAAAGGGCATCAGGTGGGACTGGTGCCCCTTTGGTGGCAAGGGTTGTGGCAAGACCTATGGGTCGCTAGTCAGACTAAGACAGTTACCATATAACACGTGACTGGCCATTTGCCTTTGACATCCCCAGAGAATGATGAAGCAGACACACTGGCCTAGGTGTGCTGGCTAAAAGGAAAGCCTGCCTCTGATGTAGCCCAATGGTTACATAAGCATTTGTTGCATGTGGGACAAAAGACAAGTGGGCTGCAGCCTGTTGGTGTGGCTTGCCTTTGACCTTTGAAGAAGTCTGCAGAGTCCATAAGGAGTACCTTGTGTGCTTTAAGAGGGACTTACACTGAGTCCTGCAGTAACTTGGGACAATAGTAAAGGGGCCAATACTCCTTATCAGGTGGCAGATAGACTATATTGGGCCTCTGTCTGTATCAGAAGGATGTCAGTATGTCATGACTTGTGTAGACACAATTACTGGACTGTTGGTTGCTTTTCCTGAATGTCATGCAGATCAGCAAACCACCAAAAGGGGCCTAGAGAATCTCTTTGCAGCCTATGGCTAGCCGCAGGTGATTGAGAGCAATCAAGGCACCCTCATTACTAGACATGTGTTACAAAAATGGCTGCAACAGTTAGGAATAAAGTGGAAGTTTCACGTACCATGTAATCCTACTGGGGCAGGCATGATAGAGAGGTACAATGGTTTATTGAAATCTGGACTGAAGTCAGACACCAATAGTCTGTGGAGCTGGTCAGGTCATTAATGGACAGTGCTACAGTGTTCAAATGAGAAGCCCTGAAAAGGAGCCTTGAGCCCTGTGGATATGCTAACACACATTGTTTCCTCTCCTATACAAGTTTATGTGCAAACAAAAGAGGAGTTATTGAAGCCAGTATATGGCCAGCAGAGCAACATCCTACTGCCTGCTCCAGCTGCTTTAAACCCTGGACACTCTGTTGAATTTATGTGGTCCTGGACAATTTGACACATGTCCCAACGATGGCTGGTCCTTCTGGCACTTTGGGGAAAAGGCCTGGTAACTGCTCTTGTGTATTCCTGGAGTAACCCCCAGAGTGGCCCCCAAAGATCATGGCAGTGTACCCATAAAAGCATCTTATGGGAAAGTTGTTTAATCTTTATGGCCAGTATATGTACCTCCCATAGCCCTATGTATTGACCCATATGTACTTCCACAGGGAGGGGAGTGAAATTCTGGTATACTAGACCATTGTGAGATCCCATTCCTGCCATTCTCCTAACACAGGACCGCTCTCTTGCATGCACCCTACCTGATGGACAAGATTTCCTATGCTGGTGTCATTAAAACATGTATCTTATCGCCCTTAAGGTTATTGTCTTGTACAGTCCCTTTAGCCTGGATCCACCACCTGGCTGCAAATGCCATGTAATGATTGCTCTGAGCTCCCTATCTGTTTAGCTGCTGACTGCCTGTGGAATGGGTGAGCTATGGACTTAATCTGCATAGGATTTTGAACCTAGCTGAATCCTCTGGCTTGAGGATTATTGTGATTTTATTTCTGTTGCTATTGTGTGTTATTAGTCTGGTTACAGTGCTCCAGGTTTCTTGCACAGGGTCCACTGCAGAAGATGGGGAACAAGTAGATTGTGAGGTGAGATTTCTGGAGGGGTCAGCTGTAGGTAAAATTGCAATATTTCCAGAATCTCTCACCTGGTCTTAGTGTACCTCCATGTCAATAAGTGTTTCCAAGGGTTGGAGAGTAGTCGATCTCCATATCAAGTAATTACAAGGGGAGCACGGGCTTATCTGGACAGGAGAGGTTGTGTAGGGTCCCTTTTTGTGACCAGGTCGAGAAAGACATGGGCGTGCAGATGTGGATGAGTGCTTCTAAGTAATAAACTGGTTTCTCCCACTTTATTTCTCCCTTTGACTGATTTCAGTTTCAAAGGTATTTTACCTCCCTCCCTGAGTTACAACATATAACCCAAGATCCTCAGAAAATTACCTTTATTCCTTCTGGTCTTTCATTCCATCCCATTCTCCTTAATTCTTCAGATATTTTAAACCTCAAAAGACATTATTATAATTGCTTGTAAGGTTCATATTCATTTAAATTTACTCACATTATTTCCCTTGTTGATGTTCCTTCCCTCCTGCTCTTTTTTCTTTCCATTCAGGATCATTTCCCTTTTGCCTGAGGAAATGTATTATTTCCATTAGTTAGGGTTTTGTGTTAGCTGGCGATTAATTCTCTCAGATTGTCTTTGCCTAAAATGTCTTTATTTCACCTCCATTTCAAAAGAGTAAATTTACTGACTTGAAATTTTGATTGGAAATTATTTCCTTTCAGTGTTTTGCAAATATGTCATTGTCTTCTATTTTCCTTTGATTATTTTCAAGGTAATGTGTTTTTCTCAAGCATTTCAAATTTTTTTCACTTTGAATTTTACTTTCAGCACTTTTGATATGGACATGACTAGATGTGGTTTTATTTGTATATATCTTGCCTGAGAATTTTAGTACTTGTTAAATCTGTGGCATGACATTTTTCCTTAGTTTGAGATAATTCTTGGCTATTATATTTTGCATTATCTCTTAAAATACTGATTCTGCAACACTCTTTTTCTTCTTTTGGACACCAGTGAAATAAACATGTTTTCATGATGTCATATATATCTTTTATTCTCTCTTCCTCTTTGTTTACATTTTTCATCTTTTTTTCTCCCATGCTTCAGTCTGGATATTTTCTGTGTCTTACCTTGTATTTTACTAATTATTTCTCTCCATCACTACTGTTAAAGGCATCTACTAAATTCTTATATTAGTTCCTCAATTCTAGAATTTTCATCTGATTGTTTTTTATTAATTGTTTTACTATGCTGCAGTTCTATATTTTGTTCACTATTTTCTTTACCACATTATTCAGTTAGTTTTATGTTCTGATAACTCCATTATCTAGAATTCATGTGGTCTTTTCCCTTTTTATCTTTAAAATTATTTTATTTTTAGATAAGCAATGCATTCACATGGTTCAATATTCAAAAAGTACAAGAGAGTGCACAGTGAAAAATTACCCTTCCACTCCTTCCCTCCGGCTGCACAGCTTCCTCTGCAGAGGCCACCAGTGAGTGTTCTATGGATATATGTGTATATGAATATATTCCTCTGTATATTTTTATGTTAATGTACTGTATACATTGTTTTATACCTTGCTATAGGTTGGAGGTTCTTTGACCCTGTGGGAGCATGAGAATGTGGTGTGGAGAGCAGAGTTTAAGCACACTGGGTCTAGAGTAAAACTACCTGGGTTTTGATTCTGGCCCTGTGCAAAATTCAGGAATCACATCTCTGAACCTTGGTTTCCTCACTTTAAAGTGGGGATTAAATGTTACTGTATATGAAAATTTAGATTTGTCTCTGATATATAGTAAGCCTTCAGTAGATATTAGCCATTTTTTATTATTAAGAGAAAAACACTGGACTGTGAGTCAGAGGATCTGAGTTCTCTTCTGGCCTCTCCTTCAGTATATCACAGTGACTTCCTATGTTCAAACCTGTTTCTTCATCTTTAAAATGTAGTGTCTCATTGTTACTCTGCTTATTTTCCAGACATTTTGGGAGGATCCAGTGGGCTTATGAATGTGAAATGAATATGAGAGCAACTTAGAAAATATAAAGTGCTAAGCATATGGAAGGGGGTGCTGCTTACTCTTTTTATAGAAGCTACTTTGGATGGCTCAAACCCAATCAATGGCCTGATATGGGTGAAGGCAGTGCTGTACATTCAGGCAGTGGAACACAAAGTCCATCCCTGTACTTAAGTTCTATTCTGGGTGGAGGTGGCCTATGACAAAAGTTGGAAATAATCAACTTTTGTCTACTGACCTATCTTATACCTCCACTCCTCTCCTGACTTCCTTGAATTCACGTCTTCTTCAATTCCCCTCTGTTTCCTCTCAAAACCTTTTATATTTTTTAAAATATATTTTTGCTGAAGTATAATTGATATACAATATTACATTGGTTTCAGGTGTACAACATAGTGATTCAAAACTTACCTACATTATTAAATGCTCACCACAAAAAATAAGTGTAGTGATTATCTCTGAACATAAAAAGATACGACAATATTATTGACTATATTCTCAATGCTGTTCTTTCATCCCCATGATTAATTTATATTATAGTTGAGGTTATGTTCCTCTTTATCTCCTTTACCTTTATTACCACCTTCAACTCCTCACTAGTGGTAACCACCAATCTTTTCTCTATGAGTCTATTTCTGTTTTGTTCATTTGTTTTGTTTCTTTAGATTCCACATATAAGTGAAATCAAGTGAATTTGTCTTTCTCTGCCTTTCTTGTTTCATTTAGCATAATACCCCCAAGGTCCATTCATGTTGTTGCAAATGGTGTGATTTCTTTATTTTTAATGACTGAATAATATTCCATTCTATATATGTACCATCTCTTCCTAACTCATTCATCTACTTATGAATACCTTGGTTGTTTCAATGTCTTGGTTATTGTAAATAATGTGGCAATACATGTAGGAGTTCATACATCTTTTTGAATCAGAAATTTTGTTTTCTTCAAGTAAATTCCAAAAGTGAAATTGCTGGATTGCATGGTAGTTCTATATTTATTTTTTTTAAGGAAACTCCATACTGCTTTTCAGTGTCTGTACCAATTTACATTTTAGGAGAGTTTCCTTTTCTCCACATGCTCACCAACACTTATTTCTTGTCTATTTGATAGTAGTCACCCTGGTATGAAGTGGTATCTCATTGCAGCTTTGATTTTAATTTCCCTGGTGATTAGTAATGAAGAACATCTTTTCACATGTCTATTGGCCCTTTCTGTGTCTTCCTTGGAAAAATTCAGGCCCTCTACCCATTTTCTAATTGGGCTGTTTTGTTTGTGTTGAGTCATTTGCATTCTTTATATATTTTGGATGTTAGCCCCTATCAGATAGATCATTTGCATTTATATTCTCCAATACTGTAGGTTGCTTTTATGTTTTGTTGATATTTTCCTTTGCTGTACAGAAACTTTTAGTCTGATGTACTCCCACTTGTTTATTTTTACTTCTGTTTCCCTTGCCCTGGGAAATATATCCAGAAAAAATTTACTCATACTAATGTTCAAAATTTCCTGCCAAATTTTTTTCTGAGAGATTTATGGTTTCATGTGTTACATGTAGGTCTTTAATCCATTCAGAGTTTACTTTTGTGTATTGTGTTAGAGACAAATCCAGTCTCATTCTTTTGTATGTAGCTTCTCAGTTTTCCCAGCACCATTTATTGAAGAGACTATCTTTTCTGCATTGTATATTCTTGCCTCCTCTGTCATATATTAATTGACCATATATGTGAGGGTTTATTTTTGGGCACTCTATTCTATTCCATTCATCTATGGCTCTGTTCTTTTTCCAGAACCACACTACTTTAATCACTGTAGATTTGTAACATAGCTTGAAATCAAGTGTGATAAACCCGGATTTGTTCTTTCTCAGGATTGCTTTGGCTGTTAGGGTCTTTTGTTTTACTACATAAATTATAGAATCATTTGTTCTAGCTCAGTAAAAAGTTCCATTTGTATTTTGCTAGGAATTGCATTGAATCTAAATTGCTTTGGACAGGATGGCCATTTGAACATTAACTTTTCCTATCAATGAGCATAGGATATCTTTCCATTTATTTGTGTTTTCTACAAATTATTTCATCAGTGTCATAGTTTTCAGAGTTCAGGTTTTTCACCTCTTGCTTTGATTTATTCTTAGGAATTTTACCCTTTTTGATGCATTTGAAATAGAATTGTTTTCTTGATTTTTGTTTCTGCTAGTTCATTATTAGTATATAGAAATACAAACAATTTCTGTATATTTATTTTGCATCCTTTAAATTTACTGAATTCCTTTATTAGTGCTTATAGATCTTTGGTGGTGTCTTTTCAGTTTTACATATAGAGTGTCATGTCATCTTCAAATAATGGCAGTTGCACATTCTCCATACCAATTTGGATGCCTTTTATTTCTTTTTCTTGTCTAATTGCTGTGTACAGGACTTCCAGTACTATGTTGAGTAAAAGTGGTGAGCATGGGCATCCTTGTCTCATTGCTCACCTTAGAGGAAAAGCTTTCAGCTTTTCAGCATTGCGTATGAGGTTAGATGTGGATTTGCCATAATATGGCTTTTACTATGTTGAGATAGGTTCCTTCTATCCCCACGTTGTTGGGAGTTTTTAGCTATAATGGATGCTGAATTTTGTGAAAAACTTTTTCAGTGTCTATTGAGATGATAACATGGTTTTTATCTTTCTTTTTGTTAATGTGGTATACCACACTGATTTTCAATATTGTACCATTCTTGCATCCCTGGAATAAATTCCACCTGGTGGTAATGAATGATATTTTGAATATATTTTTGAATTTGTCTTGTTAATATTTTGTTGAGGATTTTCGCATCTATGTTCATCAGGGATATTTATCTGTAATTGATTTTGTAGTGTCTCTCTGGTTTTGTTATTAAAGTAATGCTGACCTGATAGGAGTTTGGAAGTAGTCCTTCCTCTTCTACTTTTTGGAACTTTAAGAAGTATAGGCATTTGCTCTTCTTTAGATGTATGGTAGAATTCAGTTGTGAATCCATCTGGTCCTGGAATTTTGTTTTTTGGGAATTTTTTGTACCAATTGTATTTCATTACTGGTAATTAGCCTATTTAGATTTTCTGTTTCTTCCTTGGTCAGACTTCAAAGATTTTGTTTCTAGGAATTTATACATTTTTTCTCATTTGGCCAGTTTATTGGCATATATTTTTTTCATAGAATTTTATTATAAATCCTTGAATTTCTGTGGTGTGGGTTGTTACTTCTTTTTCATCTCTGATTATCGTCTCTTTTTTTCTGGTAAGTCCAGCTAAGGTTCTTATATTTTATCTTCTGAAAGAACCATCTCTTGGTTTCATTGACTTTTTTATTGTTTCCTTAGTCTTTACTGCTGCTCTGATTTTTATCATGTTCCTCCTACTAATTTTGGGCTTTGTTTCTTCTTCTTTAGTTCTTTAGTTGTAAGATTTGATTATTTGTGACTGTTCTAGTTTCTCGATATAGGCCTGTATTGCTATAAATGTCCCTCTTAGAACCATTTTTGCTGCATACCACATATTTTGAAACATTATGTTTTTGTTCTCATTTGTTTTCATGTATTGTTTGATTTCCTCTTTGATCTGTTCCTTGATCCATTGATTATTTAGAAGCAGGCTGTTTAGCCTCCACATGTTTGCGTTTTTTTCCAGGTTTTTTTCTTACAGTTGATTTCTTGTTTCATGCCACTGTGGTTTGAACACATGCTTGATACAATTTCAATCATTTTTAATTTTTGAGACTCTTTTTGTATCCTAATATCTATTCTGGACTTGAGAAAAATGTTTATCTTGCTATTTTTGTGTGTAATGTTTTGTATATGTATGTTAAGTCCATCTTGTTTAAAGTGGACTTAACATATATATTTGTTTTCCTTATTGCTTTGGTTTCTTTACTGATTTTCTGTCTGGATGATATATCCATTGGTGTAAGTGGGGGTGTTAAAGTCCTCTATTAGTATTGTGTTATTGTTGATTTCTCCCTTTAGGTCTGTTTATATTTGCCTTATAAATTTAAGTGCTCCTTTGTTGGGTACATAGATGTTTAAAACTGTTACATCTAGTTGCACTCATTCCTATCATTACATAATGTCATTCTTAGTCTCTGTTAGTCCCTTTGTTCTTAAGTCTATTTTGTTGGGTATAAGTACTGCTGCTTCTGCTTTTCTCTTTCTTCCATTTGAATGGAGTATTTTTTCCCATCCTTTTACTTTCAATCTATATGGTTATTTTGGTCTGAAATGAACCTATTGTAGGCAGCATAGAGATGGGTCTTGTTTCTTTATCCATTCAGCCACCTATGTCTTTTGATTGGTGGTTTTATCCAATTTACATTTTAAGTAGTTGTTGAGATATATGTACTTATTTTCATTTTGTAATTGTTTTGTGGTTGTTTTTGTAGTTCTTCTCTGTTCTTTTCTTCCTTGAATACTCTTGTTATTTGATGGTTTTCTTTGGTGCTATGCTTAGATTCCTTTAAAAAAATTTTATGTATCTATTATAGTCATTAGGTTTGTGGTTATCAGAAGGTTCATGTACACTTCCCTACATATACAACTGTCTATTTTTAACTGATGTTTGCTTAATTTTGAACACATTCTAAAAGCACTACATTTTTATTCTTATTCTTCCTCCACATTTTATGTATATAATTTTATAATTTACATCTTTTCATGTTTTGAATCTCTTAGCTAATTTTGTGTATAGTTGGTTTTACTACTTTTGTTTTTTGAACTTCATATTTGCTTTGTGATTAGTCTACTACTTTTTCTGTAGGCTTATTTTCACTGATGATAAACATTTCCATTAAAAAAAGTCCTTGTAACATAAGTAAGATTAGTTTAGGTGTGAATTCTTTTAACCTTCATTTATCTGGAAAACTTCTAATCTCTCTTTCTAGTTTGAAGGATAAACTTGTGGGTAATAGTATTTTTGGTAGTAGACATTTTCCTTTCAGCACTTTGGATATTTCATGCCACTCCCTTCTGGCCTATAACATTTCTGCTGATAATTTGTTGATAGCCCCATTAAGTTTACCTCATGGTAACTCTCTGCCTTTTAATAGCTGCTTTCTCCATCTATATAATTTGCCATTTTAATTACTATGTGTTTTGGTGTTGATATTCTTGGCTTCAACTTCTTAGGAGGTCTTTGTGCTTCCAGGACTTTGATGGTCTCTTCCCCAGACTGGGGAATTTTTCAGCTATGATTTCTTCAAATAGTTTTTCTACCCCTTTGTCTCTCTGTTCTCTTTCTGGGACCCCTATTATATGAATATTGTTTCATTTGGAGTTGTCTCAGTGTTCTCTTAGCATCTTATCATTCTAGAAATTCCTTTTTGTCTCTGTTCCTCAGCTTTGTTATATTCCCCTACTATCTCTTCCAATTCATGGATCCTTGCCTTGATTCCTAAAACCAATTCATTCCCTCTATTGTATTTTTCATTGTAGTTATTGTATCCATCTCTGAATCATTCTTTTTCATATTTCCTACATCTTTTTGAAGTCCTCCTTTTGATTGCAAGTCCTTTGCCTCAGGTCAGTGAACATTTTTAAGAACATTACTTTGAATTATTTATCAGTAATATTGCTTATCTCCATTTCAGTTGGCACTTTTTCTGGTATTTTTTCTTGTTATTTCATTTGGAACATATTCCTCTGCCTCCTCATTTTATCTAGTTCTCTCAATTTTATCTTTGGTATTAGATCAGCTATGCCTCCTGGTCTTGAAAGTGGTAGCTTTATGCTGTAGGTGTGTCCTATGGTGTCCAGAAGCACAAAAATCCCTGTTCACCAGAGGCTTGGTGCTGAATTCTGACTGCCTCTGGTGGGCTGTGAGCAGGGCCCACTCTCTGCCTGTTTGCCAGTAATGTTGAATCCACATTGCTGTGCTTTTGTATGACATCTGGTATTTCTGTTGTAATGCATCATGTGTGGGGCTGCCCACAGTGGGAAATACCACTGGACTTAGCATACTGGGTAGGGCAGTTCTAAAGGGCAATGCTGTGGCTGAACTAGGAAGGTAAGTAGAGTGATTCAGATTTAGCTCCTGTAAGTTTATGGTGTGCTGGGCTTAGGGAGGGCTGGAAATGTGTTATTCACCTGCCCTTTCTCACTCAGAGATAGCCCCCTAAGTTCCCTATATCTCTGGCAGAATTCCCAAGACTAAGAAATATTTCAAACTGCTGCATCTGTTTTGGCTCTCATAGGTATAGTAAGGGCATACCAGTCCTCCACTGGAGACCAGAGAGACTTGATCTTCAGCATCACTTCAACTCTCCTTGTTGTCTAGCCCCATTATTCATCAAAGCCCAGTGTACTGGGGACTCATCTTCCCAGGGAAGATCCCCAGAGCCAGTTGTGCCCGGTTACTGTTGATTTTTCCTTTCACCATTCCATTTCTTTTCCTCCTGCCTATAGCTGGGATGGGGGAAGGGTTTGGATACTGATCTATGGTGGTTCTGCTGCTTTACCCTTTTCAGTGTGGTCTTCTCTTATTTGGCAGGCATAGACAGTCTTTTCTGTGGTCTGTAGTTACCTTGTGGGTCTGTTCCTTTGGAATATTTTTTCTTGCATTTTTTAATTTAAAAAGTGCATTGTGTTAAAATATTTTTTAAATACAGTATATTTTGTGTGAAAAATATGAAGATAATTTGAGACTTTGTTTATTATGTCTTCCTCTGGAGAGGATTAACTTTTACTTCTGCTATGCAGCTATAGTTGAGGCCTACCATCTTAATACAATCAGTGATTATGCTGAATTAAGTCTGACTCAATCTTTTTGTGAGTTTTTTCTAGATTTACTTTTAATATTACATTTGTTTCATTTAGAGAATCCAACTCAAACCTCAGGTATTATTCTCTACCTTGTCTGGCCCCAAGCTATAACTTTTGCTCCACCAGTTCCTTGAGATATCTCAATTCTCTTTTCATTTTCTAAACCTCTTGGCCATTACTTATGAATTGGAAAATGCCTCTAGATGTGAAGCTGTGTGAATATGAGGCTTATTTATCAATGTTTACCTTACATCCAAGATTATGTTCTTGATAGATTTTGGATTCCATTATATAAAAATTTTAAAAAGTATTAGTCTTTTCTGTTTGTTATAGGATGGGTTAGTCTGATAGAAATTTATTCTCCATAGCTAAAAGAGTAATTGTCATGGTCTGTATGTCAGTTCTTATCTTTGGAGGAGCACATATTAATATAGCATTAGATGTGCAAGAAATTTATCTGTGAAATATCTATGAATAATAGGGAGGGAACATGAGTAAATAGAGCTTTCAAATTGTGATTCAAGTATGACACCTCCAAAAAAAGAAAGGGAAGGAATGATTGGTTAAGATGATCTTCAAATCACAGTGAAGTTCTGATAAAGTTTTGGCAGGCCTATATAGAGTCTCCAAGGGAAGGAATGGTTCAAGATTGGTACCCCCACTGTACCTCCTCACTGAGTGGGAGAAGCTATGGGTAAATATGTTCTTAGAATTCATGGAGTCAGCAGTGAAAATTATGAACTTTGCTTTAGGTTCTTTTGAAAGAGATCTGAGTGACACATCTACATTATATTCTACATCTTATGCTGCACATTTGTGTTTCTACACACAATTTCTGTAGAGAAACACAGAAAAGGGAAACTAGTGGGACAAACTGTTGCTTTCATTACTGTATGTAGTGTGAGCCTATAGGTGGTATTCATCTCCCACATCAGATATAATATTGGTAGGTCTGGAGAGCATGCTTATGCTTGGTCACATAATATGAAACTTGATTCTTAAGGTAACTGAGCCCTTAATTTCCTTCTCAGGCTGCAGTTGCTTCAGGTGTCCAAATAGGCATAGAGATGCTAAATGGTGATCAAATGTATTGCCTATGTTCCACACATTTTCCTGTCTGTTTCCATTGTGTAAAAAAAGCCCAATATCCTCCTGCTGATCAGGGTCAATAGCTCTTGCCACAGTGTTGAATCTCATGTGCTGGTTCCTGGACACAAGGAACCCAAATGACCCAGATGACAGTTTTTTCTCCTACCTCAGGGAGATGGGGTGAAGCATTTCATAAGCTCAGGCAAAATGTATTAGGGACAAAGACATCTAATCTTGCATATCCCAGAGTTGTGGGGACAGAACACAAAGTCCTCCAATGACTCACTTGGAGTGATAATAAGTGTGGCCATTCTTGTTTCCGCTCCTTCTTTTGGGGACACTGTACCATACAGTTGCCTCTGATGTCATGCATATACATTATCTTAAAGTATGAAATCTTATCCTTGTAGTTAATTGCCTTCAAACTGTCACTTCAGCCATACTTTAAGTTGGTCATTCCAACTTTGTGCAGTACTGGCCAGATCTGGATTGTATAGTATGTGATATGACCAGTGGATCCCATGGTCATGGAATCTCTCCCACACTTCACACCAGGTGTTCCTTAGGCCCCGAAATAATGTTGAGGCCCTATGGTCATGAAAAGATAAACCCATATTAATAATAGGCATCTCTACTTGTGAGGATGGACCACTGACCCTTCCAGGATAAAAAGGTCCCAATATAGTCAACTTACTATCAAGTTGTTAGGCAGAAATGCAGACATGAGTGGGATGGAAAAGAGAGTAGAGCCCACCCAGAATAACTCTCAGAGAGTTAATCAGATAAAGTCAGAGAGCCGCAAATGACTCAGAGAGTTAATTAAATGAAGCCACAGGGGCTGAGAGTTACTCAAAAGGCACAGGCACTCCCCTGATAATAAGAAACCTCAGAGCATAGGCATTCCCAGATAAGAAACAGCAGAATAAAGCCCATGTCTTCAATTCTCCAATCAGATCGGGCCTTCAAGGCCAAGGAATTGTCAGTCAAGGACTTCTCTGCCTTGCCAAAAACCCCATAAAAGAAGCCTCAGAATAGGTGGTCAGGCCCATTGGCACTAGGCTAGGACCTGCTCTGTTACAATGTAATAAGACTTGCTTTGCTTTCTTGACTTTACTTTTGCTTTCACTTTATCTGACTTCTCTGTGACTCTGAACCAAGTTCCTTCCCAAATAAGTGGCTGATTGTTCTCTTTGAATAATTGAGAACTCAACATTGGTTTTGTTGCTAGCAGGATGGGCATTGAAAGGCAGTAGTTGCTACATGAATCTTGATAAGGTGGAGTCCATGCTGTTGCATCCATGCACATCCTCCATCTCTGCCACCTTGCCATTCTATTCATGTGCCCATAGTGCTAGTTCTGGTTGGCCAAAGCACTAAGTCTAACTAATGCTAACTGGCCAAGTCATTTTGTTTATGTTTTTGGTCAGTGTTTCTTTCACGTCAATACTTTGTATTGGGCATTAACAAAATATGCAAAAATATTTCCACTTACTGTCTACTACTTTACATTCATCCACATCCCTCTACCCTACACTTTTTTGTTTTCCTTCTTCCAATCCTTTTTCTTTCAGGCTCCTGATTTACTGGGTAGACCGTTGGCCATATTTTAGATATATGTATATATTCTCACTTAGGGCCACTTCTACTTCCACAATAATGAGATGACCAGGTACCATTTATTTCTGTAGCCTGGTGATAAATTTGCTCAGTTTTTCTATGTCTGAAAATATCTGTGTCTATTAAGTAGAGAATATACAAACTTCTGAAAAAAATGAAATATTTTCTAATATTTATACTGTCTGTGTGAATGATTATATCATGCTTCCTTTTGGCTACTCCTAGCCAATGATGGAGAAAGGTGAGCTACTGATGACAGTCCATTCTGGATCAATGTAGAATTCATCTAATAGTCAAATCTGAGTTAAGGACTCCAACTTCACCTCGCTGAAATTTTCTTAGAATGTTCTGGAGTCTGAGGCTCTTCTAACCTCACCCTTCCATTGAAACTAGCCTATTTTTCACATTCAAATATTTTACATCCTAGTAAATTTTTGATCTGCCTGACCTATTGACTTTTGGTAGAGATATTTAAAAGTCTTCCACTGTGGTCACAGATGTGTCAATTTCAAATTTTCATTCTATTCTAGTTTCATTTTTTTTACATTTTGAGCATCTATTATCAGTTGTATACAATTATTGATTGGTTTATCTTATTCCTATATTTTGCTGTAGTTTTTATGCACTATCTCTCATTGTTGCTATTTGCCTTAAATTCTACTTTTTATTCTGTTAGCTTTTAAGATTGTTTCCTCAACTGTTATTTATCTGATGAATCTGTATATAGATTTATCTTTATTTAGATTAGTATAGAGAGTATATTTTAAGTCTGAAAATTCACATCTTTGTATCTCAAACAACTTTAACTCTTACTTCTTCAAATATCACTTTTTCATCATTCCTTTATTTATTCTTCTGAAACTACTACTAAATGTATACTGGCACACTCATGTCTATTATCTTTTTAAAACCAGCTTTTCATGTGTTTTATGGGTGCTGACTATGGGTGAATTCTCCACTACTGTCTTCCAGTTTTATCAGTTTTTCTTCAAGTTCTAATCAAAATTTTATTCAGTATATTAATACCTTTTTTTTTCAGTTACTAAATTTTTTTCCTTAAAGTTTCTTTTTAAAGTTTGTATTTTAATTGTACTTACTTATTTTATTTATTTTATTTTTTGATATAATTTGAAGTATGGTTGATAATATTAAATTGGTTTCAAGTATGCAACATCGTGATTCAAAAGTTATATATGTTATTAAATCCTCACCCCAGTTAATATAGTTACTATTCAATTTTGTCTCTGCTTGTTTTTCTCTTGTTATTATTATAAATTTTATTCATTTGTTATCTATATAAGTATCACAAACACATTAATTTTAGTCTTCTAAGACCATTCCATTATTATTGTTATTTGCTTTTTGAATAAGAGATTCTTTCCTTCATTTTCTCTCAACTTCTCCCTTTCTAGTTTTGCTCTTAGCTCTACCCAGCCCCCTTGTTTATTCAGTCTGAAACCAGTATGTCTTAGTTTGGTCTACTTGAGAATCAGAACCTGAAACAATGATTTTAGTTTACTAGTTTATTTTATAGTTGATCCAAGGAATCACTGTAAAGGTAGAAGTGAGGTAGAAAATAGAAGGTAGCAACCAGGTTTAGTTACTAAGAAAATTATCATCATGGATAAATGAAGCTTAACTCTTCTGGCAAATTATGGGATCTAGTGTAAAATGCCCACCTCAGACTTATCCTCCTGAAGGAATGAGGAAGCTGGAGTATTTATACACTAAATTTTCATCATGCATTTGTTGAAGGCTATTCTGGGGAGAATTTATTCCTTAATTCTGGATTGTTGACAAATAAGTTTTCAAATGCTAGAGAAAGCCTATAGGCAAGGAAATACAGTTTTCTTGCATTTGAAATTCAGACTAGTGGGGGCACTGATATAGTTTAATACAAAGAATATATTGATAGTACAGGATTGTTGTCAGTCATGTTGGGCATATGTCAGATAAAGTCAATTAGCCTACAAGAACATGATTCAGTTTCTGTTTATGATTCTGTGGTCTGTGTTCTTATAGTGCCCAGTGCATGTGGCTTCACATAAGATGCCTTAAGCACATTGTTAGCAAATTTTTTCAATCATCTTTCATGAGGGAGAGGATTTAATCCCAATTTTGGTTTTAATTAAGAAGCCTAGCATTGGTTTCCAACTTTACATGAATCATTTTGGCCTAATAGGACTTTTTTTCCAAGGCAGATGCCTTGATCTATTGCCTAATTTTAGGCTTAGAGACCAGCAGGTCATGTGGCATTAGCTTTTTTCTTTGCTGTATCTTATTTAAATTTAGGATTTTTTTGCCTAATTTTCACTATATTTTACCTAACATATTTATGTGTTTGGTGTATAGTAGTGCCTTAAAGAATGAATTTAAAATGCCATGTAGATTAAGCCCTCTGCTCTGCATTCACATTCACATTCCAGCAGGTTTTTTTTTTTTTTTTTTATAATAATTATTTTTTATTGAAGGATAGTTGACACACACTATTACATTACATGAGTTTCAAGTGTACAACACAGTGGTAGAACATTTATATACATAATTCTAGGTTCCAGCTATCACCCTACCAAGCTGTTACAATATCTTGACTATATTCCTTATGCTATACATTACATCCCGGTTACTTATTTATTTTACCATTGGAAGTCTGTCCTTTTTTTTTTTTTTTTTTTTTTTTGTGAGGGCATCTCTCATATTTATTGATCAAATGGTTGTTAACGACAATAAAATTCTGTATAGGGGAGTCAATGCTCAATGCACAATCATTATTCCACCCCAAGCCTAATTTTTGTCAGTCTCCAATCTTCTGAGGCATAACAAACAAGTTTTTACATGTAGAACAAATTCTTACATAATGAATAAGTTACATAGTGAACAGTACAAGGGCAGTCATCACAGAAACTTTCGGTTTTGCTCATGCATTATGAACTATAAACAGTCAGTTCAAATATGAATACTCATTTGATTTTTATACTTGATTTATATGTGGATACCACATTTCTCTCTTTATTATTATTATTTTTAATAAAATGCTGAAGTGGTAGGTAGATACAAGATAAAGGTAGAAAACATCGTTTAGTGTTGTAAGAGAGCACATGTAGATGATCAGGTGTGTGCCTGTAGACTATGTGTTAATCCAAGCTAGACCAGGGCAATAAAACATCCACGTATGCAGAAGATTTCTCTCAGAACGGGGGGGTGAGGTTCTAAGCCTCACCTCTGTTGATCCCCAATTTCTCACCTGATGGCCCCCCTGCGACTGTGCCTGTCTTAGGTTGTTCCTCCCTTGAGGAATCTTACCCGTCTCTGGCTAACCAGTCACCTTCCGGGGCCATACAGGGAAATGTGAAGTTGGTAAGTGAGAGAGAAGCCTTATTGTTTGAAAAAGTTAGCTTTTTACTTCTTTGCATATTTATGCCCTGTGGCTTCTATGCCCAGCATTTGTCTTGAGGTATCTTTACCACTTGGAAGAATTATGATACTCGGTAAATTTGATATGAGGCACGAATTCTATTTAAGGGTTGTAATTAGGAAGGAAGAAGAAAAGCTATAGAAGTAGCAGGCGGAAGAAAACATGGGAAGATTGATTATTTCTTTGATATATCTTCTTGTAGAGTAACTTCAGCATGTATAGGTTTTAAGCTACTACTTAAATTGCACACACACATTAACATAATAGGAGTATAGTTACATAACCAAAGCATATCTGTAATTACCAGCCATCTGCAGTGAAACCAAGAAAACCAGTTAGGCACCTTAGGCATTTGTGAAAACTTATCTATGATATGGTGGATATTGTCCAAATGAACTTGAACAGTCTGAGAGAAATCAGACAAATTAAAACAACCCATTCCTGGGGACTGTTCACATGCCATATGTTCTTTTAACAATAAATAGTTTGTAGTTGTAAGACTTTGGAGCGCTACAATTTGCACTTCTCCAAATTCTTGGTTGAGTTCCAACAGTATAGATCCAGTCCAATTTTGTTGTTTTACTGTATGCACAGGCCAGCTTAGATATCTCCTTCCTCATTCCCATGGCAAGTCCAGGAACTGGTGGGATGAGTGCATCTACAGCTGTAGCAGTGCGTGGATCTTTGTTGGGGTTTTTCGATGATCATCTTCTGGCATGAGTCTTCCAGAGAGTGCAGATGTTGGAAGTTCTTTTTCATATCGTATCTTAGTTCATTTTCGGGGTAGCCCAATTAGGCTTTGATCCTCTGTGTAAACACAAACAGACCCTTTGCCTACACTTTTATATGCCCTTTATACCCTTGTGTAGAACTCGTTGGAGGTTACCACACAGGAACTGCCCTTTTTTTTTTTTTTTTTTTTTTTGCTATCACTAATCTACACTTACATGACGAATATTATGTTTACTAGGCTCTCCCCTATACCAGCTCTCCCCTATAAACCCCTTTACAGTCACTGTCCATCAGCATAGCAAAATGTTGTAGAATCACTACTTGCCTTCTCTGTGTTGTACAGCCCTCCCTTTTCTCCTACCCCCCTATGCATGTTAATCTTAATACCCCCCTATTACTCCCCCCCTTATCCCTCCCTACCCACCCATCCTCCCCAGTCCCTTTCCCTTTGGTACCTGTTAGTCCATTCTTGAGTTCTGTGATTCTGCTGCTGTTTTGTTCCTTCAGTTTTTCCTTTGTTCTTATATTCCACAGATAAGTGAAATCATTTGGTATTTCTCTTTCTCCGCTTGGCTTGTTTCACTGAGCATAATACCCTCCAGCTCCATCCATGTTGCTGCAAATGATTGGATTTGCCCTTTTCTTATAGCTGAGTAGTATTCCATTGTGTATATGTACCACATCTTCTTTATCCATTCATCTATCGATGGACATTTAGGTTGCTTCCAATTCTTGGCTATTGTAAATAGTGCTGCAATAAACATAGGGGTGCATCTGTCTTTCTCAAACTTGATTGCTGCATTCTTAGGGTAAATTCCTAGGAGTGCAATTCCTGGGTCAAATGGTAAGTCTGTTTTGAGCATTTTGATGTACCGCCATACTGCTTTCCACAATGGTTGAACTAACTTACATTCCCACCAGCAGTGTAGGAGGGTTCCCCTTTCTCCACAGCCTCGCCAACATTTGTTGTTGTTTGTCTTTTGGATGGCAGCCATCCTTACTGGTGTGAGGTGATACCTCATTGTAGTTTTAATTTGCATTTCTCTGATAATTAGCGATGTGGAGCATCTTTTCATGTGTCTGTTGGCCATCTGTATTTCTTTTTTGGAGAACTGTCTGTTCAGTTCCTCTGCCCATTTTTTAATTGGGTTATTTGTTTTTTGTTTGTTGAGGCGTGAGAGCTCCTTATATATTCTGGACGTCAAGCCTTTATCGGATGTGTCATTTTCAAATATATTCTCCCATACTGTAGGGATCCTTCTTGTTCTATTGATGGTGTCTTTTGCTGTACAGAAGCTTTTCAGCTTAATATAGTCCCACTTACTCATTTTTGCTGTTGTTTTCCTTGCCCGGGGAGATATGTTCAAGAAGAGGTCACTCATGTTTATGTCTAAGAGGTTTTCGCCTATGTTTTCTTCCAAGAGTTTAATGGTTTCATGGCTTACATTCAGGTCTTTGATCCATTTTGAGTTTACTTTTGTATATGGGGTTAGACAATGGTCCAATTTCATTCTCCTACATGTAGCTGTCCAGTTTTGCCAGCACCACCTGTTGAAGAGACTGTCATTTCGCCATTGTATGTCCATGGCTCCTTTATCAAATATTAATTGACCATATATGTCTGGGTTAATGTCTGGATTCTCTAGTCTGTTCCATTGGTCTGTGGCTCTGTTCTTGTGCCAGTACCAAATTGTCTTGATTACTATGGCTTTATAGTAGAGCTTGAAGTTGGGGAGTGAGATCCCCCCTACTTTATTCTTCTTTCTCAGGATTGCTTTGGCTATTCGGGGTCTTTGGTGTTTCCATATGAATTTTTGAATTGTTTGTTCCAGTTCATTGAAGAATGTTGCTGGTAGTTTCATAGGGATTGCATCAAATCTGTATATTGCTTTGGGCAGGATGGCCATTTTAACGATATTAATTCTTCCTAGCCACGAGCATGGGATGAGTTTCCATCTGTTAGTGTCCCCTTTAATTTCTCTTAAGAGTGACTTGTAGTTTTCAGAGTATAAGTCTTTCACTTCTTTGGTTAGGTTTATTCCTAGGTATTTTATTTTTTTTGATGCAATTGTGAATGGAGTTGTTTTCCTGATTTCTTTTTCTGTTGGTTCATTAATAGTATATAGGAAAGCCACAGATTTCTGTGTGTTGATTTTGTATCCTGCAACTTTGCTGTATTCCGATATCAGTTCTAGTAGTTTTGGGGTGGAGTCTTTGGGGTTTTTTATGTACAGTATCATGTCATCTGCAAATAGTGACAGTTTAACTTCTTCTTTACCAATCTGGATTCCTTGTATTTCTTTATTTTGTCTGATTGCCGTGGCTAGGACCTCCAGTACTATGTTAAATAACAGTGGAGAGAGTGGGCATCCCTGTCTAGTTCCCGATCTCAGAGGAAATGCTTTCAGCTTCTCGCTGTTCAATATAATGTTGGCTGTGGGTTTATCATAGATGGCCTTTATTATGTTGAGGTACTTGCCCTCTATTCCCATTTTGCTGAGAGTTTTTAACATGAATGGATGTTGAACTTTGTCAAATGCTTTTTCAGCATCTATGGAGATGATCATGTGGTTTTTGTCTTTCTTTTTGTTGATGTGGTGGATGATGTTGATGGACTTTCGAATGTTGTACCATCCTTGCATCCCTGGGATGAATCCCACTTGGTCATGGTGTATGATCCTTTTGATGTATTTTTGAATTCGGTTTGCTAATATTTTGTTGAGTATTTTTGCATCTACGTTCATCAGGGATATTGGTCTGTAGTTTTCTTTTTTGGTGGGGTCTTTGCCTGGTTTTGGTACTAGGGTGATGTTAGCTTCATAGAATGAGTTTGGGAGTATCCCCTCCTCCTCTATTTTTTGGAAAACTTTAAGGAGAATGGGTATTATGTCTTCCCTGTATGTCTGATAAAATTCCGAGGTAAATCCATCTGGCCCGGGGGTTTTGTTCTTTGGTAGTTTTTTGATTACCTCTTCAATTTCGTTGCTGGTAATTGGTCTGTTTAGATTTTCTGTTTCTTCCTGGGTCAATCTTGGAAGGTTATATTTTTCTAGGAAGTTGTCCATTTCTCCTAGGTTTCCCAGCTTGTTAGCATATAGGTTTTCATAGTATTCTCCAATAATTCTTTGCATTTCCGTGGGGTCCGTCGTGATTTTTCCTTTCTCGTTTCTGATACTGTTGATTTGTGTTGACTCTCTTTTCTTCTTAATAAGTCTGGCTAGAGGCTTATCTATTTTGTTTATTTTCTCGAAGAACCAGCTCTTGGTTTCATTGATTTTTGCTATTGTTTTATTCTTCTCAATTTTATTTATTTCTTCTCTGATCTTTATTATGTCCCTCCTTCTGCTGACCTTAGGCCTCATTTGTTCTTCTTTTTCCAATTTCGATAATTGTGACATTAGACCATTCATTTGGGATTGCTCTTCCTTTTTTAAATATGCTTGGATTGCTATATACTTTCCTCTTAAGACTGCTTTTGCTGTGTCCCACAGAAGTTGGGGCTTAGTGTTGTTGTTGTCATTTGTTTCCATATATTGCTGGATCTCCATTTTGATTTGGTCATTGATCCATTGATTATTTAGGAGCGTGTTGTTAAGCCTCCATGTGTTTGTGAGCCTCTTTGCTTTCTTTGTACAGTTTATTTCTAGTTTTATGCCTTTGTGGTCTGAAAAGTTGGTTGGTAGGATTTCAATCTTTTGGAATTTTCTGAGGCTCTTTTTGTGGCCTAGTATGTGGTCTATTCTGGAGAATGTTCCATGTGCACTTGAGAAGAATGTATATCCCGCTGCTTTTGGATGTAGAGTTCTATAGATGTCTATTAGGTCCATCTGCTCTACTGTGTTGTTCAGTGCTTCCGTGTCCTTACTTATTTTCTGCCCAGTGGATCTATCCTTTGGGGTGAGTGGTGTGTTGAAGTCTCCTAGAATGAATGCATTGCAGTCTATATCCCCATTTAGTTCTGTTAGTATTTGTTTCACATATGCTGGTGCTCCTGTGTTGAGTGCATATATATTTAGAATGGTTATATCCTCTTGTTTGACTGAGCCCTTTATCATTATGTAGTGTCCTTCTTTATCTCTTGTTACTTTCTTTGTTTTGAAGTCTATTTTGTCTGATATTAGTACTGCAACCCCTGCTTTCTTCTCACTGTTGTTTGCTTGAAATATGTTTTTCCATCCCTTGACTTTTAGTCTGTACATGTCTTTGGGTTTGAGGTGAGTTTCTTGTAAGCAGCATATAGATGGGTCTTGCTTTTTTATCCATTCTGTTACTCTGTGTCTTTTGATTGGTGCATTCAGTCCATTAACATTTAGGGTGACTATTGAAAGATATGTACTTATTGCCATTTTAGGCTTTAAATTCGTGGTTACCAAAGGTTCAAGGTTAGCCTCTTTAGTATCTTACTGCCTAACTTAGCTCGCTTATTGAGCTGTTATATACACTGTCTGGAGATTCTTTTCTTCTCTCCCTTCTTGTTCCTCCTCCTCGATTCTTCATATGTTGGGTGTTTTGTGCTGTGCTCTTTCTAGGAGTGCTCCCATCTAGAGCAGTCCCTGTAAGATGTTCTGTAGAGGTGGTTTGTGGAAAGCAAATTCCCTCAGCTTTTGTTTGTCTGGGAATTGTTTAATCCCACCGTCATATTTGAATGATAGTCGTGCTGGATACAGTATCCTTGGTTCAAGGCCCTTCTGTTTCATTGTATTAAATATATCATGCCATTCTCTTCTGGCCTTTAGGGTTTCTGTTGAGAAATCTGACGTTAGCCTGATGGGTTTCCCTTTATAGGTGACCTTTTTCTCTCTAGCTGCCTTTAACACTCTTTCCTTGTCCTTGATCTTTGCCATTTTAATTATTATGTGTCTTGGTGTTGCCCTTCTTGGATCCTTTCTGTTGGGGGTTCTGTGTATTTCCGTGGTCTGTTTGATTACTTCCTCCCCCAGTGTGGGGAAGTTTTCAGCAATTATTTCTTCTAAGATACTTTCCATCTCTTTGCCTCTCTCTTCTTCTTCTGGGACCCCTATAATACGGATATTGCTCCTTTTAGATTGGTCACACAGTTCTCTTAATATTGTTTCATTCCTGGAGATCCTTTTGTCTCTCTCTATGTCAGCTTCTATGCGTTCCTGTTCTCTGATTTCAATTCCATCAATGGCCTCTTGCATTCTATCCATTCTGCTTATAAACCCTTCCAGAGTTTGTTTCATTTCTGTGATCTCCTTTCTGGCATCTGTGATCTCCCTCCGGACTTCATCCCATTTCTCTTGCGTATTTCTCTGCATCTCTGTCAGCATGTTTATGATTCTTATTTTGAATTCTTTGTCAGGAAGACTGGTTAGGTCTGTCTCCTTCTCTGTGTTGTCTCTGTGATCTTTGTCTGCCTGTAGCTTTGCCTTTTCATGGTGATAGGAATAGTCTGCAGAACTGGGACGAGTGACGGCTGGAAGGACTTCCTTTCTTGTTGGTTTGTGGCCCTCCTCTCCTGGGAGAACAGCGGCCTCTAGTGGCTTGTGCTGCGCAGCTGCGCGCAGACAGGGTTTCTGCTTCCTGCCCTGCTGCTATGGAGTTAATCTCCGCTGTTGCTGTGGGCGTGGCCTGGCTCGGGCAGCTACTCCAAAATGGTGGAGTCGCGTTGGAGCAGGAGCTGCTGGGAGGCTATTTATCTCTGTAAGTGGCCTCCCTGCTCCCTGCAGCCCAGGGGTTAGGGTGCCCAGAGATCCCGGATTCCCTACCTCTGGATTAAGTGACCCGCCCTGCCCCTTTAAGACTTCCAAAAAGCACCCGCCAAAACAAAACAACGACCACAAAAAAAAACAAGAAAAAAAAATTTTAATTAAAAAAAAAAAAAATTTTTAATTAAAAAAAAAAAAAAAGTGGTCGTTCGTTTTTCTTTATTCTCCAGTGCCAGCCTCAGGCCTCTGCTCACCGGTCTTTCTGCCCTGTTTCCCTAATATTGGGGTCCCTGTCCCTTTAAGACTTCCAAAAAGCGCTCGCCAAAACAAAGCAGCAAAAAAGCAAAAAAAAAAAAAAAATGGTCGCGCGCTTTTCTTATGTCCTCTGTCGCCCAGCCTCCAGTGCCTGCTCACTGTTCTTGCTGCCCTGTTTTCCCAGTATCGAGGGCCCTGCACTCTGGCCCGGATGGCTGGGGCTGGGTTTTCGGCAGCCCTGGGCTCCGTCTCCCTCCCGCTCTGCCTGCTCTTCTCCCGCCGGGAACTGGGGGGAGGGGCGCTCGGCTCCCGCGGGGCCGGGGCTTGTATATTACCCCCTTCGCAAGGCGCTGGGTTCTCTCAGGTGTGGATGTGGTCTGGATATTGTCCTGTGTCTTCTGGTCTTTATTCTAGGAAGGGTTGTCTTTGTTATATTTTCATAGATATATGTTGTTTTGGGAGGAGATTTCCGCTGCTCTACTCACGCCGCCATCTTCCGGGAATCCTCTCCAGCAGGTTTTTATCTCTAGAAAATTTCTACAGCACTTCATTTTTGCTTATGTTTATCTGTTGCATACCTCTAACATCATCTCTGGATATCTGATCCATTATCTTTCAATTTTGATTACTGATATTTGTTCAGTCCACTGTCTCTGTCATTAGTTTTAAGGCCTTGGCATTCTTTCTTCAAAAGAACTCTGACATTTGACTTTTCTCATTTAACCATAGTTTAGCAACTTGGCCCAAACACTGAAGGGTCAGCCAAACACAACCATTTTCTACCTGACCTTTACAAGATATGAAAATGATCAGAAATCCCTTTGGGCCACTACTGAACCCTTGTGCAAGTCTATCTTTTAGTATCATTCTAAGTTTTTTGAAATATCTGCTGTAATACGTCTTCCCTACTAAACTATGACTTTTTTGAGGATAAGAAGAATATATTCAAACACTTCTGGAATAAGCCTCTAAATTTTGATTTTTATAGTGTGTTTTATTTGAGACATTTTACAGGCAAAACAAAACAAAAACACGTCTGCACAGAACCTATTCTGATTTCTACCACAAGATGGAACCATCAGAATTCATATCATAAAGTAGCACCAAGTAAAGTGAAGGCTGAAAGCTATGGGAATTGACACTATTTTCATTATACTCAAGTATTGAATAAGAACTTACGTATTGCTCAGAAAAGAAGAAAGGACTCAAAATTTCCATGTTTTAGGCCTATGCTCCTGCCATAAAATAAAAACTGTTTTTCAGGAAATATATTTTTAGAAGAGATTTATATGATATTTTATAAAGGGGGTTAAAGTAAATATTTACTATGTTTCAAAAACTAGAAGACACTTATTGCCAGTCTCACAAGAAGTATCCTTTTAGTTAATCTTTTGATATTACATTTGATTATCTTGGCATCTAAATGACAAAAACTGTACAACTTGCTCAGAAAATAGTAGCCTATGAGTTATCACCAATTTCATTAGCTTATAAGAATGCAAGAGAGCTAAAAAAAAAAAGCTGCCTCTTTGAAATGTTTGTAAGTCAAGATCCCTTATGACTTTAATGAAGACACTATTAGATTGGTCCAATAGGATTATATTAATTGGTATTTTCTCATTTTTTTATTTTATCTCATTCATTGTACAAATATTTATTGTCTATCAGTTAGTTGCAAGGTGCTATTTTAAAAAAGCACAAGAAAATAATTTACCACCCTAAAATCTGTTGGCTCTTTGATTTTTCTAGTTCTGCCTTGCCATTCCTCATCTCTACTCACATTCTACTTCTATTCTTATGTTCTTCAATGTTGGGTGGAAAAGTCAAAGTTTCAATTCATGTTCCATTAAAAATGAATGTCATTTAATGTATAGCAGGTTATTCTGCTTTAAAAATTTTATTTATACTAAAGCCCATAAGCTGGCGGCATGAAGACCAGATTTAGCCTATAGACATTTTAAATATTGGAGATATTATCTGATAGTATGAATATCCAGGTTATCTTTAAAAACAGAATATCTGACAGTACTGGATTTCTAATTGCTTCCTGGCAGTAGTTGGCAGGAGTTAAGAAGTCACTGAAACCTATAGATAAAACATTAAAACTTAATTTTTTATTAAGGTATTACTGATATACACTCTTGTGAAGGTTTCACATGAAAAAACAATGTGTTTACTACATTTACCCATATTATCAAGTCTCCCTCATACCCCAATGCAGTCACTGTCCATCAGTGCAGCAAGATGTCACAGATTCATTATGTGCCTTCTCTGTGCTACACTGCTCTCCCCGTGATCCCCCAAACCATGTGTACTAAACATAATACCCCTCAATGCCCTTCTTCCTCCATCCCCACCCCCCTCCCACACCCCTCCCCTTTGGTAACCACTAGTTCCTTCTTGGAGTCTCTGAGTCTGCTGCTATTTTTTTCCTTCAGTTTTTCTTCATTGTTATACTCCACAAATGAGGAAAATCATTTGGTACTTGTCTTTCTCTGCCTGGCTTATTTCACTGAGCATAATATCCTCCAGCTCCATCCATGTTGTTGGAAATGATAAGATTTGTTTCTTTGTTATGGCTGAATAGTACACCATTGTGTATATGTACCACATCTTTATCCATTCATCTACTGATGGACAATGAGGTTGTTTCCATATCTTGGCTATTGAAAATAGTGCTGCAATAAACATAGGGGTGCATATGTCTTTTTGAGTCTGAGAGGATGTATTCATTGGGTAAATTCCAAGGAGTGGGATTTCTGGGTCAAATGGTATTTCTATTTTGAGTATTTTGAGGAACCTCCATATTGCTTTCCACAGTGGTTGCCCCGGTTTACACTCCCACCAGCAGTGTAGGAGGGTTCCCCTTTCTCTGCATCCTCACCAGCATTTGTTTGTTCATAGTCTTTTCGATGCTGGCCATGCTAACAGGTGTGAGGTCATTTCTCATTGTGATTTTAATTTACATTTCTCTGATGATTAGTGATGTGGAGCATCTTTTCATGTGTCTGTTGGCCATCTGAATTTCTTCTTTGGAGAATTGTCTCTTTGTATCATCTCTCCATTTTTTGTCAGGTTATTTGCTTGGGTGTTGAAGCAGGTGAGTTCTTCATATATTTTAGATGTTAATGCCTTGTCAGATATGTCATTTACAAATATGTTCTCCCACACTGTAGGATACCTTTTTGTTCTGTTCATGGTATCCTTTGCTGTACAGAAACTTTTTAGTTTGATGTAGTCCCATGAGTTCATTTATGCTTTTGTTTCCCTTGCTTGAGGAGATGCGTTCAAGAAGAAATTGCTCATGCTTATATTCAGGAGATGTTTGCCTATGTTGTCTTCTAAGAGTTTTATGGTTTCATGACTTACATTCAAGTCTTTGATCCATTTTGAGTTTACTTTTGTGTATGGGGTTAAACAATAATCCAGTTTCATTCTCTTGCATGTAGCTGTCCAGTTTTGCCAAGACCAGCTGTTGAAGATACTGTCATTTCCCCATTGTATATCCATTGCTCCTTTGTCATAGATTAATTGACCATATATGGTTGGGATTATATCAGGACTCTCTAGTCTTTTCCATTGGTATATGGGTCTGTTCTTGTGCCAGTACCAAATTGTCTTGATTACTGTGGCTTTGTAGTAGAGCTTGAAATTGGGGAGCGTAATGCCCCAACTTTATTCTTCCTTCTCAGAATTGCTTTGGCTATTCGAGGTTTTTGTGGTTCCATATGAATTTTAGAACGATTTTCTCTAGTTCATTGAAGAATGCTTTTGGTATTTTGATAGGAATTGAATTGAATCTATAGATTGCTTTAGGCAGGATTGCCATTTTGACAATATTAATTCTTCCTATCCATGAGCATGGGATGTGATTCCATTTATTGGTATCTTCTTTAATTTCTCTTAAGAGTGTTTTGTAGTTTTCAGGGTATAGATCTTTCACTTTCTTTGTTAAGTATATTCCTAGGTATTTTACTCTTTTTGATGCAATTGTAAATGGAATTGTTTTCCTGATTTCTCCTTCTGCTAGTTCATCGTTAGTGTATAGGAACGCAACAGATTTCTGTGTATTAGTTTTGTATCCTGCAACTTTGCTGAATTCAGATGTTAGATCTAGTAGCTTTGGAGTGGATTCTTTAGTTTTTTTTATGTACAATATCATGTAATCTGCAAACAGGGCAGTTTAACTTCTTCCTTGCCAATCTTGGTGCAATTTATTTCTTTGTGTTGTCTGTTGTCGTGGATAGGACCTCCAGTACTATGATGAATAAAAGGAGAGAGTGTGGGCATCCTTTTCTTGTTCCTGATATTAGAGAAAACGGTTTCAGCTTCTCATTGTTAAGTGTGATGTTGGCTGTGGGTTTGTCATATATGGCCTTTATTATGTTGAGGTACTTATCCTCTATACCCATTTGGTTGAGAGTTTTTTATCCTTAATGGATGTTGAATTTTGTCAAATGCTTTCTCAGCATCTATGGAACTGATCATCTGGTTCTTGCCCATTTTTTTGTTGATGGATTTTTAAAATGTTGTACCATCCTTGCACCCCTGGGAGGAATCCCACTTGATCATGGTGTATGATCCTCTTGATGTATTTTTGAATTCAATTTGCTAATATTTTGTTGAGTATTTCTTCATCTATATTCATCAGGGATATTGGTCTGTAAATATTTTTTCTGGTGTTGTCTTTGCTTGGTTTTGGTATTTGAGTGATGCTGGTTTCATAGAATGAGTTTGGAAGTATTCCCTCCTCTTTTATTTTTGAAAACTTTAAGGAGAATTGGTATTATGTCTTCTCTAAATGTCTGATAAAGTTCAGCGGTGAATCCATCTGGTCCAGGAGTCTTTTTGGGGAGGTAGTTTGTTTTTTGATTACCAATTTAATTACATTGCTGGTAATTGGCCTGTTTAGATTTTCTGTTTCTTCCTGGGTCAGTCTTTGAAGGTTGTATTTTTCTAAAAAGTTGTCCATTTCTTCTAGGTTATACAGTTTTTTAACATATAGATTTTCATAGTTTTCTCTAATAACTGTTTGTATTTCTGTGATGTCTGTCATTATTTTTCCTTTCTCATTTCTGATTCTGTTTATGTGTGTAGATTCTCTTTTTCTCTTAATAAGTCTGGCTAGGGGCTTATGTATTTTGTTTATTTTCTCAAAGAACCAGCTCTTGGTTTCATTGATTTTTTTCCATTGTTTTATTCTTCTCAATTTTATTTATTTCTTCTCTGATCTATATTATGTCCCTCCTTCTGCTGACTTTGGGCCTCATTTGTTCTTCCTTTTCCAGTGTCAGTAATTGTGACTTTAGACTATTCATTTGGGATTGTTCTTCCTTCTTTAAATAGATCTGGATTGCTATGTACTTCCCTCATAGAACTGCCTTTGCAGCATCCCAGAGAAGTTGGGGCTTTTTGCTGTTGTTGTCATTTGTTTCCATATATTGCTTGATCTCTGTTTTAAGTTGGTCATTGATCCATTGATTATTTAGGTGCATGTTGTTAAGCCTCCATGTTTTTGTGTTCCTCTTTGTTTTCTTTGTACAATTTATTTCTACTTTTATACCCTTGTGATCTGATAAGTTGGTTGGTAGAATTTCAATCTTTTTTAATTTACTGAGGCTCTTTTTGTGGCCTAGTATGTGGTCTATTCTGGAAAATGTTCTGTGTGCACTTGAAAAAAATATGTGTCCTACTGCTTTTGGATGTATAGTTCTGTAGTTGTCTGTTAGGTACATCTGTTTTAGTGTGTACTTCAGTGCCTCTGTCTCCTTACTTATTTTTTCTCTGGTTGATCTGTCCTTTGGAGTGAGTGGAGTGTTGAAGTCTCCTAGAATGAATGCATCAAATTATATTTCCCCTTTTAATTCTGTTAGTATTTCTTTGACCTTTCTAGGTGCTCCTGTGTTGGGTGCATAGATATTTATAATGGTTATACCCTCTTGTTGGATTGACCCCTTTATCATAATGTAACGTCCTTCTTTGTCTCTTGTTATTTTCTTTGTTTTGAAGTCTATTTTGTCTGATATAAGTACTGCAACACCTGCTTTTTCCTCCCTTGTAGTTGCACGAAATATCTTTCCCCATCCCTTCACTTGTAGTCTTTGTATGCCTTTGGGTTTAAAATGAGTCTCTTGTAGGCAGCATATAGTTGCGTCTTGCTTTTTATCCATCCTATTACTCTGTGTCTTTTGATTGGTGCATTCAGACCATTTTCATTTAGGGTGATTATTGAAAGGTATGTACTATAGCCATTGCAGGCTTTAGATTTGTGGTTAGCAAACGTTCTAGGGTAACTTCCTTACTATCTAAGAATCCAACTTAACTCACTTGGTATGCTGTTACAAACACAATTTAAAGGTTCTTTTTTATCCCCCTCCTTTCCTTCCTCCTCCTTTCTTTTTATATTAGGTATATTCTTTACTCTTTGTCTATCCCTTTTTATTACCTCTGGTGAAAACTATTTAACCTTAGGAACATTTCCATCTGTAGCATTCCCTCCAAAATACACTGTAGTGATGATTTGTGGGACCTAAATTCTCTTAGCTTTTGCTTATCTGGATATTGTTTAATCCCTCTTTCAAATTTAAATGATAATGTGAAATTTCATTTTTAATTTAAATGATACATTTCATAGTTTATGATTTAAATTTTAAAGTATTCTTAGTTCAAGGCCCTTCTGCTTCATTGCATTAAATATATCATGCCACTCCCTTCTGGCCTGTGAGATTTCTGCTCAGAAGTCTATAGATAGCCTAATAGGCTTTCCTTTGTATATTATCTTATTTCTCTCTCTGGCTATTTTAATATTCTGTCTTTTTCCTTGATCTTTACCATTTTAATTATTATATGTCTTGGTCTTGTTCTCCTTGGGTCCCTTGTACTGGGAAATCTGTGGGCTTCCATGTTTTGAGAGACTATTTCCTCCCCCAGATTGGGAACGTTTTCAGCAGTTACCTCCTCAGAGACACTTTCTGTGTATTTTTCTATCTCTTATTCTTCTGCTACCCCTATAACATGAATATTGTTCCGTTTGGAGTGGTCACACAGTTCTCTTAGTATTTTTTCATTCTTAGAGATCATTTTTTCTCTCTGTGCCTCAGTTTCATTATATTTCTTTCCCTAATTTCTATTTCATTTATCTTCTCCTCCACTTTATCTAACATGCTTTTAATACCCTCCATTGTGTTCTTCAATGATTGGATCTCTATGTTAAATTCATTCCTGAGATCTTGAATATTTTTCTGTACCTTCATGAACATGTTAATGATTTTATTTTGATATCTCTTTCAGGAAGTTTCCTGTGGTCAATTTCATTTCCATCTTTCTCTGGTATATTCATAATTTTGCGCTGAACCAGATTCCTTTGATGTTTCATAATTTTTCTTTGGTGCCCTCTAGTGCCCAGAAGCTCTACTATCTGGAGCTGCTTAGTCCCTGGAGGAATGTCGGGGGTTGCAGGGGAGCAGCGTTTGTACTGTGGGGTAGGAAAGAGCTGTTTCCTGCTTCATGGCTGCTATGCCTGTCTCCACTACCAGAACCAGGGGGCCAAACACACAGGTGTAAGCCTCTAAGCTTTGTGTATGTAGTTGGCCTAGGCAGGACTTCCCTCTGTCTGGCCTGATGCCAGGGCTGGGGTTGCCAGTTTCTGAGAGCAATGGAACAGTCTAGAGAGCCCTGATATAAACCCAACCATATATTGTCAATTAATATATGATAAAGGAACCATGGACATACAATGAAGATATGACAGCCTCTTCAACAGCTGCTGTAGGCAAAATTGGACAGCTACATACAAGAGAATGAAGCTGCATTATTCTTTAACCCTATACACAAAAGTAAACTCAAAATGGATCAAAGACCAGAATGTAAGTCATGCAACCATAAAACTCTTTGAAGACATCATAAAACAACTAGAAAAAAACATAGGCAAAAATCTCTTGGACATAAATATGATGAGCGACTTCTTCATAAACATATCTCCTGGAGCAAGGGAAACAAAAGCAAAAATGAACAAGTGGGACTATATCAAGCTGAAAAGCTTCTGTACAACAAAGGACAGCACCAATACAACAAAAAGGCATTCTACAGTATGGGAGAATATATGCATAAATGACAGATCTGATAAAGGGCTGACATCCAAACTATATAAAGAGCTCAGACACCTCAACAAACAAAAGCAAATAATCCAATTAAAAAATGGCAGAGGAGCTAAACAGACACTTCTTCAAAACAGAAATTCAGAAGGCCAACAGGCACAAGAAAAGATACTCCGCATCACTAATCATAAGAGAAATTCAAATTAAAACCACAATGAGCTATCACCTCACACCAGTAAGGATCACCACCATCAAAAAGACAAACAACAACAAATGTTGGCAAGGTTGTGGAGAAAGGGGAACCCTCCTACACTGCTGGGGGGGAATGTAAATTAGTTCAACCATTGTGGAAAGCTGTATGGAGTTTCCTCAAAAAGCTCAAAATAGAAATGCCATTCAACCCAGGAATTCCACTTCTAGGAATTTACCCTAAGAAAGCAGCAGCCCAGTTTGAAAAAGACAGATGCACCCCTATGTTTATCACAGCACTATTTATAATAGCCAAGAAATGGAAGCAACCTCTGTGTCCATCAATAGATGAATGGATAAAGAAGATGTGGTACATATACACAATGGAGTATTATTCAGCCATAAGAAGAAAACAAATCCTACCATTTGCAACAACATGGATGGAGCTAGAGGGTGTTATGCTCGGTGAAATAAGCCAGGCAGAGGAAGACAAGTAACAAATGATTTCACTCATATGTGGAGTATAAGAACAAAGAAAAAAATGAAGGAACAAAACAGCAGCATAGACACAGAAACCAAGAATGGACTAAAAGTTTCCAAAGAGAAAGGGATTGGGGAGGATGGGTGGGAATGGAGGGATAAGGTGGGGGGAAAGAAAGGGGGCATTACAATTAGCATGTATAATGTGAGGGGTGTCAAGAGGAGGGCTGTGCAACACAGAGAACACAAGTAGTGATTCTACAGCATGTTACTACGCTGATGGACAGTGACTGTAATTGGGTTTGTGGTGGGGACTTGGTGATGGGGGAGTCTACTAAACATAATGTTCCTCATGTAATTGTAGATTAATGATACCAAAATAAAAAATAAAATAAAAACTCTCTTAGAAGACAACATAGGCAATAATCTCCTGAATATAATCATGAGCAACTTCTTCCTGAACGCATCTCCTCGAGCAAGGGCAAGAGAAGCAAATGTGAACTCATGGGACTACATCAAACTAAAAAGTTTCTGTACCCCAAAGGATACCATCAACAGAACAAAAAGGCATGAAACAGTATGGGAGAATATATTTTTAAACACCATATCCAACAAGGAGTTAACATCCAAAATATACAAAGAACTCACACACCCAAACACCCAAAAAGCAAATAACCTTATCAAAAATGGGCATAGGACATGAACAGACACATCTCCAAAGAAGAAATTCAGATGGGCAATAGACACCTGAAAAGATGTTCCACATCACGAATCATCAGGGAAATGCAAATTAATACCACTATAAGATATCATCTCACACCAGTAAGGATGGGCAGCATCAAAAAGACTAAGAACAACAAATGCTGGTGAGGATGTGGAGAAAGGGGACCCTCTTACATTCCTGCTGGTGGGAACGTAAGCTAGTTCAACCATTGTGGAAAGCATTATGGAGGTTCCTCAAAAAACTAAAAATAGAAATACCATTTGATGTGGGAATACCACTGCTTGGAATTTACACAAAGAATTCAACTTCTTATATTCAAAAAGACACGTGCACCCCTATGTTTATCACAGCACTATTTAAAATAGCCAAGATATGGAAGCAACCTAAGTGTCCATGAGTAGATGAATGGATAAAGAAGAGGTGGTACATATACACAATGGAATACTATTCAGCCATAAGAAAGAAACAAATCCTACCATTTGCAACAGCATGGATGGAGCTGGAGGATATTATGCTCAGTGAAATAAGTCAGGTGGAGAAAGACAAGTGCCAAATGATTTCCCTCATATATGGAGTATAACAACAAAGCAAAACTGAAGGAACAAAATAGCAGCAGACTCACAGACTCCAAAAGAGACTAGTGGTTACCAAAGGGGAGGGGTGTGGGAGGGTGGTTGGGGAGGAAAGTTGAAGGGGTGGAGGAGTATTATGTTTAGTACACATGGTGTGGGGGATGACGGGGAAAACAGTGTAGCACAGAGAAGGCAAATAGTGAATCTGTCATCTTACTACACTGATGGACAGTGACTGAATTGGGGTATGGGTGGGGACTTGATAATATGGGTAAATGTAGCAACCACATTGATTTTTATGTGAAACCTTCATAAGAGTGTATATCAATAATACCTTAATAAAAAATTAAAAAATTTTTCTAATGTTAATTCATAGTTATTTTATTCTACCAACTTTGCTGCTCATCAGCAAAAGGGGAAATCTTTGACCCCAAGAGTGAATACTAATAAAAATTATTGTAGTGGTCTATCATTTAGGTACAATATATAGAACTCTGACATTTATCACTATAAAGATTAATGCCCTTCATAGTGTATTATATATCTAATTACCTTTTAAGAATATCTGTATTTCTCACTGCCCCAACATGTCAACTTCCAATACATTATTGTTTGGTGGAGCTAAACTCCACTAATAGGTATGGGAAATTTCTTACACCAGAGTGAACTATTTACCTATTTTAAAGCTAGTATTTTCAGTGAGGTGTCTTGAATTTCCTTATGACCTTGTCAGAAAGACTTTTCACTCATTAGGTATTGGAAAAATTAAGAATGGCCATCTAGGAAAATTCTATTCTTGACTTTAGAAAGAAATACTGCTTGTGTCTTGCTGGTGTTTCCTTGGGTTAGTGTTGTATATATCATTTGACCATTGGATTGGTATGATCTAAAGTGCCATATTTTGGTTATGACCATAAATAAAAGGGCTTATGAGGTGACTCTTTTATTCTTGGTCTAGACCACTAAATACCATCAGTCCTGGATAAAAGGCATTTTTGCTGTTATTTGTAAATGAGTATAGCTCTTTGGGGCCAGGAGATGTGGATAACTTTAGCCAAAAGGGAGTTACTAGTAAATATCTTGTATTTTTTGGCATTTTATCAAAATATTTAATATTCAGGGATTAACAAGAGTAGCTCTTACTATAGTAGGTGACAAGAGAAGGTTTGGATATCCTATTATAGGCTGTTTTTATCAGAATTACTATTAACGCATTTTCTGCATTACATATTGTAATTTCAAAACATTTTGAATTTTTGACTTTCAACTATCAATTTTTAAAAGGGAGTGTTGATTGGGGTAGAGAAGAGACATAGAGGTAAATATGGAAGAGAGATGTGAGGAGTTAATTAGGCTAGGTGATGCTATATGTAAGAATTCCATTTTGGGGCTTACGAATACTTTTAGTGAAGATCATTTTTGCAATTTTAGATGACAAGTCAGCAATTGTTGAGCCAAAGAACACACTTTATTTTTCTATTCCATTCTTAGTAGTGGGTTTTTTAATGACAGGCATCTCTCTTAATTTATCCTCTTACACAAAGAGTAAGTGCACTTGAGATTTACCAATTGCCCACAGTGGAGGGCCCACTAAGCTTGTATGTATAACAACAGAACACCTCTCAAAAGCACTGAAAACAAAGTTCTTTGACATTTTGAAATGCATACATATTTAAGGATTTATTTAAGCCCAGTTATAAGTTTTTAGATGACACCTCTTAGATTATACTTATGCTCCATTGACACTCCAAATGCTAATTCTTCCCATAAATTGTCTCTGGGTAATATTTTTGTCATTTAATTAGCTATTATTATCGAGATAAGCACTTATGAGCAAATAGAATAAAAGCAGATAATCTGTGAGCAGAGAAGTTCAGTATTTACAGTGACTTGCCTCTCATTCCTCCCATAAATCAACTTGAGCATATACAAATGGTTGTTACGTAAGGAAAACAGGGCCCAGAAGGAACAGAAAGTAGACTGAAATCCATGATTTGTTCGGATACAAAAGGATTGGTAAATAGAGTCTGAAATTGTGTCTAGAAAATGAATTATCTATTAGACAATGACACTTCAATTAATTCTCTTCATCATTTTTTAAAGTTACACAAACATTATTAAAGCATTTATAGAAATCTTAGTCATTCATGACATAAGAAAAAAACATCTTTAGAGATTTATTCATTATTAACCTGATTAAAATCTAGTAATAATTTAAAACTCATTTTCTTTCTTTGAAAACTCATAATGTGAAATAGATTTATGTTAACATATATAGTAAAATGTAATATATACTAGTTGAAACCAGTCAAGTACTAACATGGCAGTCCTACATATGCCTTACACTTGGGCCATATCAAGCATTTGCTTAGAAAATACAAGTTAAATTGTTCATTCAGGCTCAATTTTCCACAGTGGCAGAAACTGCCAGGTAACATATCTATAAGATGAGAATGTACATTAATTTATTTTTTCAGGATTATTGCTGTGCTGCAAGGGGTTTTGAGATGGAATAGGAATGTATTTGAAATGTTAACTAGAGCTTAGACAAACCAAACCCTCATTTAATATAGATTTGAGTTTTGACATTTCTAGTATAAAATGATTTTATAAATAGTAACTAATATCCATGTTTTAGTTAAGAATATGGTTATCTGGATTCAGGACACAGTCAAGCTAGTTGCCAAATAAACACAATCTCCATACACACACCCAGTGTTGTGAATTATGAACCTGTGTTTTTGTGAATGATTCAGTTATCAAAGAAAAAGCATAACAGTGATTTGTAGACCAAAGTTTCTGAGTCAAACAATTGGATTGAGTGAGTTTGGAGTTTACAAAATTGGGTTCAAACATAAAGATATTTCCACTTGGCTGTCACTTAATAAATAATGTGCAATTTATCTTTGTCTCTTCAACCTTGAAGACATATACTATTTTATTTTGATATACCTTTTTGTAGTACAGACTGACCAGAAATATTTGAAGTCATATCTATATTAAAAGATGTAAATTACTAAGAGTTAAAACTCTGTAATTATTTCATAAATTGGCCCTCAAGGAATGATCTCATACATAATGAGAACCCATTCATTACAATCCAGTAGTGGTAGTGGGTCCAAACAATGAAGCTAGAAGAATGCCTATTGTTGGATAGATCAACAAATGCAAATGAAAAAAACTCCCTTTCTTTTCTTTCCTACGTCTTTCAAAAATAAATTTAGCAACTTTACAAATTACATAAAATTACACAAAATGCAAATTAAAAGCAACAGGTTTAAGGAAAAACAAAGATGAAGAAACCTGCAAGTACTCTAGGAAATAAGAAACACTGATTTAAGAATTATGTTGTCTACTGTAATTGGGTATGTGATGGGGACTTGATAATGGGGGGAAGTCTAGTAACCATAATGTTGCTCATGTAATTGTACATTAATTATACCAAAACAAACAAACAAATAAATAAAACAATTATGTTATCTAAGTGGTCTTTGTATATTCTCTGCAGCTGATGGAATAGGAAATTGGCCTATTATGTTTATCATAGTCATACTCAACCCCATAAGGAGTTAATAAATCCTTAAGTCTTTCTTGACTTTAATCTCCCTCCTAATATTCTTGAATGGAAGTATTCCTCTGGGAAAATATTCATTTCCCAATTCATGTTCTTTTTGCTTTAGCCAACTTGAAAGTTTTACACTAGGAAGATGGACAGGTTTTTATGAAGTGCTTACTTTCATGTTGCCCGTCTTTATCATGGTAGGCTAAATTCTTTAATAAATACCCTAATCTCTCTGGTGAAATAAAATAAATATTCAATTTTCATGTCATATGTTCACGGGATTCAGTGGATTGGGTGGGGTCTCTGCCCAGCAAAGTCATTCAGGGACCCACAATCCTTCCAACTTGTGGTTCTACTCTTCTCTAGATTCCAAGAGTACTATCTATTCACCTGATAGATAAGGAAAGTGAAAGAACCTGGGGTATTGTGTGAAAGGCTTTTATTAGGTCTGGAGGTGGCATACAGTGCTTCCATCCATATTTTATTGCCGACAGATTACTAACATAATTGCACCTGACATAAAGGGAAGCTGGAAAATGTACTCCAGCTGTGGGTCCAAGTACAGAAGGGAAACGTAATTTAAAAAAATAATCAAGCTTGGTTTTACTCACTTCCTCAGGGGAAATAAATTTCTTCCTTGGTACTCTTTCAATATTGAGTATCACACATTGGTCCACGGAAGAGTCTGCTACCTCTATATTGTCTTTAATATAAGTGATTATATCATTTTTCATCCAAATGCCTTTTTTAAAAGGAATGTTATTAATTATGCTGAGACTATTGGCTTAAGTGTATACAATTGGGCAGAATTCGATATATATCCAACTGCACATATAATCCATAATTACCTTTAGAGTTAGGACAATGAGTACTTGTATATCCCAAATGGTATCTTACACAGTGCAGAACACTCAAGTGACCAATAAACCTCTGAAAGTTTGAAATAAATGTGGATAAAGTGAATCTTCCTGTGGCCAGGATTCTCACCTAGCTCTGGTTAGCTAGCTCACTACGCATATGTGGGCAATGCATTGTTATTGACTCTATGTAAAGAGCCCTGCCCAGTCCTCTGGGTGACATGGTCACATGGCTGCAAGGCTGTAGGAGGGCAGAGCACAGGCTGGATTGGTAGCATGCCAAGGACCGAAGAGCTGAGGACAGAGGCCCAGAGGATGGCTGTATGGGCAGAGAGGCCCAGAGTCAGAGACTGTGCTTGCTGCATGCAGATTTGTTCTGAGAGGACGAGATTTTAGTGATTGACCAGCTACTGTGGAAATAAAGTTGGGTATAACCCTTTCACCCCAAGAACATTCTACTGTCATTTCTTTGGTCACATTGAATCCATAGTGAACTTGCCCTGGGCTGAAACCCATTGGCAAGACAATTGACATAGTTGGCAGGATTCATTGGTGACTAAGGAAAAAGAACAGGTTGCCCTCATGTTGTGTTTCAGCAGGCTGCACCTATGGATGAGGAGACATTTGAGTGTCCCCCTGTGGACATGTGGTACTGGCACTGTGAAGGGATGGAGGAGTGGGGTCCACCTCAAAAGAAAGATGACTGAAATGACATCACTATGAAGTGCAAGTGCTGTGACCTGAGAGGAAGCAGCATGAGAAGGAGCAGTGGCCAGAGAAGGAGTGGCTTGAGAAGAAGCAGTATAGGAGTGCAGGCTGCCAGGTGCCTTGTGGCAGGTGAGGGAAGAGGCCGGAGAAGGAGTGGCATGAGAACAAGCATACAGGTTGCCAGGTGCCATGGGGCAAAAGAAGGATGTAGTGGAGCCATCAGCCCCAGAAATGGAGGAGCAGAGGTTTGATGAACAGGTGGGGGTGGAGGCCCTGCCAGTGCTGTAGGCTTTGGCCCATCCTTGGTTGAGACCCCACCTGGTTGAAAACTGGTGGAAAGCCAGAAGGTCTTGGCAACTGCAGATTCTTTCAGGAAAGGTGCAGCCCCCTCTTCAGGTTGTGGAGCACTCCATGCTCTGCTTCCATCCTCAGGCTCAAGCAGAAAAGGAAATACAGTCTGCTTCTCAAAGGGAGAATTTAAAGGGCCACATCGTGAGGACCCAGATGTGGGTTGGTTTGAAAGGGTAGTAGCAGACAGAAAGAAACTGGATGATTAGAGCTGTGGTAGTTGAGACTGGAGCAGCAGTTCTGGCTGCTGAGGATAAGCATAAGGCTTAGATAAAGCAACAAGATCACCCTGTGTGTCTGCAAGACTTTTTGCTGGAGAGGCTGGAGAAGGTGGGTATTGTAAAGTCCACCTATGGTCCTTTTGGTTAACTCCTTTGGGTAGAATTGGTTTGAATACAGCCAGAATGACCACTTGGTAGCAATCAATCTCCTCAGGCTTGAGGGTTATTATAATTTGTTAGAACTGGTGTTAATAGAGCCAGGATGCAATGGATCTCCTCAGGCTTGAGGGTTATTATAATTTGTAATTTTCATTATTTGTATATTGTTGTAGATTATGGAATTTAGTTACGATGTTCCAGTTTCCTTGCATAGGGACCATTGGAGAGAATTGAGGGCACATAGATTGAAAGGTGAGAATCCTGGAGGGGTGGAGTGTGGATAAAATAAAGGTTCCTATGGCCAGGATTCTCACCAGGCTCTTGGTTGGCTAACTCACAACACATGTATGGGCAACGCAATGTTATTGCCTCTGTATAAAGAGCCCTGCCCAGTGCTCTGGATGACATGGTGGCACAGCAGCAAGGCTGCAAGAGGGCAGAACAGAGGCTGGAGTGGTGGCAGTGCCAAGGACAGAGGAGCCAAGGACAGAGGCCCAGAGGATGGCTGTGTGGGCAGAGAGGCCCAGAGGCAGAGACCAGCTTGTAGCATGCAGACTCGCTCTGAGTGGACAAGATTTTAGTGATTGACCTGCCACCATGGAAATAAAGTTTGCTGTAACCCTGTCACCCCAAGAACATTCTACTGTCATTTATTTGGTCACACTGAATCCATAGTGAATTTGTCCAGGGCTGAAACCCATTGGCAAAACAGAAATATGGAATGATGCCTCCAAAAATTTTTTTATTTCCTTTGAGGATGGGCTTCTATCATATTTTGTGACTTTCCCATGGTCACCTGCAAAGAAGTAGTTACTTTCAATAGCTATTGTCATTTAGTCATTTAATACCAGATAGAATTTTTTTGCTATAATGTATTAAGTATAGTTAGTGACCATTTAAAAGTAGTAACTTGTGGGATGCACTATGATATTCACTACTAGTCAACAAAGAGTAGTGGTATCAATGCATATGTTTTAATTAAGCTACCTTTTCTGCTTTAGGGTTGCCATAGCATAGGTGAGGTACAAATTGTCATACTATCTTCAGGTTTTTGAGGTTAAGAGGGGTAAATAGGAGTATAATCAGAGAAGAATGACCAAGACTGAGTAAGCAGATGAAATTTTTTGATGTAAAAAATTATAGAGAAAAACTTGGGGTACTTGGACTGGAAAAGATAAACCCAGAAATGCTTAGGAGAACTTTATTCAAAAGCTTAAATGGGGGAAAGTGTAGACTTCTAGAATGTGTAGAAGCAGGGACAGTACATGGAAGGTAATGGGAGGGAGATTTGTGTCTGTAAATTAAGGAAGAAAGAGGAGGTGACAGAAGATTGAATAGTCTCAGGCATTAAGGACTTTATGTATAGTTTGAGCAACTAATTGATGGGGATGTTACAGTAAGGATTCAATCACTTTATTGTCAGGGCAGGTTGAAATAGGAAATACACAGTATTCATTTAAAAACTGACATGTAATTTCTTGATTTTTCTTTGATTAGAATGATAAAGAGTTCATATGCTGCATATCTTTTCTCATGCTTTTTCTCTTGGAGGTACATGTACCTTTTAAAAAATATTTTTATTGAAGTAGGGTTGATATACAATATTATGTTGGTTTCAAGTTAACAGTTAAACACATTATTAAATTCTTACACCAACTAGTGTAGTTACTATCAGTCAACATAGAAAAATGTTATATTATTGATTATATTCTCAATGCTCTAATTTCATCCTCATGACTAATCTATATTATGTTTGAGATTTTCTGCCTCTTTATCCTGTTCATGTATTTCACACAGCCACCCCAACCCCTCCTCCATTGAAATCACCAGTAACTTTTCAGTGTCTATGAGTCTATCACTGCTTTGTTTGTAAATCCCAAATATAATTGAAATCATATGATATTTTTCTTTCACCAACTGGCTTATTTCACTTAGAATGACACATTCTAAGTCCATCCATGTTGCTACATATGGCAGGATTTCTTTCTTGTGACTGAATAATATCCCTTTATGTATATGTACCACATTTTCCTTATTTGATTCATCTATTGATGGAAACTTTCATTGTTTCCATATCTTGTCTATTGTAAATAATGCAACAATAGAAATAGGAGTGCATATATCTTTTTGAATCACAATTTTTGTTTTCTTCAGGTTAATTCCTAGAAGTGGAAATACTGGGTCATATGTTATTTCTGTTTCCAGGTTTTTAAGAAACATCCTTACTGCTTTCCATAGTGGCTGCACTGATATATATTCCTACCAACAGTGTAAGAGGGTCCCCTTTTATCCATATCCTTGCCAACTCTTGTTATTTCTTGTATTCTGGATAGTGGCCATTCTCACTGGTGTGAAGCAATATCCAAATGTGGTCTTCATTTGCATTTCCCTGATAATTAGTGAAGAAGACCATCTTTTCATGAGTCTGTGGCCATCTGTATATCTTCTTTGAAAAATTTATCCAGTTTCTCTGCCTATTTATTAATGGAGTTATTTTATTTTTTGGTGTAGAGTCATATGAGTTTGTTATTTATTTTGGATGTTAAACCCTTATTGGATATATATTTATTAATATATTCTCTCATTCCACAGGTTGCATTTCTATGCATGGTGTCCTTTTCTGTACAGAATCATTTTAGTTTGATGCAGTCTCACTTGTTTTTTGCTTTTGCTTCCTTTGCCCAGAGATACATGTCCAGAAAAAATTTTTTGCCTATGTTTCCTTGTAAGAGTTTTATGGTTTTATGCCTTATATTTAGGTCTTAATACATTTTAGGTTTACATTTTTTTATGGTGCTAGACAGTAATCCAGTTCCATTCTCTTGCATATAACTCTCCAGTTTTCCCAACATTTATGTAAGAGACTGACTATCTTTTTCCCATTGCACATTCATGGCTCCTTTGTTATATATTAATGGACCATATATGCATGGACTGATTTCTGGGCTTTTTATTCTATTCCATTGATCTATGTTTTTGTTCTTGTGCCAATACCATACTGTTTTAATTACTGTAGTTTTGTAGTATAGCTTGAGGTCAGGGAGCATCATACACCCAGTTTTGTTCCTTTTCAAAATTGCTTTGGCTATTCAGGATATTTTGTGGTTCCATATAAATTTTAGGACTATTTACTGTAGTTCACTGAAAAATGCCATTGTTTTTTATAGGGATTGCAAGTAATCTATAAATTGCTTTGGGAAGGATGGCAATTTTAACAATATTAATTTTTCCTGTACATGAAGAGGGGATTGATTTCCATTTATTTGTTCCATTCATCATGATCAAGTGGTATTTATTCCACAGATGCAAGGATGGTGCAGGTAAGTCAAATAGCACAATAACAAAAGGAAGGATAAAAACCCTAAGACCATCTCAATAGATGCTGAAAATGCATTGGACAAAACTCAACATTGATTCATGATTAAAATTCTCAACAAAATGGGTACAGAAAATATAACTCAACATAGTAAGGGTCATTTACAGCAAATACACAGCTAACATTATACTCAATGCTGATAAGCTGGAGACTTTTCCACTAAGACCAGGAACAGTATAAGGAACCCACTCTCACTACTTTTATTCAACATAGTATTGGAAGTCCTAGACACAGCAATAAGACAAGATGAAGATATGAAAGGCATCCAAATTGGTAAGGAAGTAAAACTGCCACTAAGTGCAATAACATGATACTACATATAGAAAACCCTTAGGACTCCACAAAAAAACTACTAGAACTAATTGGATTCAGCAAAGTCACAGGATGCAAAATAAATACGCAGACATCTGTTTCATCACTATGTGCTAAAAATGAACTAGCAGAATGAGAAAACAAGAAAACAGTTTTCATATAATTGTATCAAAATGAATAAAATACCCAGTAATAAATGTAACCAAGGTGGTGATAGACCTGTACTCTGAAAACTATAAGGTACTGATGACAGAAATTGATAACCTATCTCATACTCATGGATAAGAAGAATTAGTATTGTCAAAATGGTCATCCCCCTAAAGCAATTTAAAGATTTATTGCAATCCCTATCAAAATTCTAATGACATTTTTCAGTGAACTACAGCAAATAATCCTAAAATTTATATGGAACCCCTAAATACCCTGAATAGCCTAAGCAGTCTTGAGAAAGAAGAATAAAGCTGGGGGTATCATGCTCCTTGTTTTCAAGCTACAGTAATTAAAGCAGTATGTTATGGCACAAGCACAGACCTATAGATTGATGGGGGAAATAAAGAACCCAGAAATAACCCCACACATATATGATCCATCAATATATGACAAAGGGGTGATGAATGTGCAATGGGGAAAAGAAAGTCTCTTCAATAAATGTTGAGAAAACTGGAACCTACATGCAAGAGAATGAAACTGGATTACTATCTAACGTCACATACAAAAGTAAAATCAAAATGGATTATAAACCTAAATATGACATGAAACCATAAAACTCTTAGTAGAAAACAGGAAAAATCTCTTGAACATCAGCATGAGTAATTTTTTTGTGCACATGCCTCTCTGGGCAAGGGAAGCAAAAGCAAATATAAACAAGTGGGACTACATCAATGTAATTTCTCATGCTTTTATTAAGAATATGTAAAACCTGTATTGTCTCCTTACTCAAACTACTGACCCCCATTACATGCTTCCAAAATGCCCGTCTGTTTCCTTTGTTTTGACTACTTTTTCATGTAGCCTTTCATATTTTTCAGTTAACTGTGATTTGGAATAATATTTAGATAAGTTAAATTAATATTAATCTTAGATAAATATTACATACCCAGATTAATGTTTTCTCTTTTATAATGTATATCACTGGGAAAATTCACTTGTTCTTTTGTGCCACACACCAAAAACTTCAATGTACAGTAATCATGATTTGGCTAACATGGAAAGAGTCATTGTTTGGAAACTTGTACTTCTACATATGGAAAGGATAGACTAACAAATTGTATAAAAGAACTTCTGAGCTAGCAGTATTACTCATTGGAGTCAGTTCCATCAGACAATGATTCAGATAAGGAAAGGAATGTCTTATAAGTCAGAGGTTAGATGCACCCTTCTCATGGTAAATATCACTATTTAGTGAAATAATGGAGAATTACCTATTCAGTCTTATCAATAATGAAACATCTCTTTAGCTTGGTGCACTGCCATCCTAATCCAGGGCTTGGTTAAAAAATATATGCTACAGTTTTAGCAACTAAAATGAGTGCCTATTGGTTCATTGGATAGCCGCATTTCAAGGACCATTTCCCAAAGTCCTTGGATGTCAGCAAGAAATTGAAGGTACACATGGGCAGGCTGACTAGGCTATGCCTTTCCAGAAAGCTTTGCTAAATAGCCTTGATATCAATGTGGCTTTAAAACGCCTGCTCTTGGCAAAATTTTTACGGAGGAGAAGTTGTCTTTAGTCTCTTGTCTCTCCTTAAGATTCTTTTTCCCACAAAAGGTACTCTTTCTCATTCTGGCTATTTAATTTTGATGTAGTGTTCCATTCTAGGGTCTTTTCCTTTTTTCTGTTTCCCTCCCCTTCTTCATTACCTATACTGATATTTTCCTTATGCGTCCCACTACCAGAGATCCTTGATCTTTGCTAGGTCACAGGAACAATTTTGAAGTTGGCCTGATTTTTAATGTATTGTGTATCACTTTTATTGACATTTTATTATTTTTCCTTGTTGTTGAATGGGATAACTTATCTTTTATTAAAATAAGGGGTCTTTGATTGTGGGACCATGGGGAGGGGATGTCAGTGATGAATGGGTCTGTGGGAAGCACTTTGGAAAGATGGCCATCTTGGTACACTTAATTAAATATTCTGCTTTAATAGTCCTATTTGCATGTATTCCAGGAAACTATAGTTTCATAATGTGTCCAGGTGACTGTCATGTGTGTTCAGGTTTGTGAAGCACTGCTTTACATTAGAGCTCCTTAAATATTAATGTGGATATAAATTATATACAGACCCTTCTTAAAATATATATTCCCTTACAAGATATCCAGGTTAGGATTCTACATCTCCAACAAACCTGGTGATGCTGAGGCAGCTGGTCCAGGGACCACACTGAGTAGCAAGGATTTAGAGCATTAATATTTATAAAATATCAGTGTTGATCACCATGGGTGTGATATCACACATAATTTTAAAAAGCCAAGAGACTTAAGCATTGACTTTTTTGATGATATTAATGAGAAGCTAGGATTGAGCACTAAAACTTTATATAGTTATTACCTCTTTCAAATATTTTCAGAGGCAGATGTTGCTGATGTCAGTGAATGGAACCTGAATATTTCTAATATTTTCAGAGGCAGATGTTGGTGACGTCAGTGAATGGAACCTGAATATTTCCAAGGTAAGACAGGTAAAAATTGTATAGGGTAGTGACTGAGAATATGTGTTACAGAGTCCTACTGAACTGGGTTTGGATACTATTTCCACATCCTATTAGTTTTGTAACTTTGTGCAAATTAGTTCATATTATTAACCACCAGTGTACTTACTTATAAGAAAGAATAAATGAAACAATGCATTTGAAGTATACTAAGCCCTGAGTAAATGAGAACAATTATTTTTAGCCTTTATTATACTTAGTGCTTCTTAAATTTTTTTTTTTGGGTATCATGAATCAACAAATACATGAGCAACATTATGTTTACTAGACTCCCCCAGTCACTGTCCATCAGTGTAGTAAGATGCTGTATAATCACTATTTGTCTTCTCTGTGTTGTACCGACATCCCCGTGCCCCCCCTACATTATGTCTGCTAATATTTACTTAAGAACATCAAATACCAGAAGGAAGTGAATATAAATTTCTTGGGGAGTTGGAATGGTCCTCTATGAGAGCTAGATTTTTGAAAACTCTTGTTTCAGTTCAAAAAATATTACCAATTTTGAATTAAGCTCCATGGTATATTTGTGTATTTATTGAAAAAAATAATTATCAATATTGTTCAAATATGTAAAAAAAAGTACCAGGAGATGTTTCATGTTTGCTTTATAGTTCTGCAAATTTAATTTTCCATTTCTGAATACTCTTTTTAGTATCCCGATCATACTATGGACCATTGAGAAAATACTTCTCCATTTTATTATATGGCTCACCAATCACAAGGGGAGAGTATGGATGAATTTAACTATCCCTCAGCTACCAATCACAGCTGATTTAACCAGATATGTGCAACTCATCCAAGGCCCACCAATATATAACATGTTACCAAAAACTTTACTTACTTGGGATCAATATGGATTTTTTTGACCAATCAGATTTTTCTCCGTCATATTTGAGCTTGAGAATACTTTATTAATAAGTAATTGAACTTTTCGAGAGAACTTAAAAAGACCGACGAGATGCTGAAATTAAGAAATGGCAGAAAATATATATATATATTTTTTGAGAGGGCATCTCTCATATTTACTGATCAAATGGTTGTTAACAACAATAAAATTCTGTATACGGGACTCAATGCTCAATGCACAATCATTAATCCACCCCAAGCCTAATTCTTGTCAGTCTCCAATCTTCTGAAACATAACAAACAAGTTCTTACATGGTGAACAAATTCTTACATAGTGAATAAGTTCTTACATGGTGAACAGTACAAGGGCAGTCATCACAGAAACTTTCGGTTTTGATCACGCATTATGATATATAAACAATCAGGTCAAATATGAATATTTGTTTGATTTTTATACATGATTTATATGTGAATCCCATATTTCTCCCTTATTATTATAATAATAATTATTATTATATTTAATAAAATGCTGAAGTGGGAGGTAGATACAAGATAAAGGTAGAAAACATAGTTTAGTGTTGTAAGAGAGCAAATGTAGATGATCAGGTGTGCGCCTGTAGACTAAGTGTTAATCCATGCTAGACAAGGGCAATAAAAAATCCTCGGATGCAGAAGGTTTCTCTCAAAACAGGGGGGGTGAGGTTCTAAGCCTCACCTCTGTTGATCCCCAATTTTTCACCTGATGGCCCCCTGGGACTGTGCCTGTCTTAGGTTGTTCCTCCCTTGAGGAATCTTACCCATCTCTGGATAACCAGTCATCTTCCGGGGCCATACAGGGAAATGTAATGTTGGTAAGTGAGAGAGAAGCAATATTGTTTGAAAAGGTTAGCTTTCTACTTCTTTGCAGATTTATGCCCTGTGACTTCTATGCCCAGCATTTGACTTGAGGTATCTTTACTACTTGGAAGAATTATGATACTCGGTAAATTCGATATGAGGCACAAATTCTATTTAAGGCACAAATTCTTCCTCTAATTAGGAAGGAAGAAGAAAAGCTATAGAAGTAGCAGATGGAAAAAACATGGGAAGATTGATTATTAATTTGACATATCTTCTTGTAGAGTAACTTAAGCAGGTATAGGTTTTAAACTACTAATTAAATTGTGCACACATTAACATAATAGGAATACAGTTACATAACCAAAGCAGACCTATAATTACCAGCCATCTCCAGTGAAACCAGGAAAACCAGTTAGGCACCCTAAGCATTTGTGAAAATTAATCTATGATATGATGGATATTGTCTAACTGAACTTGAACAGTCTGAGAGAAATCAGACAAATTAAAACAACCGATTCCTGGGAACTGTTCACATCCCATATGTTCTTTTAACAGTAGATAGTCTGTAGTCACACGATTTTGGAGCACTGCAACTTGCACTTCTCCTAATTCTTGGTTGAATTCCAACAGCATAGATCCAGTCAAATTTGTTGTTTTACTGTATGCACAGGCCAGCTTAGATATCTCCTTCTTCATTCCCATGGCAAGTCCAGAAACTGGTGGAATGCATGCAGCTACAAGTGTAGCAGCGCCTGGATCTTTGTTGAGGTTTTTTGATGATCATCTTCTGGTATGACTCTTCCAGAGAGGGATGATGTTGGAAGTTTTTCTTCATAATGTATCTTAGTTCATTTTCTGAGTAGCCAAATTAGGCTTTGATCCTCTGTATAAACACAAACAGACCCTTTGCCCACACTTTGATATGCCATTTATACCAATGTGTAGAACTCATTGGAGGTCACCACAGAGGAACTGCTTTTTTTTTTTAAGAGAAAGGAATATTATCAGAAAAGTGTACCTCCATAGCCGATTATCTGACACCCTTTAAGTGATCAAAATTAAGGATATTTAAAGCATGCAATAATCGTTGATTTACAGTTAGTTTTATCCTATCAGGGATTAATCCCCCTTTTCTTTCTTTTTATTTTTATTTTTATTTATTTATTTGTTTGTTATCATTAATCTACACTTACATTAAGAATATTATGTTTACTAGGCTCTCCCCTATACCAGGTCCCCCCTATAAACCCCTTTACAGTCACTGTCCATCAGCAGAGCAAAATGTTGTAGAATCACTACTTGCCTTCTCTGTGTTGTACAACCCTCCCCTTTCTCACACTCCCCCCATTATGCATGCTAATCTTAATACCCCCCTTCTTCTCCCCCCCCTTATCCCTCTCTACCCACCCAACCTCCCCAGTCCCTTTCCCTTTGGTACCTGTTAGTCCCTTCTTGGGTTCTGTGATTCCGCTGCTGTTTTGTTCCTTCAGTTTTTCCTTTGTTCTTATACTCCACAGATGAGTGAAATCATTTGGTATTTCTCTTTCTCCGCTTGGCTCATTTCACTGAGCATAATACCCTCCAGCTCCATCCATGTTGCTGCAAATGGTAGGATTTGCTCTCTTCTTATGGCTGAGTAATATTCCATTGTGTATATGTACCACATCCTCTTTATCCATTCATCTACCGATGGACATTTAGGTTGCTTCCAATTCTTGGCTATTTTAAATAGTGCTGCGATAAACATAGGGGTACATCTGTCTTTTTCAAACTTGATTGCTGCGTTCTTAGGGTAGATTCCTAGGAGTGGAATTCCTGGGTCAAATGGTAAGTCTGTTTTGAGCATTTTGATGAACCTCCATACTGCTTCTCACAATGGTTGAACTAATTTACATTCCCACCAGCAGTGTATGAGGGTTTCCCTTTCTCCACAGCCTCACCAACATTTGTTGTTGTTTGTCTTTTGGATGGTAGCCATCCTTACTGGTGTGAGGTGATACCTCATTGTAGTTTTAATTTGCATTTCTCTGATAATTAGCGTTGTGAAGCATCTTTTCATGTGTCTGTTGGCTGTCTGTATTTTTTTTTGGAGATCTGTCTGTTCAGTTCCTCTGCCCATTTTTTAATTGGATTATTTGTTTTTTGTTTGTTGAGGCGTGTGAGCTGTTTATATATCTTGGACGTCAAGCCTTTATCGGAACTGTCATTTTCAAATATATTCTCCCATATTATAGGGTTCTTATTTGTTCTATTGATGGTGTCTTTTCTGTACAGAAGATGTTCAGCTTAATATAGTCCCATTTGTTCATTTTTGCTGTTGTTTTCCTTGCCCGGGGAGATATGTTCAAGAAGAGGTCACTCATGTTTATGTCTAAGAGGATTTTGCCTATGTTTTTTTGCAAGAGTTTAATGGTTTCATGACTTACATTCAGGTCTTTGATCCATTTTGAATTTACTTTTGTATATGGGGTTAGACAATGGTCCAGCTTCATTCTCCTACGTGTAGCTGTCCAGTTTTTCCAGCACCATGTGTTGAAGAGACTGTCGTTTAGCCATTGTACATCCACGGCTCCTTTATCAAATATTAATTGAACGTATATATTTGGGTTAATGTCTGGAGTCTCTAATCTGTTACACTGGTCTGTGGATCTGTTCTTGTGCCAGCACCAAATTGTCTTGATTACTATGGCTTGGTAGTAGAGCTTGAAGTTGGGGAGTGAGATACCCCCTACTTTATTCCTCTTTCCCAGGATATCTTTGGCAATTCGTGGTCTTTCGTGTTTCCATATGAATTTTTGAATTATTTGTTCCAGTTCATTGAAGAATGTTGCTGGTAATTTGATAATGATTTTATCGAATTTGTATATTGCTTTGGGCAGGATGGCTATTTTGACGATATTAATTCTTCCTAGCCATGACTATGGGATGAGTTTCCATTTGTTAGTGTCCCCTTTAATTTCTCTTAAGAGTGACTTGTAGGTTTCAGGGTATAGGTCCTTCACTTCTTTGGTTAGGTTTATTCCTAGGTGTTTTATTCTTTTTGTTGCAATTATGAATGGAATTATTTTCCTGATTTCTCTTTCTATTGGTTCATTGTTAGTGTACAGGAAAGCTACAGATTTCTGTTTGTAAATTTGTATCCTGCAACTTTGCTGTATTCCAATATCAGTTCTAGTATATTTGGGGTGGAGTCTTTTGGGTTTTTTATGTATAATATCATGTCATCTGCAAATAGTGACAGTTTAACATCTTCTCTAACAATCTGGATTCCTTGTAGTTCTTTGTTTTGTCTGATCGCCGTGGCTAGGACCTTCAGTACTATTTTACATAACAGTGGGGAGAGTGGGCATCCCTGTCTAGTTCCCGATCTCAGAGGAAAAGCATTCAGCTTCTCACTGTTCACTATAATGTTGGCTGTGGGTTTATGATATATGGCCTTTATTATGTTCAGGTACTTGCCCTCTATTCCCATTTTGCTGAGAGTTTTTATCATAAATGGATCTTGAAATTTGTCAAATGCTTTCTCAGCAGCTATGGAGATGATCACGTGGTTTTTGTCTTTCTTTTTGTAGATGTGGTGGATGATGTTGATGGATTTTCGAAAGTTGTACCATCCTTGCATCCCTGGGATGAGTCCCACTTAGTCATGGTGTATGATCCTTTTGATGTATTTTTGAATTCGGTTTGCTAATATTTTGTTGAGTATTTTTGCATCTACGTTCATCAGGGATATTGGTCTGTAGTTTTCTTTGTTGGTGGGGTCTTTGCCTTGTTTTGGTATTAGCGTGATGTTGCCTTCATAGAATGAGTTTGGGAGTATACCCTCCCCTTCTATTTTTTGGAAAACTTTAAGGAGAATGGGTATTATGTCTTCCCGGTATGTGTGATAAAATTCCGAGGTAAATCCATCTGGCCGGAGGGTTTTGTTCTTTGGTAGTTTTTGGATTACCGCTTCAATTTCCTTCCTAGTAATTGGTCTGTTTAGATTTTTTGTTTCTTTCTGGGTCAGTCTTGGAAGGTTGTATTTTTCTAGGAAGTTGTCCATTTCTCCTACGTTTCACAGCTTGTTAGCATATAGGTTTTCATAGTACTCTCTAATAATTCTTTGTATTTCTGTGGGGTCCGTCGTGATTTTTCCTTTCTCGTTTTTGATACTGTTGATTTGTGTTGACTCTCTTTTCCTCTTAATAAGTCTGGCTAGAGGCTTATCTATTTTGTTTATTTTCTCAAAGAACCAGCTCTTGGTTTCATTGATTTTTTCTATTGTTTTATTCTTCTCAATATTATTTATTTCTTATCTGATCTTTATTATGCCCCTCTTTCTGCTGACCTTATGCCTCATTTGTCTTCTTTTTCCAATTTTGTTAATTTTGACATTAGACCATTCATTTGGGATTGTTCTTCCTTCTTTAAATATGCCTGGATTGCTATATAATTTCCTATTAAGTCTGCTTTTGCTGTATTACACAGTAGTTGGGGCTTTGTGTTGTTGTTGTCGTTTGTTTCCATATATTGCTGGATTTCCATTTTGATTTGGTCATTGATCCATTGATTAATTAGGAGCGTGTTGTTAACCTCCATGTGTTTGTGAGCCTTTTTGCTTTCTTTGTATAGTTTATTTCTAGTTTTATGCCTTTGTGGTCTGAAAAGTTGGTTGGTAGGATTTCAATTTTTTGAATTTACTGAGGCTCCTTTTGTGGCCTAGTATGTGGTCTATTCTGGAGAATGTTCCATGTGCACTTGATAAGAATGTGTATCCTGTTGCTTTTAAATGTAGAGTTCTGTAGATGTCTATTAGGTCCATCTGTTCTAGTGTGTTGTTCAGTGCCTCTGTGTCCTTACTTATTTTTTGTCTGGTGGATCTGTCCTTTGGAGTGAGTGGTGTGTTGAAGTCTCCTAGAATGAATGCATTGCATTCTATTTCCTCCTTTAGTTCTGTTAGTATTTATTTCAGATATGTTGGTGCTCCTGTATTGGGTGCATATATATTTATAATTGTTATATACTCTTGTTGGACTGAGCCCTTTATCAGTATGTAATGTCCTTCTTTATCTTTTGTTACTTTCTTTATTTTGAAGTCTGTTTTGTCTGATACTAGTATAGCAACACCTGCTTTTTTCTCTCTGTTTTTTACATGGAATATCTTTTTCCATCCCTTGTCTTTAAATCTGTGCATGTCTTTATGTTTGAGGTGAGTCTCTTATAAGCAGCATATGGATGGGTCTTGGTTTTTTATCCATTCTATTACTCTATGTCTTTTGATTGGTGCATTCAGTCCATTTACATTAAGGGTGATTATTGAAATTTATGTACTTATTGCCATTGCATGCTTTAGATTTGTGGTTACCAAAGGTTCAGGGTTATCTTCTTTACTTTCTTACTGTCTAACTTAACTTGGTTGTTGAGCTATTGTAAACACGGTCTGATGAAGCTTTATTTCTCTCCCTTCTTATTCCTTCTCCTCCCTTCATATTTTCGGTGTTTTGTTCAGTCCTCTTTTTAGGAGTGCTTCCATGTAAAGCAGTCCATGTAAGATGCCCTGTAGAGGTGGTTTGTGGGAGGCAAATTCCCTCAATTTTTGCTTGTCTGGGAATTGTTTAATCCCTCCTTCATATTTAAATGATAATCGTGCTGGATACAGTAGTCTTGGTACCGACCCTTCTGTTTCATTGCGTTAAGTATATCATGCCATTCTCTTCTGGCCTGTAGGGTTTCTGTTGAGAAGTCTGATGATAACCTGATGCGTTTTCCTTTGTAGGTGACCTTTTTTTTTTTTTTCTCTCTGGCTGCCTTTAATACTTTGTCCTTGTCTTTGATCTTTGCCATTTTAATTATTATGTGTCTTGGTGTTGCCCTCCTTGGATCCCTTGTCATGGGAGTTCTGTGTACCTCTGTGGTCTGAGAGGCCATTTCCTCCCCTAGTTTGGGGAAGTTTTTGGCAGTTATTTCTTCAAAGACACTTTCTATCCCTTTTTCTCTCTCTTCTTCTTCTGGTACCCCTATAATACGGATATTGTTCCATTTTGACTGGTCACTCAGCTCTCTTAGAATTCTTTCATTCCTGGAGATCCTTTTATCTCTCTCTGCATCAGCTTCTCTGCATTCCTGTTCTCTGTTTTCTAGTCCATTAATGGTCTCTTGCATCCCTTCCATTCTGTTTTGAAGTCCTTCTGGAGCTTGTTTTATTTCTGTATTCTCCTTCCTTAGTTCTTGCATATTTCTCTGCAAGTCCATCAGCATGGTTATGACTTTTGTTTTGAATTCTTTTTGAGGAAGACTGGTTAAATCTATCTCCCCAGGTTCCCTCTCAGGGGAAGGTGTAGCAGATGCTGAAGCTGTCTGGGTTAGTCTTGTCTGGATCAAATCTTTTTGCATTTTCATGTTTATAGGCGCTATTGACTGTCAGCTGGGAGAGCCACAGTTTCCCCTAGCTACTGGCCTTTCTTTACTGGGGCAACTGCAACCCCTAGTGGCTTGTGTTTGGCAATTGCATTTAGACTGGGTCTTTGTGTCTTGCCCGGCCGTTATGGAGGAAGCTCTTTGCTGAGGGTGTGGCCAGGCTCAGGCTGCTTCTCTGCTATGGCCACGTCCGGGAGGGTAATGGATGGGGGGCTATTTGGCTGTTTACCTCTGTGAGGGGTCTCAGAGCTGTTGCCCAGGTGGTTAGTGCACCCGGGTTTCCCTATATTTTCCAGCTGCTGTACTGTGACCTGGGTTGTTTCCATCCAGCTGTTGCATCCCTGTCCCTTTATGACTTTCAAGAAACACTTGATTTTATTTTTCACAGGGGCATCAGCTTCAGGACGCTCTCAGAGGTCTTGCTGCCCTGTTTCCCTAGTTTCCAGCCCTCCACTCATGCACTGTGTCTGCGCTCTGGTGCGGATGGCTAGGGCTGTGTGTTTAGCAGTCCTGGGCTCCCTCTCCCTCCCTGCTCTGACTCCTCTCCTCCTGGCGGGAGCTGGGGTGAGGGGCGCTCAGGTCCCGCTGGGCCAGAGCTTGTATCTTACCCCTTTCGGCAGGCGCTGGGCTCTTGCACATGTGGATGTAGTCTGGCTGTTGTCCTTTGTCTTCTGGTCTGTCTTTTAGGATTAGTTGTATTTGTTGTATTTTCAAAAATATATATGTTTTTGGGAGGAGATTCCCACTCTCCTACTCACGCCGCCATCTTGGCTCCGCCTCCCTAGAAAATACTCTTAAATGTGATTTTTAACAAGAGGAAGAAGCTCTCTCACAAATAGAGACTAATTTAATGGGCAAAGTATAATATGAGATCTAAAACGTTGGAGATCAATTCCTGGTTGACCTAAAATGCAACACTATCCTGTGGTAAAATTGAGAGAATATCAGACATTGCAGTTGAGGTCCTAAACTCTAGTTTTGTCACTTTTCCTCACCTTAAAAGGGGAATCCCTCTCTTCTCTGTAGAATTCTAATAATTTTAAGATAATAAACACATATTTACTTTGCATCAATTACTGGACCTAGTGCCTTGGAGAAAATCTGACAAAACCCCTGACCTCAAGAGTCTTTAGTATGTTAAGGTAGAAGTTCATATACACAATTATAAAATGTGGTAAATGCTATGATGATGAAAAAAGGATTATTAACAGAGACTATGTAGCAGAGTTATTAATTCTACTTGGGAAAGCATTTCAGACATGATGAATGGCTAGTTTACCAGATTTAGGAGCAGTGGGGTTGGAGAAATAAAAAGTAGAAGGTGCAGTATGAGCAAAGGCAATGATATTTCCATTTGTGTCTTCTTTTTCTTTTTCACGCTACATAAAATTTGTCAATTTTGTAGATCTTTTGAAAGAACCAATTCAATTTTGTTGATTTTCTATATCATTTTTCAATTTTGGTTTGTTAACCTTATCTCTAATTTTTAGTTTCCTCCCTTTTACTAACTTTGGGTTTATTTTTCTCTTATTTTGCTAGTTCCTTCAGGTGTAAAAATAAGTCATTAATTTGAGATCTTTCTTATGTTGTAATGGGACATTTGCTGATAAAATTTCACCTCACAGCGCTGATTTTGCTGCATTCAGTAAGTTTTGCTATGTTTTATTTCAGTTTTTCTCAACTCTTAAGTGTTTTATTTATTGCCATTGCGATTTCTTCTCTGACCTATTGGTTGTTTTTAGAGCATGCTGTTTAATTTCCACATGTTTGAAATTCCAATATTCTATCTCACTGATTTTCAGTTTCATTTGATAGATATTAAAGAAGATATTTTTAATTTAAATCTTTTTAGAGTTATTGAGAGTTGTTCTGTGGACTAACGTATGTTGTATCCTGGAGAATTTTCTACATACTCTTGGTAGAATGTGTATACTTCTGTTTGTTGGTTGAAGTGTTCTATATACGTCCCTTATTTCTATTTGCTTTATACTGTAGTTGAAGTCCTCTATTTCCTTACTGATCTTCTTTTTAGATATTTTTTTTACCATTAATCTACAATTATAAGAAGAACATTATGTTTACAAGACTCCCCCCTTCATCAAGTACCCACCCACATACCCCATTACAGTCACTATCCATCAGCATAGAATCACTACTTGTCTTCCCTGTGTTGCACATCCAGCCTCATGCCCACCCTATGTGGGAATTATACATGGTAATCATAAAACCTCCTTTCTTTCCCCCCGTTATCCCTCCCTTCCCACCCATCCTCCTCAGTCCCTTTCACTTTGGAAATTGTTAGTCCATTCTTGGGTTCTGTGAGTCTGCTGCTATTTTGTTCCTTCAGTGTTTCTTTATTCTTATACTCCACATATAAGTGAAATCATTTGATAATTGTCTTTCTCCACCTGGCTAATTTCACTGAGCATAATACCCTCTAGCTCCATCCATGTTGTTGCAAATGGTAGGATTTGTTTTCTTCCTATGGCTGAATAACATTCCATTGTGTATATGTACCACATCTTCTTTATCCATTCATCTCCTGATGGACATTTAGGTTGCTTCCATTTCTTGGCTATTGTAAATAGTGCTGCAATAAACATAGGAGTGCATCTGTCTTTTACAAACTGGGCTGCTGCATTTTTAGGGTAAATTCCTAGAAGTGGAATTCCTGGGTTGAATGGTATATCTATTTTGAGCTTTTTGAGGAAACTCCATACTGCTTTCCACAATGGTTGAACTAATTTACATTCCCACCAGCACTGTAGGAGGGTTCCCCGTTCTCCACAATCTGGCCAACATTTGTTGTTGTTTGTCTTTTGGATAATAGCAATCCTTACTATTGTGAAGTGATCTCTCATTGCGGTTTTAATTTGCATTTCTTTGATGACTACTGATGTGGAGCATATTTTCTTGTGTCTGTTGGCCATCTGAATTTCTTTTTTGGTGAACTGTCTGTTCAGCTCCTCTGCCCATTTTTTAAATTGGATTATTTGCTTTTGTTTGTTGAGGTGCATGAGCTCTTTATATATTTTGGATGTCAACCCTTTATTGGATCTGTCGTTTATGAATATATTCGCCCATACTGTAGGGTACTTCTTTGTTCTATTGATGGTGTCCTTTGCCGTACAGAAGCTTTTAAGCTTGATATATTCCCACGTGTTCATTTTTGCTTTTATTTCCCTTGCCCGGGGAGATATATTCATGAAGAAATCACTCATGTATATGTCCAAGATATTTTTGCCTATGTTTTTTTCAGGCAGTTTTATGATTTCATGACTTACATTCAGGTCTTTGAGCCATTTTGAATTTACTTTTGTGTATGGGTTTAGACAGTGATCCAGTTTCATTCTCTTACATGTAGCTGTCCAGTTTTGCCAGCACCATCTGTGGAAGATACTTTCATTTCCCCATTGTATGTCCATGGCTCCTTTATCAAATATTAATTGATGATACATGTTTCAGTTAATATATGGGGTCTCTATACTGTTCCACTGGTCTCTGTCTCTGTTCTTGTGCTAGTAGCAAACTGTCTTGGTTACTGTGGATTTGTAGAAGAGCTTGAAGTTGGGGAGCGAGATCCCCCCCACTTTATTCTTCCTTCTCAGGATTGCTTTGGCTATTCGGGATCTTTGGTGTTTCCATATGAATTTTTGAACTATTTGTTCCAGTTTGTTGAAGAATGTTGTTGGTAATTTGATAGGGATTGCAATAAATCTGTATATTGCTTTGGGCAGGTTGGCCATTTTGATAATATTAATTCTTCCTAGCCAGGAGCATGGGATGAGTTACCATTTGCTAGTGTCCTCGTTAAGTTGTCTGAAGAGTGTCTTATAATTTTCAGGGTATAGGTCTTTCACTTCCTTGGTTAGGTTTATTCCTAGGTATTTTTTTTAATACAATTGTGAATGGAATTGTGTTCCTGATTGCTCTTTCTATTAGTTCCTTGTTAGTGTATAGGAAAGCCACAGATTTCTGTTTGTTAACTGTGTAACCTGCAACTTTGCTGTATTCCAATATCAGTTCTAGTAGTTTTGGAGTGGAGTCTTTAGGTTTTTTTATGTACAGTATCATGTCATCTGCAAATAGCGACAGCTTAACTTCTTCTTTACCAATTTGGATTGGTTGTATTTCTTTGTTTTGTCTAATTTCCGTGGCTAGGTCCTCCAGTGTTGTTGAATAACAGTGGGGAGAGTGGGCATCCCTGTCTTGTTGATGATCTCAGAGGAAAAGATTTCAGCTTCTCGCTGTTCGGTATGATGTTGGCTGTGGGCTTGTCATATATGGCCTGTATTATGTTGAGGTACTTTCCCTGTTTACCCATTCTGCTGAGAGTTTTTTTTTTTTGAGAGAGCTTCTCTCTTATTTATTGATCAAATGGTTGTTAAAAGTTAACAACAATAAAATTATGTACAGGGGACTCAATGCACAATCATTACTCCACCCCAAGCGTAATTCTCATCAGTCTCTGATCTTCTGAAGCACAACGAACAAGTTCTTACATGGTGAACAAATTCTTACATAGTGAATAAGTTCTTACATGGTGAACAGTAGAAGGGCAGTCATCACAGAAACTTTTGGTTTTGATCACGCATTATGAACTACAAACAATCAGATCAGATATGAATATTCGTTTGATTTTTATACTTGATTTATATGTGAATCCCACATTTCTCCCTTATGATTATTATTATTATTTTTAATGAAATGCTGAAGTGGTAGGTAGATGCAAGATAATGGTAGAAAACATAGTTTAGTGATGTCAGAAAGCAAATGTAGATGATCAGGTGTGTGCCTATAGGCTAAGTATTAATCCAAGCTAGACAAGGGCAACAAAACATTCACGGATGCAGAAGATTTCTCTCAAAACAGGGGGGGTGAGGTTCTAAGCCTCACCTCTGTTGATCCCCAATTTCTCACCTGATGGCCCCCCTGCGACTGTGCCTGTCTTAGGTTGTTCGTCCCTTGAGGAATCTTACCCATCTCTGGCTAACCAGTCATTTTCCGGGGCCATACAGGGAAATGTAAAGTTGGTAAGTGAGAGAGAAGCAGTATTGTTTGAAAAGGTTAGCTTTTTACTTCTTTGCAGATTTATGCCCTGTGGCTTCTATGCCCAGCATTTGTTTTGAGGTATCTTTACCACTTGGAAGAATTATGATACTCGGTAAATTCGATATGAGGCACGAATTCTATTTAAGGGCTGTAATTAGGAAGGAAGAAGAAAAGCTATAGAAGTAGCAAACGGAAGAAAACATGGGAAGATTGGTTATTTCTTTGACATATCTTCTTGTAGAGTAACTTGAACATGTATATGTTTTAAACTACTAATTAAATTGCGCACACACATTAACATAATAGGAATACAGTTACATAACCAAAGCAGACCTACAATTGCCAGCCATCTCCAGTGAAACCAAGAAATCCAGTTAGGCATCCTAAGCATTTGTGAAAACTTATCTATGATATAATGGATATTGCCTAACTGAATTTGAATAGTTTGAGAAAAATCAGACAAATTAAAACAACCGATTCCTGGGAACTGTTCACATCCCATATGTTCTTTTAACAGTAGATAGTCTGTAGTCGCACGATTTTGGAGCACTGCAACTTGCACTTCTCCTAATTCTTGGTTGAGTTCCAACAGCATAGATCCAGTCAAATTTGTTATTTTACTGTATGCACAGACCAGCTTAGATATCTCTTTCTTCATTCCAATGCAATTCCAGGAACCAGTGGGATGAATACAGCTACAACTGCAACAGCGCCAGGATCTTTGTTGACGTTTTTAGATGATCATCTTCTGGAATGTCTCTGCCAGAGTATGTTGATGTTGGAACTTCTTCATATCGTATCTTATTTCATTTTCTGGGTAGCCAAATTGGGCTTTGATCCTCTGTATAAACACAAACAGACCCTTTGCCCACACTTTGATGTGCCCTTTATGCCATTGTGAAGAACTTATTGGAGGTCACCACACAGGAACTGCTTTTTTTTTTAAAGAGAAGGGAATATTATCAGAAAAATGTACTTCTTTTACAGTCACTCTCCATCAGCATAGGAAAATGCTGTAAAATCACTACTTGTCTTCTCTGTGTTGTACAGCCATCCCCTTTTTCCACCCCCCCTTTATGCATGCTAATCTTAATACACCCCTTTGTCTTCCCCCCCTTATCCCTCCCTACCCACCAATCCTCCCCAGTCCCTTTCCCTTTGGTTCCTGTTAGTCAATTCTTGGATTCTGTGATTCTGCTGCTGTTATCTTCTTTCAGTTTTTCCTTTTTTCTTATACTCCATAGATGAGTGAAATCATTTGGTATTTCTCTTTCTCCCCTTGGCTTATTTAACTGAGCATTATACCCTCTAGCTCCATCCATGTTGCTGCAAATGGTAGGATTTGTTTACGTCTTATGGCTGAGTAATATTCCATTGTGTATATGTACCACTTCTTCTTTATTCATTCATCTATCGATGGACATTTAGGTTGCTTCCAATTCTTGGCTTTTGTAAATAGTGCTGCGATAAACATAGGGGTGCATCTGTCTTTTTCAAACTTGAGTGCTGCGTTGTTACAGCAGATTTCTAGGAGTAGAATTCCTGGGTCAAATGGTAACTTTATATTGAGCATTTTGAGGAACCTCCATACTGCTTTCCACAATGGTTGAACTAACTTACATTCCCACCAGTAGTGTAGGAGGGTTCCCCTTTCTCCACAGCCTCGCCAACATTTGTTGTTGTTTGTCTTTTGGATGGTAGCCATCCTTACTGGTGTGAGGTGATATCTCATTGTAGTTTTAATTTGCATTTCTGTGATAATTAGTGATGTGGAACATCTTTTCATGTGTCTGTTGGCCATCTGTATTTCTTTTTTGGAGAACTGTTTGTTCAGTTCCTCTGCCCATTTTTTAAGTGGATTTTTTTTGTTTGTTTGTTGATGTGGGTGAGCTCTTTATATATTTTGGACGTCAAGCCTTTATCGGATCTGTCATTTTCAAATATATTCTCCCAAACTGTAGGGTTCCTTTTTGTTCTATTGATGGTGTCTTTTGCTGTACAGAAGCTGTTCTGCTTAATATAGTCCCACTTGTTCGTTTTTGCTGTTGTTTTCCTTGCCTGGGAAGATATGTTCAAGAAGAGGTCACTCATATTTATGTCTAAAAGGTTTTTGCCTATGTTTTTTCTAAGAGTTTAATGGTTTCATGACTTACATTCAGGTCTTTGATCCATTTTGAATTTACTTTTGTGTATGGGGTTAGACAATGGTTCCAGCTTCATTCTCCTACATGTAGCTGTCCAGTTTTGCCAGCACCATCTGTTGAAAATACTGTCATTTCACCATTGTATGTCCATGGCTCCTTTATCAAATATTAATTGACCATATATGTTTGGGTTAATATCTGGAGTCTCAAATCTTTTCCACTGGTCTGTGGCTCTGTTATTGTGTCAGTACCAAATTGTCTTGATTACTTTGGCTTTGTTGTAGAGCTGGAAGTTGGGGAGTGGGATCCCCCCTACTTTATTCTTCTTTCTCAGGATTACTTTGGCTATTCGGGGTCTTTGTTGTTTCCATATGAATTTTTGAATTATTTGTTCCAATTCATTGAAGAATGTTGCTGGTAATTTGATAGGGATTTTATCGAATTTGTGTATTGCTTTGGGCAGGATGGCCATTTTGATGATATTAATTCTTCCTAGCCATGAGCATGGGATGAGTTTCCCTCTGTTAGTGTCCCCTTTAATTTCTCTTAAGAGTGACTTGTAGTTTTCAGGGTATAGGTCTTTCACTTCTTTGGTTTGGTTTATTCCTAGGTATTTTATTCTTTTTGATGCAATTGTGAATGGAATTGTTTTCCTTATTTCTCTTTCTATTGGTTCATTGTTATTGTGTAGGAAAGCTACAGATTTCTGTTTGATAATTTTGTATCCTGCAATTTTGCTGTATTCCGATATCAATTCTAGTAGTTTTGGAGTGGAGTCTTTAGGGTTTTTTATGTACAATATCATATCATCTGCAAATAGTGACAGTTTGACTTCTTCTTTACCAACCTGGATTCCTTGTATTTCTTTGTTTTGTCTGATTGCTGTGGCTAGGTCCTCCCGTACTATGTTGAATAACAGTGGGGATGGTGGGCATCCCTGTCTTGTTCCCAATTGCAGAGGAAAAGCTTCAGTTTCTCCCTGTTCAGTATGATGTTGGCTGTGGGTTTATCACATATGGCCTTTATTATGTTAAGGTAATTGCCCTCTATGCCCATTTTGTTGAGAGTTTTTATCATGAATAGATGTTGAATTTTTTCGAATCTTTTTCTACATCTATGGAGAAGATCATGTAGTTTTTGTCCTTCTTTTCGTTGATGTCGTGGATGATGTTGATGGATTTTCGAATGTTGTACCATCCTTGCCTCCCTGCGATGAATCACACTTGGTCATGGTGTATGATACTTTTGATGTATTTTTGAATTTGTTTTGCTAATAGTTTGTTAAGTATTTTTGCATCTAAGTTCTTCAAGGATATTGGTCTGTAATTTTTTTTTGGTGGAGTCTTGCCTTGTTTTGGTATTAGGGTAATGTTGGCTTCATAGAATGAGTTTGGGAGTGTTCCCTCCTCTTCTATTTTTTTGAAAACTTTATGGATAGTGTGTATTGTATCTTCAATGTATGTCTGATAAAATTTTGTGGTAAATCCTTCTGGCCTGGGGGTTTTCCTCTTTGGTAGTTTTTTGATTACCATTTCAATTTCGTTGCTGGTAATTGGTTTGTTTAGATTTTGTGTTTCTTTGTCAGTTTTGGAAGGTTGTATTTTTCTATGAAGTTGTCCATTTCTTCTAGGTTTTCCAGCTTGTTATCATATAGGTTTTCATAGTATTCTCTAATAATTCTTTGTATTTCTGTGGGATCCGTTGTGACTTTTCCTTTCTCATTTCTGATTCTCTTGATGTATGTTGATTCTCCTTTTCTCTTAATAAGTCTTGCTAGAGGCTTATCTATTTTGTTTTTTTCTCAAAGAACCAGCTCTTGGTTTCATTGATTTTTTCTATTCTTTTATTCTTCTCAATTTTTATATTTCTTCTCCAATCTTTATTATGTCCCACTTCCTGCTGACTTTAGGCCTCATTTGTTCTTTTTCCAATTTCAATAATTGTAATGTTTGACTATTCATTTGGGATTGTTCTTCCTTCTTTAAATATACCTGGATTGCTATATGCTTTCCTCTTAAGACTGCTTTTGCTGCATCCCACAGAATTTGCGGCTTTTTGTTAATGTTATCATTTGTTTCCATATATTGCTGGATCTCCATTTTCATTTGCTTGTTGATCTATTGATTATTTTGGAGCATGTTGTTAAGCCTCCATGTGTTTGTGAGCCTTTTTGCTTTCTTTGTACAATTTCTAGTTTTATACCTTTGTGGTCTGAAATGTTGGTTGGTAGGATTTCAATTTTTTGAATTTACTGAGGCTCCTTTTGTGGCCTAGTATGTGGTCTATTCTGGAGAATGTTCCATGTGCACTTGAGAAGAATGTGTATCCTGTTGCTTTTGGGTGTAGAGTTCTATAGATGTCTATTAGGTCCATGTGCTCTAGTGTGTTGTTCATTGCCTCTGTGTCCTTACTTATTTTCTGTCTGGTGGATCTATCCTTTGGAGTGAGTTGTGTGTTGAAGTCTCCTGAAATGAATGCATTGCATTCTATTTCCTCTTTTATTTCTGTTAGTATTCATTTCACATATGCTGGTGCTCCTGTGTTTGGTGCACATATATTTATAATGGTTATATCCTCTTGTTGGACTGAGCCCTTTATTATTATGTAATGTCCTTCTTTATCTCTTGTTACTTTCTTTATTTTGAAGTCTATTTTGTCTCATTCTAGTATTGCAACACCTGCTTTTTTCTCCCATTTGTTTTTATGAAATATCTTTTTCCATCCCTTGACTTTTATTCTGTGCATGTCTTTGGGTTTGAGGTGAGTCTCTTGTAAGCAGCATATAGATGGGTCTTGCTTTTTTATCCATTCTATTACTCTGTGTCTTTTGATTGGTGCATTCTGTCCATTTACATTTAGGGTGGTTATTGATAGATGTGTACTTTTTGCCATTGTAGGCTTTAGATTCGTGGTTACCAAAGGTTCAATGTTAGCTTGTTTATTATCTTACTGCCTTTTTTAACTCACTTATTGATCTATTGTGAACTCTGTCTGGTGATTCTTTATTTCTCCCCCTTCTTATTCCTCCTCCTCCATTCTTTATATGTTGGGTGTTTTATTCTGTGCTCTTTTGCATTTCCTTTAACTTCTTTTGTGGTTAGTTCATTTTATTTTTTCCTTTAGTTAGTATTTGATTGGTCTTCTTTTTTTGCTGTGATTTTATTTTCACTGGTGACATCTGTTTAGCCGTAGGAGTGCTCCCGTCTACAGCAGTCCCTCTAAAATACCCTGTAGAGGTGGTTTTTGGGAGGCAAATTCCCTCAACTTTTGCTTGTCCTGGAATTGTTTAATCCCTCCTTCATATTTAAATGATAACCGTGCTGAATACAGTATTCTCAGTTCTAGGCCTTTCTGTTTCATTGCATTAAATATATCATGCCATTCTCTTCTGGCCTGTAATATTTCTGTTGAGAAATCTGATGATAGCCTGATGGGTTTGCCTTTGTAGGTGATGTTTTTCCTTTCTCTAGCTGCCTTTAAAACTGTGTCCTTGTCCTTGATCTTTGCCATTTTAATTATTATGTGTCTTGGTGTTGTCCTCCTTGGGTTCTTTCTGTTCGGAGTTCTGTATACTTCCGTGGTCTGAATGATTATTTTCTCCCCCAGTTTGTGGAGGTTTTCAGCAATTATTTCCTCAAATACACTTCCTATCCCTTTTTCTCTCTCTTCTTCTTCTGGTACCCCTATAATACGAATATTGTTCCGTTTGGATTGGTCACACAGTTCTCTTAATATTGATTCATTCGTGGAGATCCTTTTATCTCTCTCTGTGTCAGCTTCCATGCGTTCCTGTCCTCTGGCTTCTATTCCGTCAATGGCCTCTTGCATTTTGTCCCTTCTGCTTATAAATCTTTCCAGAGATTGTTTCATTTCTGTCATCTCCTTCCAGACATCTTCCATTAGCTCTTGCATATTTCTCTGCAGGTCCATCAGCATGGTTTTGACCTTTGGTTTGAATTCTTTTTCAGTGAGATTGGTAAAGTCTATCTCCCCAGATTCATTTTCAGGGGAGGATGTCTGGGTTAGTCTGGTATGTATCAAATTACTTTGCCTTTTCATGGCGATAGAGGTATTTGTGGGGAGCTTGTGCATGTGTTGGCTGGGAGAATGTCCATTCTTGCTGGTTTGTGACCTCCCTCTCCTGGGAGAACAGAGACCCCTAGTGGCTTGTGCTGGGCAGCTGCATGTAGACGGGGTTTCTAATTCTTGCCTGGCCGCTGTGAAAGAAGTTCTGCCCTACTGTCTCAGGCCGCTTCTCCACTATGGCGGAGCCGTGTTGTAGGGGAAACTGGCGGGAGGCTGTTTATTTCCGTGAGGGCCCTCTGAGCCATGCTGCCACCCAGGGGGTTAGGGTGCCCAGAGTTCCCCTGGATTCCCAGCTGCTGGGCTACGTTTCCCAGGATGTTTCCATCCAGGTGTGGGTTCCCTGTCCCTTTAATACTTTCAAAAAGCACTTGCTTTTCTTTGTCCCAGTGGCGCCAGCTGCAGGGACCCACTCATAGGTCTTACTGCCCTGTTTCCCTAGTTTCTAGCACCCCACACACACACTGTGTGTCTGCACTCTGGTGCGGATGACTGGGGCTCAGTGTTCAGCAGTCCTGGGCACCCTCTCCCTCTCCGCTCCTACTCCTCTCCTCTCACTGGGAGCTGGGGTGAGGGTCAGTCGGGTTCCGCCAGGCCGTGGCTTGTATCTTACCCCCTTCACCAGGTGCTGTGTTCTCGCTAGTGTGGGTGTAGCCTGGCTCTTCTCCTGTATCTTCTGGTCTCTCTTTTAGGGATAGTTGTATTTGCTGTATTTTCAAAAATATATATGGTTTTGGGAGGAGATTTCGGCTGCTCTACTCATACCGCCATCTTGGCTACACCCTCTGTTTTTCAGATATTCGATCTATTTTTCAAAATTAAGTATTGAAATCTCCAACTATAGTTTTAGAACTCCCTGTTTGTCCATTTAATTTGGTCAACGCTGGTCTCTATTGCTTGGTGCATATATAATTATAATTGCTGTATATTCTTGTTGAATTGGTATCTTTATCAATGTGTAATGTCTTTATCTTTTGTAACATTTGCTTACTTAAAGTGATTTCCTGATATTAGCGTAATCACCCTAGTTCTTTTGGTTACTATATGCATAGAATATTTTTTCACATTTTCACCTTCAAACTATTTGTGTTTTTGTATTTAAAGTGATTCTCTTATAGATATCATATAAATAGATCATGTTCTTTTTTTCATACTTTCTACCAATCTTTGCCTTTGGATAATTTCATTTGTTATGCTTTAGTTAATTATTAATAAAGAAGATCCTATTTTTGCCTACTTTTTCCTGTGTGTTAGACTTATCTTTGTTTCCTATTTTATTCCATTATTGCCCTGTTTTTTTATTTAATTGATTCTCAAACTTGATTTTTTAAGCAGATCTATAGGATTGCAATTAGCATGCTAAATATAAACCAGTCTCAGTAGGATTAATATCAACTTAGCTATAACACATTTAAAACTCTGCCCCTATAAATCTGTCAACCCAACATTTATGTTTTTGTTGTCAAATATTTCATCATTCTACACCATGTGCCCATTTATATGTACTTTTTATATTTTATAAATTGCATAAATTTATCCTTACGTTATGAAGTCTTTTAAACCACTTCTTCATTTATTCGTATATGATTGAGTTACTGATTAAAGTAATTTTATTTTTATTTGAAGGACTCACTTCAGCATTTCATGTAGGGCAAGGCTACTAGTAATGAACTTTGTCATGTTTTGTTTACCTTAGAAAGTCTTAATTCCTCAGTTTTTGAAGGATAGTTTTGCTGGATATAGAATTCTTCATTAACTTTTTAATTTTTTTAGCACTATTGAAATATTATTCCACTACTTTCTAGTCTCCATGGTATCTGATGTGAAATCTGCTGTTAGTCTTTTTGAGGCTCCATTGTAAATGGACTGCAGTTAGTATCTGTTAGCATAGGAAGATGTTACAGAATCATTGACTATATTCTCCATGCTGTACTACCATCCGTGCAACGAATTGATGATTAAGAATATTTGTGCCCTTTATCTTCCTCATCCTCCCCAACCATCCAAAAACAACCCTCCCCATAGTAAACACCAGTCACTTCTCAGTGTCTATGCGTCTATTGCTATTTTATTCATTTTTTGTTCCATTTTTATATGCCACCAATGAGTGAAATCACATGGCATTTATCTCTCATTGCCTCTTATTTCACTTAGCATAATACCCTCTAGGACCATCACTATTGTTGCAAATGGCAGGATTTCTTCTTTTTTATTGCTGAACGTTATTTTATTGTGTATATATACCACACCTTCTTTATCCATTCATCTGCTGATGGACACTTTTGTTGCTTCCATATACATTTTGTTGCTTACATACACATATTGTAAATAATGTGGCAATAAACAGGGGTGTATATACTTTTTTTGAATCAGCAATTTTGTTTTCTTCAGAGAAATTCCTAGAAGTGGAATTAATGGGTCATATAGTATTTCTATTTTTAGTTTTTTGATGAATCTCCATACTGTTTTACAGGTGTTTTACATTTTGCATTCCCAACAGTATAAGAGGGCTCCCTTTTGGCCACATTCTACCCAACACTTGTCATTTCTTGTCTTTGGTTAGTGGCCATCCTAACTGGTGTGAGGTGATATCTCATTGTGGTTTTGATTTGAATTTCCATGATGATTAGTGATTTGGAACATCTTTTCATATGCCTATTGATCATCTAATTCTTTGGAAAAATGTCTATTCAGGTACCTTACAATTTTTAATTGAGTTATTTGTTCTTTTTGCTGTTGTTGAAGCATATGTAGTCCTTGTATATTTTGCATGTTTAACCCTTATTGGACAAATAATTTACAAATATATTCTATGAGGCTGTTGATTGCCTTTTTGTTCTTTCTGTGGTGTCCTTTGCTGTACAGAAGCTTTTTAGTTTGATATAGTTCTACTTGTTCATTTTTGCTTGTGTTTTCTTTGCCAGGGGAGATGTGTCCAGAAAAAAACTTACACATACTTATGTTTAAGAGATTTTTTTGCCTGTATTTCCTCCTAAGAGTTTTATGATTTCATGTCTTTGATTTAAGCTTTTAATCCATTTTGAGTTTAATTCAGTGTATGGAGTGAGATATTATTCCAGATTCATTCTCTACCAAGTATCTCTCCAGGTTTCCCAGCAGAATTAACTGAAGATGCTGTCTTTGCTCATTGTAAATTCATGGCTCCTTTATCATTTATTAATTAACCATACATTTGTGAGTTTGTTTCTGGGCTCTCTCTTCTCTTTCACTGATATAGGTCTGTTCATGTGCCAGCACCATACTGTTTTGATTTCCATACCTTTGTAGTATAGTTTGAAGTCAGGGATCATAATACCCATAGCTTCATTCTTCTTTCTCAATATGGCTTTGGCTATTTGGGGGCTTTAGTACTTCCATATGAATTTTTTGACTGAAAATGTCCATTGTTATTTTGACAGGTATTTCATTGAATCTGTTGTACATTGCTTTGGCCAGGATGGCCATTTAGGCAGTATTATTTTTTCCTATCTATAAGCATGGGATAGATTTCCATTTATTTGTGTCTTCTTCAATTTCATTCATCAGTGTCTTGTAGTTTTTAGAGGAGAGATGTTTTACCTCCTTTGTTAGGTTTATTCCTAGCTATTTTATTATTTTAGATGCAAGTGTAAATGGAACTTTTTCCTGATTCCCCATTCTGCTAGTTCATTTTTAGGATATAGGAATGCAACAGATGTCTGTATATTTATTTTATATCATGCAACTTAGCTGAATCCAGGAAACTATTATTTCTAATAGCTTTTTTTTTTTGGTTGAGTCTAGGTTTTTCTACATATAGTATCATGTTATCTTCAAATAGGTGTAGTTTTATTTCTTCCTTACCATTTTGGATGCTTTTATTTCTTTTTCTTGTCTGATTGACATGGCTAGGACCTCCAGTAATAGGTTGAATAAAAGGAGTTGAGAGTGGACATCCTTGTCTTGTTCCTGATGGTAGAGGAAATGCTTTCACCTTTTTGCCTTTGAGTATGATATTAGCAGTGAGTTTGTCACATATGGTCTTTATCAATTTGAAGTACATTGAGGTAAGCAACAAAATATGCATTTTGTTGAAAGTTTTATTATGAATGGATGTTGTATTTTGTCATGTGTTTTTTTCAGTATCTTGAGATGATCACATGCTTTTTAGCCTTCCTTTTGTTAATATGTTATACTACATTGATTGATTTATGAATATTGTGCCATACTTGCATCCAGAGGGTAAATCCCACTTAGTCATATTGGATGATCCTCTTTCATGCACTTTTTAATTTGCATTGCTAATATATATATTTTTACCCATTTTTTTTCTTTTTTTATTAAGGTATCATTGATATACACTCTTATGAATGTTTCACAAGAAAAACAATGTGGTTATTACATTCACCCTTATTATCAAGTTCCCTCCCAAACCCCATTGCAGCCACTGTCCATCAGTGTAGTAAGATGCCACAGAGTCACCATTTATCTTCTCTGTGCTACACTGTCTTCCCCATGAACTCACACACACCATGTGCCCTAATCATGATACCCCACAATCCCCCTCTCCCTCCCTCCCCACCCATCCTCCCACACCCCTCCCCTTTGGTAACCACTGGTCACTTCTTGGAGTCTGTGAGTCTGCTGCTATTTTGTTTCTTCAGTTTTGCTTCACTGTTATACTCCAAAAATGAGGGAAATCATTTGGTATTTGTCTTTCTCTGCCTTGCTTATTTTACTGAGCATAATATCCTCAAAAAAAAAAAAGAAACAAGCATTGCTAATATTTTGTAAGGATTTTTGTATCTATGCTCATCAGCAATATTGCTCTGTAATTTTTATTTTTTGTAGTGTCTTCATCTCATAGAATGAGATTGGAAGTATTCCCTCCTTTTCTACTTTTTGGAATACTTTAGAAGGATAGGTATTAGCTATTCTTTAAAAGTTTGGTAGAATTCAGCTCTGAAGCCATCTTGTCCTGGACATTCTTTTGTCCAGTTCAATTTTATGGCTTCTAATTGGTCTGTTCAAACTTTTGTTTCTTCCTGGGTTGGTCTTGGAAGGTTGTACTTGTGCAGAAATTTGTTCATTTCTTCTAGGTTGTCCTATTTATTGGCATACAATTTATCATAGAATTCTCTTATGATTCTATTCCTGTGGTGTCAGTGGTAAAATCTTCTTTTTAGTACCTGACTTTGTTTATTTGTGACTTCTCTTTTACTTGATAAGTTTGGATACTGGTTTGTCCATTTTTTTATCATCTCATAGAATCAGTGTTGGATTCATTGATTTTTTTCTATCATTTTCTGAGCTTTTATTTTATTTATTTTTGCACTGATTACTATATCCTACTTTCTAGTAGTTTTGGGTTTTATTTGTTTGTCTAGTTACATTAGTTGTGAATTTAGATTTTTCTTGGGGGATTTCACTTATTTCTTTGGATAAGCCTGTATTGTTATGTATATCTGTCTTAGAACCACTTCACCATTTTTCTACATGTTTTGAACTATTTTATTTTTGCTTTCATTTATTGTTAGATTTCCTATTTGTTAGGTTTATTGATTCACTGACAATTTAAAGGCAAGTTGTTTAGCTCTGATTTTTTTTTCTTCATTTAATTGACTTCTATTTTCATATCACTGTGATTTGAAATGGTGGTTGATACAATTTCAATTTTGAAATTTTTAAGGCTGATTTTGGGTCCTAATATGTGATCTGTTCTGGAGAACTTTTCATGTGCCCTTGAGGAAAATGTGTAGTCTGCTGCTTTTGGGAGAAATGCTCTCTATATATCTCCTCAGTCAATCTTATCTAATGTGTCTTTCAACACCTCTCTTTCCTTATTTCCTTTCTGTCTAGATAGTCTGTCCATTGATGTAACCAGTGTATTAAAATCCCCATAATATCATTATATTTCCCCCTTTCATTCTGTTAGTATTTGTTTTATATATTTAGGTGCTCCTATTTTGGATGCATTATATTTACAATAGTTATATCATCTTATTGGTCTGATCATTTCATCATTATGGAAATTCCTAATTTGTCTCTTGCTCTTTCTTTGTTTTGAAGTTCATTTTATTTGATATAAGTACTACTGCTCCTGCTTGTTATCCCTCTTATTACTTGATATTTCTTTTTCTGTTCCTTCACTTTCAGTCTATGTATGTCTTTAGGAATTAATGTGTTTCATTGGCAGCATATAAGTTGGTCTTGTTTCTTTATCCATTCCATTGCCCTATGTCTTTTGATTGGTGCATTTAGTCCATTTACATTTGAGGTAGTTTTGATAGGTATGTAGGTATTGTCATTTTACTGTTTTCTTGTATTTATAGTTTTCCGTTCCTTTCCTTCCTCTTTTACACTCTTGTTATTTGATGGTTTTCTTTAGTGTTATGCTTGGATTTCTTTAATTTTTTTGGCTATTATAGGCTTTAGGTTTGTTGTTACCATAAGTTTCATAGATTCCTAAATATGTCTATATTAAGTTGATGGTCTCTCAGTTTCAAACACAATCTAAAATTAATACATTTTTCTTCTACTTCCTCCTTTGCACTTTAGATATATGATGTCATAAAGTACCAATCTTTTGTATCCCTTGACTGATTTTATGCATAGCTGATTTTACAACTTAGTTTTTTTAACTTCATACTTCCTTAGTAATTGGTCTATTACATTTATTGTAGATTTATTTTCATTGATGAAAAATACTTAAGCCTAAGAAAATTTCCATCTGCACAAGGCCTCTTAACATATCCTTTTAGGCCCATTTAGTGAGGGTGAATTCTTTTAACTTTCATTTATCTTAGGAAATTTTTATTCCTTTTCCACTTTTGAAAGACAACCTGTGTTAGGTAAAGGATTCTTGGTTGTAGGTTCTTCCCTTTCAAAACATTAAATATTTCACTCCATTCCCTTCTGACCTGTAAAATTTCTGCTTTGAAATCTGCTGATAACCTTATGGAATTTCCCTTATAGGTAACTGCCTCTATCACTGCCTTTAGGAATCTCTCTTTATCTTCAATCTTTGCCACGTTTTCCTTTTGTTTACCTGGTAGTTCATTTTCTTTGTTCCTCTCTGTGCTTTCAGGACTTGGTTTTCTATTTCCTTCCCCAGATTGGGGACATTTTCAGCTGTCATTTCTTGAAAAAGAGTTTCTACTCATTTGTCGTTCTCTTCCCCTTCTGGGGCCTTTACTATGCACATATTGTTATTTCACATCATCAAACAGTTCTTACAGCATCTTCACTTTATTAGAAATTCTTTTCTTTCTGTTCCTCAGCTTGGTTGTTTTCCTGTTCTCTAATTTCCATCTCATTGATTCTTTCCTCTACTCCCAGAAGTCTACTACTTATTTCTTCCACTGTATTTTTCATTTCAGTTATTGTATTCTTCAGCTCTGTGTGGCTCTATTTCAAATATTCTCTCTCTTTTTTTTTTTGAATTCTCATTGAGATCACCAATTCTTTTCCCCAGGTCGGTGAGCATCGTTATGACTGTTACTTTGAAATCTTTATCAAAAAGATCAGTAATATCCATTTCTTTTAGCCCTCTTTCAGATGTCTTATTTGTTTTGTTTGTTTGTTTGTTTGTATCATATTACTTTGCTGCCTCATTTTGTCTGTGTATCTGTGTTTCTTCCTTTGTATTAAATATATCTCCTATGACTCCAGGTCTAGAAAATAATGGTTTTATGAAGAACGTGTCCTGTGGTGCCCAGAAACTCAAGACTCTTTTCTCACCAGTGCCTGGTCTCCTTTGCTGTGGAGCTGCAGTTGCTGTTGGTGTACTGCATGTGGGGCCACCTTTCTGCCTTTCTGTGGGTAGTGGCTGTTCTCTGTCAGTACAGACTGACAGCCCACCTCAATGTGTCCTTTGTGTGCCATGGAGTGCTTCTGCTCTGACCACTGTTGGTGAGTTTGTCCTCTCCCTGCCAGGCAAGAATGGCTCCTGCTGCTGGGTATGTGGGTTTTTCAGGGCAGATGCACAGGGGAGAACTACAATGGAACTGAGCCTTCATTGAGGGGGTTGTAGTTTTTGGAGCTGGGTCCCACAGCAACCTCACCAGTTGGGCTGAGAGAGGGTTAGGTAAGATCGGAAATCCTTCCTCTGCTCAGCAGCAAAGTCTCCCTCCACTTGCAAGGCAGCAAATTCTGACTGCTACTGGGCCAATAGGGCCTTGCTGGTGGGTTCATAGGGAAGTGTGCCATGAAGCTGAGCCACCAGCAATTTCGATGGAGCATTTGAAGGTGGTTCCTGCATATGCCCCACCATTTGGCTTGAAGGAGAGCTGGGAAAGATGTTAAAGCCTCTTTCCTCCTACCAGAAAGCCAAGTTCCCCTCCACCTACCATGCAGCAAAGTCTGACCACTGCTGGGCTGAGTGGGTCAGGCAGTTTGGTGTGAAGGGTGGCACACAAAGCAGGTGAGCCACCAGCCAAGATGATGAAGCATTTGGAGCTGGTTTCCATGACTGCCCTACCACTTGGGCTGAGAGAGGATGGGGTATGCATCATCCACTTGTCCTTTCTCCACCAGGTAGAGCTCCCTCCAGCCCCTGCACCTCTGGCACTTCCCAATGCTGGAAAATCTTTCAAACTGCTGTCTCTGTTTTGGATCTCAGCAGGACTGATGGAGCATGTCTTTGTCCCATATGTGACAGGAATATCAACTTCCCAGATACTTTCCCTGGTGTCTAAGCCTATTAATTACCACAAGCCAATGCAACATGGATTCATTTTCCCAGAGCAGATCTCTAGGGTCATGTGTGCAGGATTGTTGTGGGCTTATCCTCTCCCTGCTTCATTCCTCTCCATCCTGTTTGTGGGCAGAGATGGGGTAAGATCTTGGGTCCTGACTGATCATGGGTCTGCCACATTACCTTTTGCAATGTTGTCTTCTCTTCTTCACCAGGGCTAGATGGTCTGTTCTGCAGTCTGCAGATCATTTTCAGGGTTAGTTGTATTTGAAGTAGTTTCTTCCTTGGGTGTACATATGAGAAAGTTTCTGCTTTGCTTTCCTACTTCTCTATCTTTTCCACCCAGAAGTCTTTGATATTATCTCCTTAATGATTCTTTCCATTTATTTATATTTATTTAATCATGCTTTCATTTTTTTCATTCAAAATGTTTTGCTTTCCTTTTTGGAACATATTTACAAAATACAATTTGTGGTACTCACCTCTCTCGTAGTCATTTATTGCATGCTTTCTCACCAGTGTATAGGTTACACATTCTTTTTCTTCACAATTCCTAATAATGTCTTGTTGAAAATTGAAATTTTTAGATAATGTATTGCAGAAAGTCCTGATTATATTTTCCCTCACTCTGGGGCTCATCAATATTGCTGTTCTTATCATTTTTGTTTTCTGTTCACCTGTTCGTTTGTTCAGTGACTTGCCTAGAATTCTTTTGATTCTGTTTCTCTCTGTGTGTGGCCTCTGATGACACTGCTCTATTTTTCTTTGTATTTAGATTTAGGCTGGTTTCCTATGGATCTCCTGGGATAGTTTTTCTTAGTGGTTAGCCACTGATTCAGCAGAGATTATTCTTAAACACATTGAAGTAGTCAGTTTTTCAGCTTTGCTGTTGGATTTGTTTGTGGCTTTGGGAATTATTTCAAAGTTCAAGGAGTTTACAAGTGTGCTTTGCATTCATCTGTTTACTAGTAGCTTTCAATGGCTCTTTCCAGTTTTCTAGGAGTAGATACAACCTTACATATTGGCACAGCCTTCCAGATCACCAGAGATAACTGTGATCTTATTAGACCCATATTTAATTCTCTTTCCTTGGATTTCCCTGTTAAGTTTCTCTCTGATCAGCTGTTTTGTTTATTGTTTCAATAATTATTGCCACAACATTAACATATTCTGATTGTGTGCCTATGAGGTAATGATTGTTTTCAGCAATGTCCCTATGCACAGTCAGTTCTCTTTACTTGGGCAATGGTACTCTGGCTCAGAATAGCACTTCAACCCCCTGCTAAAATTCTACAGGTATCTTGTGATATATATCACTATTAAAGCACAAAACAAGGAACAAAGAGGCTTAATTGAAGATGTAATATTTACACTTAAACACGAAGGGTCCTTACTGTTTAAATATGAGGAAGGAAGACATTACAAAAAAACATCATGAAAGATCAGAGCACCTTTGTAAAATGGCAAGTTTGTAAAATGGACAGAAATATGCTGGATGGAAAACAAATTACATAAAAGGGTAAATTTGAATTGAAAGGTAAATTTGGATAGGTGAAGGGCGAAAAGTTAGTGCGAATGTTCAAAATCGACCTGGGTGATAGTAACATGAATATATACACATGTCAAAATTCATCAAACTATATACTAAGATTTTTGCATTTTACAGTATATACCTCAATTTAAAGAAATAAAAAGATAACTTTGGAAAAAATTCTTTATAATCCAGAGAGCTTTCCATGCTAAAGATTTTGAATTTAATTCTTCAGGAAATAGTGAGCCAGTCAAGCTTTCATAAGAGAGGCATTAGCGGTCTCAGATATATTTATAGGCCGAATTATACTTATTTAATCAACATCCAAGACAATCTTTGAGTTGTTAATACATATATATTTAAAAGAGGTCATGCAGTTGTTAACTTTTTCCTTGTTTATGGTAGTTATGTTTGGTGCTATTGAAGAAGGAATATGTAACTATCTTTCTTCCATGTCATTTCCCAAACTCTAAGAAGAAAGTTCAAGTCTAATTAGATACTAACATGTCCATATGTACATATGAAAAAGAAAATAATTTTTATTTCATCTATTTTATGTGTATTATACATTTGTGAGGGAGCCAGCATTTATGATAGATGAAACATAATAGAGCTTCTGTAACTTCATTTTTAAGGTATTACTTAAGGATTCTTTATGTTTTACTTCCTTGAAATATCTAGTGTTTGATATTCAAGTCTTATGGCAAAGGCTTCATGGATGCTGTATGTTTAAACATACATCCTGCATGTTTGTAAAAGCTTCTTTTCTTGCATTCCTGATATTTCTTTGAACTAAGAACATATTCCAGAATGCATCATGCTATTCTGATGGAACTCAGTTGATGCTCTTATCTAGGTAAAACAGCAGGAGGAATAGCCAGGTAAAAATCAGGTTTGTTGTTTTTGAATTTTCACCCAGTTGTGGTTGAAAAGAGAGTGCAGGTGCTTCAAAACCTAAGTAGCAATTAGGACCAAACACACCTTAGAAGAGCTCATTGTATGGGAGTAGTAACCAAGAAATCATATGCTGTGGACTCACACTATTAACTTAAGTATATAACACTGTATGACCTTGGAATAGTTATTTAAAGTAACTGTGTTTTACAATAAGGGCCTTGGTTTTAGTGATAGTTAAGTTTCCTTCCATATATGACATTTTATCCTTTGAATCAAGGTAGAATTCCCCATCAACATGTTTATCATTTCTATACTTTTATCTTTGTTTCATAAGTCAGATATGGTACATGTGAGATGTTTTCATCTTCTCCTTTACTCTTCATCCCCTCAACACATTCTTAACACACTTAGACTAAATGCACAAGATTTTCAGATTTGTTGAACTTGGAAAACTTAAAATAGGTAAGCATGGATGGCAAATAGTTTTCTTCTTAATTAATTGGACTAATGTATTCTGCTTGTTTGAATCTACTAAATAAGAAAACACTAGTTTCTACATTGAGTTTGATATTGAGAGACAGGAAAAATGACATGGAAGAGACATCATCTGTATGATGGTAGAGTGTCTCAGGTATCACTCAGCCTCGAAGTTTATTTTTCTTTTTCCCTTTAAAGATTTTATTACATTTTCAAGATTTATGCAAAAGTCAATTGAGATAGAAAAGATAAGAGTCACAGAATCACATGAGGAAGTCTGAAATTGAGAGGTCACAAACTCTGTTTTAACAATTCTTTTTACTGGATGAAGACAAAAAAAAAAGAAATCTGTGTAACTAATACCTCAAAATAAAATAAAGAACTAACTAATTTAATGTAGAGCAACATGAAACCTAATTTAAAGTGGGACACAGAAAAGGAGAAATATGCAATTTCAACACAGGTTTTGTCTAGTCACATCTAAGTGCTTCACCAATATCTTAGTGAGAAATGTATGACAATATATACCAGAAGCCATTGTAGTTGTAGTTGCAGATTAGTGGTAGTTTTCTGTTTGGTAAATCATCTAGAATTAATTATGTGTTTTTTCTTCAAATAACCTTTTTACTGTTTTTATAAATTTAACATTAAAAATATAATACAAAATATTATCTTTGAAATCTTAAGGCTTTTTTATTATGAGATGATGCTGCATAGAACTGCCTTTCAGTGATAATATGAGTGCTTTATTTCTGGCACTCAAGACATTCCTCATTACCCACTTCACTCTCCCAATAAAATCTATAGTGATTTCAGTTAGCTTCCTTCTCTCTTTCCGAGAATTCATTCACTTATTTATTCACTCATTGTTTCACTTATTCAAGTCATGTGTAAATGGTGATTACTATGTGACAGGCACTGCATAAGGGCAATAGAAAAGTTACAATCCATATCATAAGAACAGCATGTAAGAAATACCTGAAAAGGGGAAGAACTTTTTGTGTATAAGAAACTGAAAAAAGACGAGTGTGACTGGAGCATGATTAAAGAAGGGAAGTGTAAAGTCAAATAAGTTTCTTGCAAAATAAATTAATCTGTAACTTTCAACCAGTCAGAAACCTAAAATTATTATCTATGAAGTAAATTGTGTTTCATTCATTTTCCTAGCCCTGAAATGTCCTTCAAAAAAGAATTTAAAAATGTAGTGAGCTTTTTTTTCTAGAGGTGGGGTTTGGGAGGAATGAAATAGGTGAAGGGTGTCAAAAAGTATAATCATCCAGTTATATAAGTCAAAGGGGTTGTAATATACAGCATGGTGACTGTAGTTCATAATGTTGTATTGCATATTTGAAACTTGCTAAGAAAGTACATCTTAAAAAGTCCTTAACAAAAGGGAATAAAACTTTTTGTAATTATGAAACAAAAGTAGGTAGTGAGGATAAGGATTTCTTCTGATTGAGTAGAGTTAAACAGAATCCATCAATTTAATGTCTGCAGAATTCACTACACATAAATTGCTACTTTTGAAACTTGTTTATCCTGTACATTGCTAATTCCTGTCTTTAAAATATATCCTCACAATGAGTTTTCTTGGAGGCTCTTAACTTTGACTCCATGATGTTTGGATTGTACAGGAAAAAAAGCAAGGTGCAATTAATTTTAGATTTTTGTAGCAAAAGTTCTTTCTAACTTTAGAGAGCCTTAGATGGCAAAAAAAAATTATTTTGAGAGACTCTCAGATATTACAGTTTCAGTAAAGATAAATTAGAAAATCATTTATGTGTCTTGTTCCTTGCTGTTCATTTTTTTTAAGATAATTATTTTTTATTGAAGGGTAGTTGACACACAGTATTACATTAGTTTCAGGTGTACAACACAGTGATTCAACATTTATATACATGATAATTCTAGGTACCAGCTAACAACATACCAAGTTGTTACAATATTTTGACTATATTCCTTATGCTATACATTACATCCCAGTTACTTATTTATTTTACAATTGGAAGTGTGTATATATATATATATATATATATTGTGTGTGTGTGTGTGTGAGGGTATCTCTCATATTTATTGATCAAATGGTTGTTAAAAACAATAAAATTCTGTATAGGGGGTGTCAATGCTCAATGCAAAATCATTAATCCACCCCAAGCCTAATTTTCATCAGTCTCCAATCTCCTGAAGCATAACAAACAAGTTCTTACATGGAGAACAAATTCTTACATAGTGAATAAGTTACATGGTGAACAGTACGAGGGCAGTCATCACAGAAACTTTTGGTTTTGCTCATGCATTATGAACTATAAACAGTCAGTTCAAATATGAATACTCATTTGATTTTTATACTTGATTTATATGTGGATACCACATTTCTCTCCTTATTATTATTATTTTTAATAAAATGCTGAAGTTGTAGATAGATACAAGATAAAGGTAGAAAACATAGTTTAGTGTTGTAAGAGAGCAAATGTAGATGATCAGGTGTGTGCCTGTACACTATGTGTTAATCCAAGCTAGACAAGGGCAATAAAACATCCACATATGCAGAAGATTTCTCTCAGAACAGGGGGGGTGAGGTTCTAAGCCTCACCTCTGTTGATCCCCAATTTCCCACCTGATGGCCCCCCTGTGACTGTGCCTGTCTTAGGTTGTTCCTCCCTTGAGGAATCTTACCCGTCTCTGGCTAATCAGTCATCTTCCAGGGCCATACAGGGAAATGTTAAGTTGGTAAGTGAGAGAGATCCTTGCTGTTCATTTTTGAGAAATTTATTACGAAATAATGTTTTAGTTTTTTCACATCATGCCAAATTATAGAAGTATTGAAATATTTCTAGTGGTCAATGAAGAAGTCAAATAAATGGCTTTGATGTGTAGCCATACCACTTTCAGAGCATAGGCTGTGGGTAAAGGAAGGTTTCAAGTATAATCACAAGCTATAAAAAAAAAAAGACCCTGTGACAAGAACAGTGTTCTATATATATTGGTTCTAGGATAGAGCAAGTTTCAACAATTTTTTTCTGTAACCACTGGAGGCAAGTTCTGCGGTTTTTGTCACTTTAAAAAAACTTAGATATAATTGAGATATAACATTGTGTAAGTTTAAGATGTACAAAATGCTGACTTGATACACCATAGCATTAGCTAACACCTCCATAACATCACATAATGATTGTTTCTTTTTTGGTGGTGAGAACATTTAAGAGCTAGTCTCTTAATAACTTTGAAATGTATAATACCATACTCTTAGATCTCCAACACTTACACATTTTCTAGTTGCAAGTTTTTACCTTTTAACCAATAGCTCCATAATTCCTCACCAATCCTGGGAACTATCATTCTAATCTCTATCTCTATAAGTATATTTTCTTAAATTTCACATACAATGATATCACACAGTATTTGTTTTTCTCTATCTGACTTAATCTCACTTAACTTGTGTAATGTTCTTAAGGCCCATCCATCTATATTTTTCACAAGTGGCAGGGTTTCCTTCTTTCTCATGGTTGAAAAATATTACATATATGTGTGTGTGTGTGTATACACACACACACACATATTTGAAGAAAACTTGAAAATTCACAAGTGGAGATTAAACAGCATACTACTGAAAAACCCAAAAGATTAATAAAAAAATACTTCAAGGAAAATGAAATGGAAATATATCAAAACTTATGAAATGCAGTAAAAGCAGTTCAAAGAGGGAAGTTTATAGTGACAACTGCCTACTTTAAGAAACAGGAAAAATCTCAAATAAGCAACGTAACTTTACACCTCAAGGAGCTAGAAAAAAAGAAGTAATTAACCCAAAGGTTAGCAGAAGGAAGAAGAAAACAATCATCAGAGCAGAAATAAATGAAATAGAGACCAGAAAGACAATAGAAAATGTCAGTGAAACTTAGAGCTGATTTTTTGAAAAGGTAAACAAAATTGATAAAACTTTAGCTAGGATAACTAACAAAGAATAGAAGACTCAAATAAATAAATAAAATCAGAAATGAAAGAAGGCAATACAAATGACACCAGAAAAGTACAAAGAATTACAAGAGGCTTTATGAACAATTTTATGCCAACAAACTGGATAACTTAGAAGAAATGGATAAATACCTATAAACATACAACTTACTTACATGGATCATAAAGAAATAGAAAATCTGAATGACCAGTAATAAGTAGGGATACTGAATCAATAATATAAAACCTTCCAACAGAAAACTCCAGGATTAGTTTCAATAGTGAATTCTACCAATTATCTAAAGAATTAATGCCAATTCATCTCAAATGCTTTCAAAAAAGTTTAAGTGGAGGGAACACTACCCAAATCATTATATGAGGCCAGCATTACCCTGACACCAAGTCAAATAAGGTCACTATAAGGAAAGAATATTATAGACCAATATCCCTGATGAATATGTTAGAATTCTCAACAGAATATTAGCAAACTGAAATCAACAGCAACTTAAAAGGTCGTTCCTGGAATGAACTCCACAATTCATCCCTGATATGCACGTCTGGTTTAACATATTTATTATTAGTTATGATAAACCACATTAATAGAATGAAGGATAAAAATCAAATGATAATCTCAATAGGTATACAGAAAGTATTTGACAAAATACAACATCCTTTCATGATAAAAATTCTCAACAAATTTGTTGCAGAAAGAATGTACCTTAACATAATAAAGGTCATATAAAACAAATCTACATTAACATCTTATTCATAAATGAAAATTTGAATATTTTCTCCTAAGAACAGGAACAAGATAAGAGTGCCCACTATTCTTACTCTTATCCAACGTAATATTTGTAGTCCTAGCAAGTTTCATCTTTTATATCCATAATATCAAGTGATCTTGCTTTACATATGTGCTTCTTAAACTCCGTTCCAAGTAAGTCACTGAGAGCAAATTAAGGAACTGTAAATTTGTTTCAGCGTCCATATGAATCTCACTGGAAGTAAAAACACTTCAGGTTTCAATATAACCTGATATGGATGACTACTCCATTTCTCTCTATCCCTGCCTCCCTTCCTCTTCCTTTCTACCTCTCCATCTTCCTTCTTCTCCTTCTCCGCCTTTACCTTCTCCCTTTCATTCTTCCTCTCCCTCTGCTTGTGGTCTGTGTCTTTCACAGCATAAGTACTTCTGTCATGGAATTCTTTCTTTTCTTTTTGTGTCTGCTCTATTGTCTCCCTTGCAACTCACCAATCCTC